>NC_142724.1:18170847-18520717 GCF_055471065.1 Atractosteus spatula
TGTACCGCAACACAAGAATAGTACAAGCTGTACATTGTCTGTTGATAATGTTTCTGTAGTGCTTTTTCAGCACTCTGCATGTGACCTTGCCGGTGGCGCTGTGGGTTAGGTTCCTGACTCCCACATCACATGCTCTGTGTTTGAATCCTGCTGGAGCCTTGACTTTTTTTTTAACAAACATTTCTTTGAAAAAATAAAACGTTTCCCTGGGTCAGAGATTAAATAAAACCTCACTCGCACCAAACAAATTTATATTTCTAAATATCACAACATGATCGAATTTAAGTCATTTTAATAACAATGAATAGTCACCTATGCGTTACAATATAAACATTTATATTGATTTAAATCGCGTTTTGATTTAAATCGCAAACGCGGGTTTAAATATATGTGTTTTTTGATTCACAATCAGACAAATGCAACATAAATTGATATCTTTGTCTTCTAAGTATCTTAATAAACTTTCAGCATAGCTTTCTCCCCGTTTAGATTTATTTTTCTTGGGATCTTGGGATCAAACGTGGAAAGATTAGATTGTAATCGTTTTTATTTTTTAAATACATTTTAGAAAAGTGAAATCTATACTAAAAAGCTGTACACCACCTGCTATAAAGATACATACTGTAATACTTTCGGCCCCACATCCCATCATCATGCAACCCCACATTCTATTCACATTTTTTTTCTAACCACATCTATTAGAGGACTCAACCTGAATTCTCCCTTTTCTCCAATAGAGGTTTCACAGGGGTCTCAGACTCCTGCTCTCCCAGTGCCACTCGCCTGGCATCTGCATCTGCTCAGTTGTTACCTTGAGTTACTGGAATTCTTTATTTATTGTGTTATTTATACCTTACTTCAGCTACTTCAGTCGACAGCTGTAAAACTACAAATCAGTTCAGAGACAAATCCAGTATTCTTAACTGGAGTCCCTGCTGTTGTGAGAGAATCCTATTTCTCCATAGCCATCCAGAATTGTGGCCTACATGCAACAAATACATACATTATATACATATACAGTAACCCTTTAACATCTTTCTTTTTACAATCTTCCATCAGGGCTCTAAACTGGCTTGCTGCGCTGAGGCAGTGGAGGGGCACTTTCAGGTCGTTTGCACCTTGAATTCTGTTGTAACAGCTCAGCCTGTTCTCTGTTCTCCCTCATGCATCAGAGAGGACCCATCAGTAAACAGTATTACATTTTCTTAAATTTTCACAGTCCCCCACCTTTTGGCTACAGCATCAAATGGTATAATAGTGCCTACCTCCATGCTCCTGCATCAGCATAGCTGCCCAGAACCCTTTTTCCACACTTACATACAAAGGAATGGTTGATCCATCTGAGGAAACCCCAGTCTCAGCACCTGTAAGAGAGCTTATTTCAAATTATTACAGGCGGCTTTTGCTGCTGGAACCAAGGCAATCTTGTCCTTGTACTGCACTCCCCCCTTAAGCAGATCTGTTAAGAGTTGTGCTCACCCTGTAAAAACATTGCACCCAGGCCCTGTTAAAATTACACAATGCTAGACACAAAAGGGCCTTATCATAACTGCTTAATATTAGACACTCTAAACCTGAAGCAACTCAGACTTGTGGGTTTCCTCGTCAGGGGAAGCACTCAGAATACCATCAACATACTGAGTGATCACAGTCAGTTGAAGCCACATGATACCCTGTTCTGGATAGTCATTCCTTGTAATGTGGCATAACCCAACCCAATAGATCTGGGATAAAACCACCCACATTCGCGTGATAAGTGCACGTGAATGTTAAAATCAATGTTAAAGTCTGGTACTCTGCAAGTAAAACTTGCTGCCCCAATACTCCTGTGGCTTCCTGCCGTCTCCCCATATACATTACTCTATAGCACACTGAGAAGTGAGACAAGCATGACAGTAGTGCTCCAGTATCCCATAACAGAGAAACCGACACCCCATTTACAGTACATTTTAGGTTTAACTCCTTTTATGCACTGGACTGGGACAGACTTAGGGAGGCTACAAGGGATTTACAGGATCTAATCGTTAGGTAAACAGATCTCTCACAAGACTGTTTATTCTCCCCAGACAGAGCTCTTAGAAGGGTGATAAATTCTTCACTGTTCTTCCCTGTCAGTTGAACCACAGGGCAGGTCCCTGCTTCCTTCATCCTGTATGCGCTTTCTGCAGTTTCTTTTAAAATGACATGTATATTCTTGTTTACACTAATTGTAAACTGGAGATTTCCCCAGTCAGCCTATCTATTTTGTTTCTAAGATTTATCCAATTTCTGTGGAATATACCCTATGTAAACTGCTCACACCTTCGTGTACATATTTCTCCCTATCTGTCGGTGGAGATTATTCAGTTCTGCAAATCTCACAGTGGTGTTATCCCCAGCCATGATTCTAAACCTACAGCATTTCAGCATGTCTGGTATCGAGACATTCGAATAAATCCAACTTTTGTTTCCACTATTACAACTAATTGTATATAAATACAAAAACAGTTTATCTAACACCTTTTACGTCCACCTGTACTGTACTTATACATTTCAGACGCTCTCATATTTTCTAATCTCTTTAAGTTGATTTTCGTCAAGTCTCTTTAGTTACGTCTCTAGCCAGTCCTTCTGGCTAAACACACTCGCACCATCATTTAGTATACCAAAACTCACAGTTACACACATACATGCCAGCACACAAATTCATAAAACACACATACACATCGAGAATATATTTTTTTCTCTTCGTACTACAATGCGCTGTATTTTGTTTCACTTCAACATGAATCCTTTTTCCTTTTAACAGCGTAACTTCTCATAAAACTCAACAATCGCTTATTATCCGTCTGTTTATTTTTTACCACTGCTCAGACCAAACACCGTCTGACAGTCTGTACCCCTTTTTTCAGCTTTCGATCCTCCTGCACAGCCTCTTTTCGCTTTTGTTCATACTCTTTGTAGCAAGTAAAGTATCTTTTCTTTCTGGGTTTTTTTTTCTCCTGTAAACACACTTTTTAGTAATCACATTCCAATTTCTCTTTCTTTTTTCTCTCATGTATCTGCCACCACTGGTGCCGGCCGTGCACCAGGGTGGCAGCTACATCCTTGTGCTTTTGCCAATACTCATATGCTTTCTTTACAGGCATCTTCGCCCCAAACTTACTCTGACAAACTCAGCTTCTTCTTATATTTTTCCTCCTTTACACTTTTCTGATATATAAACGGACCCCTACACTACTTTCTCAAACCACCAGTTAGCACACATGTTCGGTTTCTTTAAGAGTTACTTTGTTGTGTGTGAAGTAACAGCTCATATAGTAGGGGGATGCTTTCCCTTGGAAATCCTGTGCATTTCTGCACTCATTCAGCTAAGGGTGTCTGTTACCTCCAGATCTAAATGCCTCTCAGAGTCTTTAGAGAGGACTTACACAGCACTGTTCACAAGCAAGGAACGGAACCTTGAGAACTCCCTTCCTTGATCAGTAATTCACCATTCCCAGAACACCAGCATCGCTGCTTTTGCACCGGGGTGGACTTAAGCACTGAGCTCAATCAGGGCTATTCTCAGATCTCAGCGTCCTTTAAATCCTGCTACTTAGTGCTTTGCTCTTTCATTATGAGGTGTGTTTAGTGTTGTGCGTGTATATGTATTCACAAACAAGAAAAACACCAGAAACATACATATATCATCTTCTACTTCTCTCCTGTTCCCTTTAAAACAAAAAACCACGCCACACCAATCCGTGCACGATCAAGGCGTAGGTAATCTCAGGACCCCTGCCGCAATTAAGGCCAAACCAGTCCTGGATTATACGTGCAATTAAAGCACCACTCAAGCTCCAGAACCCTGGGTGCAATTAAGGCCCACACCGATCCTGAACCTCAGAACTCCGGGCGCAATTAAGGCCCACCCCAGTCCTCAGCTTCGCGGTAAAGGTCCAAACCCGTTCAAAAACTCCACGCGCAATTAAGGCATATTCCAGTTTCGAATGCCTGTACACAATACTTCGGATCACCGCCTGCCAGACCAAATTCTGGGCTTACAGCAAACCACTCATTACATACACCGGTGTCTTCCCCGGGCCAGAGGTATCCAGGAACTCACGTTTACTCCGTCATCTCGGGTGATTCTCGCAGGGAGCAGAGACTTCCCAATCGATCAGACGAGAGAGTCGGGACTTTTTTTTTTAAAAGAGGAGTCCTTACCTCTTAGTAATGTGCACGCTGATCGTCTCTCCTGCAGATGGGAAGTTCTGCGCCTTCTGGAGCATCCGCCGACTATGCCAACATTGTTGTAACAGAAAGAATAAGGTTCTGGATCCTGAGATGAAGTTAAACAGATGAGTTTTATTGCATGCAAGGAACAATAAAGCTGAAGTCTTGTTTCCCGCAAGAAACAACAAAACCAAAGTATTGTTCAAAGTGCTGGTACAAACTTTAGGTTTCTATATCCTTTCCTTTCCGCTTCTGACATCACTCATTATTATGGTAAAGGGGGGAGGTCATGTGTTTGGCCAGTTTGCAGGTTTTTGGCCAAATGGTCAGGGATTAAGTCCCCATGGGGTTCCCTAGCTCTGCTAGCTCGCATCTGGAATCCTTATCAGTTCTCCCTTTCCTGCCATAAACTCCTGTTGCTTAGAAGTCTAATTTTTAAGCAGAAAGGACTTAATTTCACCCCCATCTTTACTTTTACTTCAGTCCTAATCCACCAGTATAGTGATGGGGACACTATATTGTAAAAAGGTGCATTCCTTCGGATAAGACGTTAAACCGAGGTCCCGACTCTCTGAGGTCATTAAAAATCCCAGGGCGTTTTTCGAAAAGAGTAGGGGTGTAACACCAGTGTCCTGGCCAAATTTCCCATTGGCCTTTACCAATCATGGCCTCCTAATAATCCCCATCTATGAACTGACTTCTTCACTCTGCTCTCCTCCCCACTAATAGTTGATTTGTGGTGAGCATTCTGGCGCACTATGGCTGCCGTCATATTATCCAGGTGTGGCTGCACATTGGTGGTGCTGGAGGGGATCCCTATTACCTGTACAGTGCGGGGATATCCCCAACTTGAGCCCTGCACAGGGTCTTTATCTTTTTAGCATAATGATTGCTAACATAATGTATATAAAATATGGGTATAATGAGCTCCCCATAACTTCACCAGCAAGAAGTTGTTTGTTCTTTTATACAGTATTTAGCTTGTATTATGAGTGTTTTAAAAAAAAATGTCATCTGAATTTTCCAGGCATATTCCCTCCAAAACCAAGAATTAGTTGTCTTAGAAGTATTCCAAGAAATATCATTCCAAACTTTAGAAAGTGATTCTGCTTGTGACTTGATCCATTTGGAAATAGTTTTAATTTCTCCTACTTTTAATTCATCTCCCAACAAATGACTTCATTGACCCAACACATTCTTAATGTTTAATTTATCAGACACCTACAGCTTTAGGTGACTAAAAAGGGTCTCTTAGAGTTTAGATAAAGATTGTGATACCTGGCACACACTTCTAGTTTCGAAGCAGAGAAGATTTTCGCTGATGTGTGGTGCATCCCCCGGCCCTCCACTGGCACACATTGGCAATCCCTGTCTATAAGGGGTGTGTCCTTCTTAATCTTTAATTATCTTGGAAAATATACATAGTACAGGCCTAATTGGGGTACTGAATTTAAGAGAATGCTTTGTACTTCAAGCCCAAACATCAGATTTGCTGTAAGTCTTACTCAGGATACACATTAAATTCAATTCAGTTTATTGTTATATAGCACCTTTTGCAACAAGGTTGCCCCAAGGTGCTTAACAAAACAAATGACCTTACATGTGAATACAGAACAGAAAATACCAGAAGACAATGAAGGAGAGGAACCAAAAGCTCCTTAGTAAGGAGAAAATTATACAATTAAAAAAAGGAATAAATGAATAAGGGTATTAATCCATCTATCACGTGTTCTGTATGTCAGTACTCCATGCAGATCTCTGTACTGAAATGTCCAAAGCCAAACCCAGAAAAAAACACTGTTCATTTTCCATTCTATAAAATACAGTTTCTGGTAGTGGCACATTTAGGAACCTAGAATGTTGTTCCCAGTGTTTTCTCACTATGTCTACTGCTTTGGGTAAAAAAACTGTAATTGATATGATCAAGACACCAAATTCTGCATGAGGTTGTATTTAGACACCCCCAAAGGTACCCAGACCTCTCCAAGCCTCTCCTAAATGTGAAAATGTGCAAATCTTTTTGGCCAGTTATACCTTGTATTATGAACACATTGTACAGTATGTGGCATGTTACCTTCTGCTATCTCAGATATTAGACTTTGCCTAAAGATCACAATTTTTAATCCACTTTTTTTTCCTTCATGTTTTCACCCAAAAGGTGCCATTTTCTGGAGAGGTTAGGGGTTCCCAGAATGCGTTGCAAGACAAATACTCTCACTTAAATTGCCACAGCTGTAAGACACTTCTCTCACTCTTTCTGTAAACCCACTTGCCTTGTTGTGTATTTCCATTTGTACAAGTGACAGACCTGACAAGATTTTTTTACCTCTCAAAATAGATTTTTCTTAGGCTTTCTAAGCAATTCTCTGTTCCCATTATTCCATCCCGTCAACACAGCCATTCTCAGTTCTTTTGATCAGTATCAATCTAACCTCACCTCCTTTTCTTTCACCTTTGAAATCTAGCAGGCACACCCAAACAATGTCCCACAGGCACTCAGAGGACTGGTTTGATAGTCGTCCTTCTTTAGCTAACGACCAAAGTCCCACAATCTGTGGCTACACTCACACCTTTAAAAAATAGCAGGCACACCCAGACAATGTCCCACAGGCACTCAAAAGATCCTTACCTTGTTTGCATGTACGCATAGCATTTTTACTAAAGGGAAGGGAATTTTCGCAAAGAAAAAAAACACATACTGTAAGTAAACAAGGACAATTACAACTACCTGTACATACAGCCATGATGTTACAAACAGTGAAAAGGGGGAAATCAACAAATCACACAGTGCAGAAAGGCCATAAGGTTTCTTACCCATCAGCCTGCCAAATGTGCCACCTGGCAAAGCAGTTCCTGTCCACAATAAGGAACGATGCACTTCAATTCAATTCAACTTTATTGGTCATTATACTTAAATGAGTGCATAGTATAGCGAAAAGTGTTTCTCATTAGTCTCTCAGGTGCAGTATATAAACAGAACAGAAGACAAGACAATAGACAGTAACACAATGACAATAACAATGTAGTAACAATAACGGTGTAATCAAAAACTGTGCAAATACACAAACAGAGAAAAGTATACAACAGGACAAAAACAGTGCAAAAGTAATTCTGAGAACAGTGCAAAATGAATATGGTGATTAATAAATATTACAGCTAGTACAGTTTTAAGTACAATTTTGGCTTACATTCAGTTGTCGTGTACTGTTTGTAGTGGTGTTGGAGTACAGTCATTGTGGGTACAGGAAGAAGTGAGGAGAGATCATAGTATGGTTTCTTAAAGACCCTACCTGAAAATAATGAGGAAAACTGATAAGAAGAGTCTGAAAAGAAGATTATCACAGAGCCACAGACAATCTGGCTTCTAGACTGAAAACATAAATGTATTTCTGTCTCGAACTGACAAAGTCAGGATACAAATTACATCTGTATAATCACTGAACGTCAGATACCACAGTCAAAACCCTTCACCTGGCTGGGACAGGTCTCTTAATTGGCTGCAGGTGACAATGGAACATGCTTGAATTTTAAAAGCCAGGAAAACGCTAGCTCTGATAAACCCAAAAAGAGTAAAACTAACTTGAAAAACCAATAAACGTTTTATGCATCACAAATAATAATAATAATTAATTTAGTCAATCTTAAGTTTTGAGTTTTTAAAAATAATTAAAATTTTCAGATGTGAGAGGGTGAAAGGTCGTCGTGACGACACAGATACTATAAGATAGCTGCTAAGGGGAGAAGCGTTTAAGCACCGGGGTAAAGTTAGCTTGAAGTTCGAAAATGATTTTGGCATGCCTGTAGCGCTTTCACGAACTCTCTTAGAGTTACAAAAACACTTGCTTTTTTATAAAATACATTGTGAATGCTTTCTCAGCCTTCACTTTGTCGTTTTTATGAACAGAATACCCCTATCCCAGTGCATTGTGCCACATTAAATAAAAGCAGGAGAAAAAGCGATTCAGAACACAAAGCTGTGTCACTGTTCAGTGTAAAACGTCGGTTTGAACATCATGGGAGCTGTTTTTAATAAGCTGCTGAGAAAAGAATATTTTAATCTTCCTGCTGTCAGTAGTATTGTGAATATAATTGACCCTTACCTGAATGAAAACAGGACGTAAAGGAAGGGTTTCAGAAATCAAACAAAGCTTTATTCCCGAGCTTACAGTCTGGGTAATTGGAGACTGCGCTGTTCTGCTTCCTATGGTCATATACGGGTTTTTCGCACGACGCCGTATTGAACAGTATTTATTAACAGCACCTGATCGTGAGGAGGAGTCGGCGGTGGACAGTTGTTGCACTACCGAAACGGCCAGGTGAGTGGCTACACCGCACCTGCCTACCCAAAAAAGATAGCACGCCCCATGGCTATATATGCCTCGCAAGTTGGCCGCTTACAATAATAATGTCGAATCTTTCACTAATAGTATACCTACAAATGGAAAAGTGGATCCAAGCCTTCCTCAAAGACAGCCGCGCATCATCACTTTCGTTGCCTGAGGTCCTGCAAATCTCCTCTGAAACTTCAGGAATAGTTGGTATTCTTACCTTCTTTAGGTCCTTTAGAGCCATTTTTTTTTTAGTAACGACAGTTTACTGAAAAATAGCTTTGTTTTATACGAAGTATTCTTTCATTCGCTCTTGTGGGTAAAAGCGCACCTGTTGTGCGTTTTGCACAAATCATTTATTTATTGGACGGGGCTGCAATAAACCCTACAAATGGATCGTTATTGGTCAGACCTGTTTGGACTGTAGTCAATGAAAACGTAGTTTCAAAGCAATGATGGGGTGCTTATGGAAAATACACTACCTCTTTCGCAGTAAGAATGCTGGACTCGAACCAACGTTCTGCTGGTCGTTCATTTATAAAGCGCAATATGAATGGTTTGTAAAGATCTCGTTATCGGAAACCTGCATGCACAGCTTGGGAGCAGAAATTATGCAGTTTCCAATGATATATGGTTTGTTGTGTTGAGTTCTGATTTGACCGGTAAAAACAAATTGTCAGGAAGGACTGTTTTCACCGTGTTGCTGCGTGTTCAGTTTTATAATTTATAATACGTTCTTTTTTCGGAAAATAGTTTTAGTGGTGTATAAACATTGAAACGATAGATTTAGAGGATATTGGAGATTGCTTTCATGCATGGAATTGTGTGAAACGATAAAGAATGTGGTTTATCGTAATGGAAAGTGTAACTAGGCGCAAATTTACGCGTGAAGTCGGATGGACAATGTGGCGCTAAAGAGCCTACAGAGGCCAAATAAGAGAGAAGCTGCCTTTCTATAGGCAATAGAACCTGCTGTTAAATCCGTCTCAACCTCAACCCCGGATGCCACAAAATAAATGGGAGCCTATCCCTCTATTCTAAAAATGTACCCTAAGCAGGAAAGAAGTTTCTAACCAAGGTGTCTTTTACCCAGGAAACCCAGCTTCCTGAATAGCAAGTGCTCTCTCGCAAGGTTCAAATACTTGGGTCCAGTTGGGGTTTGTTTGGATGATCACGGAGTAGGGGCTTTCACCTGGTGCAAGTTACAACTTCCCTCTTCTCTCTGCTTCCTTCCTGTCCTCCTTCTCTCTTACTTATTGACTTAACTGCTATAATTCCTGATTTTTCACCATTTTTGTAATCTCCCATTTGAAACCATACATTTTTGCTATAAACTGAATCAAGGATGAATTTGATCAAATGTTTTCTTAATTCCCTGAGTCTTTGTAATAACTTCTAATTTGCAAATTAAAAGAACTGAGGCTTTGGGAGGTTAAATTTTCAAATTAATCTACCCCATTATCTGTAATTATTAGGAAATGAAAAAGTCCTATCTGCCAATAACCCTCTTCTTCCTCTGCGTTTTCTCCTGCAGTTGGGCAGGCAGGCCTTTTGAGTGCCCGTGTGTTCTCCTGCCAAAATTTTTTTTTTTTTTAGGGAGGCAGGTTGATAGGCGTGTCTTTTCCCGCAGGTGCTGACGGCCCGCTTTCGTTTGCAACTCTGTTGGTGCAGCTGCTGCTAATAAGGTGAAGCTGAGTTTTTGTTCTTTTTGTGGACCTGTGGGATTTTTTTTTCGGCAGTTCTTGAGAGTGGAAGGACATTTGCTTTGTGGTCAGGCCTGTACCGGACTTGCCTGGAATATTCCTGGGTGTGAATGCCGGGCAGGTTTTGCTGTTACAAGTTTTGGAATGGTTTCTGCGTGGAGATTTAAGCTAGGAATTGGCAGCATCAGCCAGCATCTGGGTCGGAACTGAAAAATACCCTGCAGTTCAAGTAGCTCAGAGGTGTTGGAATTATGCCCATGAGAGGATTTTTCTTGTTCTGTTGGGTTTGTATTTAGTGGAGGTACTGTCTGCAAAGATCTGGGTTTTTGCAGGTATTCAATGCAATGTTTTTTATTAATCAGCAAAGTATTAGGAAGTGCTCCAGAATTGTGAGAATGAAGTAAACTTCTGGATTGTTGAAGGACTTTGAAGAGCTCTGATTTTGGGCTCAAGAAGATAGTCCTCACAGTCCATATGTATAATCCTTTGTTCCCGAGATAGACATTTATGCTTTTTTGTATCATGTGGAGATCTTGAGGCTCAAAGTGTGTGATGACTTGGGGAAATTGTATTGGTCGTTGCCAAAAAAACTAAGTCTGTTGTGCCCTGATGAGTCGGGTGTAGATGGTTTTAAGCATCCTTGGGCAAGTATTTTCTAGGGTCAAATCTAGACTGTTTTCTGTGTGGTTCAACCAAGATTTTGTAGGCACTGTAATGGTATGAGTCATATAGGAGGTGTGGGAAAGAGGGACATGAGGTGAAGGAGTACAGTGAAAGACTGAGGTGTTGTTTGTGTAACAAGGTGGGTCATCTTTTCAAGGATTGTTTTAACTGTTGGCCTGAGAGGGTAATAGCTCTCCATGGCAGTCTGAAGCTAATGGCCCTGATTTTTTTTTCAGACAAATTAGTCTCCTGTAACGAATTAAATTCCCTTCATCACTTTCATTTTATTTTTTATTCCTATAGGGTTATTTAAGCCATTAACATTAAATTAAATTTCCCCAATCATTTCTATATTAAAATACCATATCTTCCCAATCAGTTGCAGGTACGTTTCCCCCTCCAACGTTTTCAATATTTTGTAACAAATCTAGATGTACATTTATTTTTAAACAAATGTGCTTATAAAACTAAAAATAATACAAAAAAATAAGATGATCTTTGTTTCGCCACTACTTCCCCTGGGTTGTAGTCTTGGTTTTAGATCTCATCACATGGATCTTGGGATCCTTTTAATGAGTTTTGATCCCTTCTCTGGAGCAATTGTGAGATGGTAATTTTTATACCCACCCTTTCTCCATAATTCAAAACAATTTTAAAATTAAATAAAGGTTAAACTTGATTTATGTAACTAGTTTTAAATGTTTTTAAATTATACCTCTACTTTTATTCTAGTCCCTAATCTTAAATTTCAGCAAACAAAAATAAACATATCATTCTGCATTAAAGCCGTTATTAGGATCATTGTCCAAATCGGTAAAACAGCCATTATTCAAAACGGAGAGGATGCCCACGTGTTTTTATAAACAAGAATCCACTGCTTCTATGAAATTCTCAATTTCTAACTCAGATCTCCATTGCAGTGTCTCCGGATTATTCCAGTTATCTCCAACTCTCCATCTACGTTCATCACTGCAGACATGCATTGTCGCTCTCCCTGTGGGTGCTGGGCACTCCAGAGGTCAACTATAATTTTTTTTTCTCCATGATGATCTTTGTTCTTTGATCTTGAGTGCCTCTCCTGCACTGCAGTAAAGTTAGCCTAAAGTTGAGTATTCATTTTGGAACGTCGATAGCGTTTTCCTGAGATCTCTTGGCCATCTATCTGCATTGTTTCCAGTGATTTGTGAATGTTTTTACAACCTTCACTTTGTCATTTTTATGCAATTTATTTCAGACACGAATGTTCTCATGTCAGTACATTCGCAAGGGAAACTCATAAAGCCTTCAAGCTGAAGGCATTTTAAAAGCTGCAATCTGGGAGAATTTTTACAAACCTTATGAAAACTAATCAATCAGCTAATGGTCTTCTTATAAGCCTTTGCTTTTTGATTGACACACAATTATGCACCAACTGGAATACTGTGGGACTGCTGCGTACTTAAGTTAACTATGCAAGAAATACTGTTCAATGGGTGTTTCAATAGGCTCCCTGTAAGGTTTGGGTTCAAACTTTGATTTCTGAAACCCACGCCTCCTGTGTATATAACAGCCCTATACCCAGGGTGTCTCCTTGCCAAATATGAGTTGAGGAAACAGAGACTGTTAGACTGTATAATCTTATATACTTTCCACTTGTACTGGAAAGTTGTACATTTACTCTTAACTGCATGTATATTGGTTTTATTCAATAAAGCTGATCTGTACATAATCCAAGACTATGGCTTTCTCTTCAAATTACTACAATTATTCCTTACTGTCAAGATGTAATATAGTATAGTGCACCGTTTTCACTTTGCATACTATAAGAATATTTTAGCTTTTGAGCTTTCTTCACTCAGTCTTCTAAAAATGTAAAACATGGGTGAAAATGCACTATTTAGCAGTATGATGATACAAGATCAAAGCTACATGGGAGTGACTTAAGAAAATGGACGTCTTTAATTGGCATTGGAAAGTTAAAATTACATTTGAAGTAAATAAGGGTGCATAATTTTGTAATTTCACAATATGACACTATGGGAAGGGCATTTTGCAAGGCAGTATTTGTGCCAGTGTGAAGTCTGTTTGGGTCCTTTTTGTATATTTAGACAAAAATTGTGGCAGTACACAGCAAGCTAGTTGTAGGGATAGTTGGAGAGGTGTTAGTCACTTGTAGAAATGTGTAGGGGGAAGAGCATTTTGAGATGCCGTTAATGACAGAGTAGAAACATTTTAAGACACAGGGATTTATATATGTTTAGGGAAGAGAAAGAGAAATCGGTCGGCAGAAATTGCGTACATTTCAGGCTATTTCAGAAATACATTCTTTAGCAAATGAACCTCTGATAAGATAGAAATTCAGTACTGTATTATACTGGATGATTCTGATGTGCACAATGATTAACTGCAATGTGGTGTACTGTGTCTATATTGTACTGTGGACCTGAGGTTTGAGTGCATCAGAGTGCATCTGTACTGCACAAATATGTCCATAATGAGAAAGGAGTTAACAACTGGAAATCCCAGCCAGGACTACATTTTTCTTTCTTGGCTCATCCAGGTCGTCATCTCATGCTCGAGGCGATGCAGCCTCACAATTCAGCTCACTCAGAACAGGAAAACCTGTGTCGCTCCACCACTGGGGGAAAACAAGAAAAATAATATCATTTTATATAGATTATAAAACGTTGTCATAAACAAGACAGAAGTTCAAAACTACTGCACCCCTCCTTAGGCACCATGGATTACAATGGTAGAGAGATCCACAGAAATTATTTCAAGACGGAAGAAAATCCAGTGATATTGGTCAGAGCAATGCAGACACATCCATTGTGGCACAAAGATCTATTCTATAAGTAGTGAAACCAAATCAGTTTGCTGTGTTGAGAGTTCCAGATCTGAATTATCGTTTCAAATAAATACTCAGGGAGTAAGGAATATCCTTGTTTAATATAGAAAAGCAGAAAATGACTGTTACACAATAACATTTACAGGGGGCTAAATAGTCTATAAGGAAAATTAATAATTTTATGGTTACCATTTTTGGAAGTCTGATTTTTTGTTTATCTGTATCTTTCATTTCTTATACCAAATTATGAAAGCTTGTATGTAAGTGCCTATGGAAAAAAATGGTAAGCTACAATTTACTGCTATGGCATAGAAATGAAAAAGGAACACAGAATATCAACATATACAGTGCCTTCCTTATGAAAAGAGAAGAGTCAGAAAATTGATTTTCATTTTTTACCAAGATTCACTATAATAATCATTACTCATGGGGAGAAAAAAAAACATGAGTTTTTTAACTCATGAATAAGGATAGAAGGCCAAAAGAAATCAAACAAATATACTGCTAAGGAAATACAGTATATTCACAGATTAATTTAATTCTGAAAAAAGGGAAAACTCAATTATAACCTAAACAGCAATTAGGCCTAACAAAATCAACAATCTTCAGTGTACTAAAGAAGGACGCAAACACGGGTATAATTACCAAGCAGGCAAGATTTGGTCTGCCGAGGAAAATATTTGCAGTTCATGACAGAAAAAATATTACAGTCAAGGAAAACCATAAAATATGCTTGTGACATTTCCAGAATATTAGTAGAATATTTTATACTAATGAATTAAGGAAACCAATATCTTCCCCCGAAATCCAAAAGGATATCTATTGTGCACGTACACCTTGCTATAGATGGATAACATACAGTTGCAGCCACTCAGAATGCACAGTAATTCTTCCAGTTACCTCAAAAGTAACAGTATGATGTGTTATGTAATCCACTGGACAAAGATGATCGATAGGTGACACTTGTGGTGTGTTAGACATTGTGCTGTCTGCTGTGCATGTTTAAGTCCTGTTAACATAGAATTTTACAACTAAAGGGAAATTTTGGTGGCGGAAAATAAAAACAAGTTTAATGTAATATATGGTTTATTCCATGCTGAAAAGGGAAGAATTAAAACAGAACCTTTCAGCTGTGGAGCCTTCTTTGGATGTGACACACCGGAAGGTGAGAAGAAGGCTCACACCCAAAGGCTCATGCCTGAAGAAGGCTCCACAGCCGAAACGTTGTGTTTTCTTTCTTCTCTTTTCAGCCTGGAATAAACCTATTACTTGTTCCTTTGCAGCCTATGCATGCAGACGCAGCTACCCACCTGAACTAATGTAATATATACCTAAATTACATACAGTAGATGGTAGTGGTAGCTACTGTAAATATAAAAAATACACAACAGTATTCCGTTTTCTTCACAAACATTTTATGCAACAAAGTCTTAAACTCAGTAACTTACAGTGGGTATTTTGGAAAAGTTGTAATGTGCTTGTTCTAAATATATAAAGTTTATATACTTTACCTCATTGAAAGCTATTATGTTTTATCCTTTTCTAAGAAGACCTAATTAGACTGTACCTGATATTATTATTAAAAAAATAAGTTGTACTGATTGAATACGACTTGATAGGGAATATTAATATGGAATTGTGTAACTAAAGACATTTTGGCAGCTAAAACTATTACTATGACGTTTGTTTTTTAAAAACATATATTATCCTTACAGTGGTAATGGACAATGAAATGCTCATAGACTGTAGAGCTCTGTGCCCAAGCAGCAGTTTAGCACAGGGGTTAAGACAGCTCCCTCCTACTCCAAGGTACACTGTTCAAATCTTGTTCAGAGCATTCCTTTTGGTTTGTTTTTTACATAGCCAGATGTACAAAAATTGGTTTATTATTCAGCTTGTTGGGAACGTGATGTGCCTCTTTCAGGCTTACATCCACATTGAAAAAAGTTATATTTTGTCTTAATGCAAATTTCAGCCAAGAGTAATCAGCAAACAATTTAACTTTAAATTTTGATTGTAAAACATATTTCACAGTTACTGTTGTGGCTTTAAAATCATGCTGTATCATGCTGCATTTGCTGTGAATACCATATATTTATATACCGATTATATCACACTGCAGTTGGTTACTGCACAGTACCATACAGTATATTGTAAGCAAGTTTAACAAACAGGGAAGAAGGGTTATTTTTTCAATTGCCGGGGACTAAAGAACACCTTATCAACATGTTGAAACCATACTATGACAGTGAAGACAACATGTTATACCTTCAAGTGAACCAGTTACTGTCTGTTGTTTACTGATGTACTCTGTGGAGATGCTCACAGTCTTGTTACTGCATGTGAAATATTTTATACCAAAGTGCTCAAGATCCTGACTGATTTTACTTTCTATTTGCCTCATTTAACTGAAATGGACAAAGAAGACGTCATTTAATTTATTGAAAGGTGCTCTGTTTTATTATCGGACACACCGACTCAATCTTTTATCGTACAGCTATGTAGATATAGGCAATGCCACCCCAATTAAACAATGTACTTATCGCTAAACTAGAAGTGTTGCAGAAGAAGATGCACTTTACATTATTTGCCAGAGCACAGTTTAGATCAAGCAAGCAAGTCCGTGAAGTTCCCCTTGTTTATTGGTACCAAAACGTGAGGGGACGTCATGGTTCTGTACAAATTTCAGAAAAGTGAACACTGAAACTCCACCAGAAATCGTATCTACTGTATAACTCTAATGATGGACTGATGCCTGTTCCCTTATGTTACAGGATTATTCCCTGGAAATTAGACACAAGAAGATCATGGAGAACGTTGTGGCTCTGTGGGAATTTTTCTGTAAGTTGAAGAGTTATGGAGGAAATACGTTGTATCTCATCTCTTTTCCCTTTAGATTGGAATTAACCTTTACATATTCTATTGCAGCCCCGCATTCAAACATCTTTAATAAATATTTTGTTTGTTACAAAGGAGGGGGGTGTTACATCCCACTGTGGAATGTGGAATAAACTGTTTTGTTGGGGGACGGGGATGAATTTTCAGTCTCCTGCTCTCTTCCTCATTGTTTATCATATTTTAACATAAAGAAATTGCCAATCAAATGGCTTGTTTTATAAAAACACTAGTTTTTCCTTAGTGCATGTACTACTTTTCCGATGTGTCACATGCGCAAATTGCATGAAATCATATTCAAGATATGCCTAACAATAGTGTGCAATTAACTAAGGGTATACTATATAAATATACTGTACAGTAAATACAGAATGATGCCTTATGGTTTTAAAGCCACTGCAGTACAGTATGTGTGAAATATATTCATTTGTACTGCACCATGGTGTACCTTGGTCACAGCGGCCTATTTTACAAACTAGAACACACAGCCCTCCACCCCCAGCAGAGCACATGCCATCTCTGCGTACACTGGCTCAGGACATGCCATCCCAGCCTCTCTGCTTGCCACCGTCCAGGAACCGGGCGATGCTGTTCCCGGTTGTCTCTCTCTCCTCAGGAAGCACCATCTACCTGGACAGCACAGCAGAATGCACAGATGCCAGTGCCACGTACGTTTCTCCCAGATAACTCCACATTTTGCTCATCAGTTAAGAGAAGGAGGAGAAATTGTATTTGCGGTGCATTGGCATAGATGGGAGAGCAAGAGCCGACTCTTATGCCGCTCTCTGTTTCAGAACTTAGTGACTTTTAAAACTTACCAGGGGTGGACCACGTCTGTAAATTTCGATTGGTCCAGAGGCAAAAGGGCCTTATCTTGTATTTTCCAGGAAAGCATTCATAAAGCTTTTATGAATTTATGAATTCATAAAGCATTCATTATCTGAATGAAAAAGAGTATGTGACTGGATAAACGAAATGCTTTGAACAAAGTGTTTATTAATCTGTTCAGCAATCAAACAATTTGATTAAACAAGGGAGCTTGACGTTATTTTTTGTCAATATAAATAAAAAAATCTTTTCATGTTTAAGTTTCCGTCTTTCAATTGTATGATTGAATGACTAGTATGAAACAACTCAGGGTTATTGTTACGCAAGGGCAGGGAGCAGCCAGCGGGCAGATGTTGCCCTGGGTACCTAGCACATGACAGCTGTTCAAGAAGGCCACTAATTTTTCAACAACAACAATAATATAATCAAATTCTTATACTCCTTCACTTGTAGTTATTTTTAAACATTTTGACATGGTTGTTTTAACTACAGTACATTTTGCTGTCAATTCTGTTGCAATAGACTATGAAACGCCCATAGTTTGCAATGTAGGGCACTGTGACCAAGGTACAGAAATAAATGTATATTTTACAGGTACTGTACTGTAGTGGCTTTAAAACCATATAGCATCATGCTGTATTTACTGTACATATAGCATATTTATATAGTATACCCTCAGTTAATTTTACGCTATCAATTTGGCATGAGGGGTGATTAGACGTCTGTGCAACTCTTATCTCTCCCCAAGACAATGGTTCAAAGTTCTGGTAGCCTTTGTATAGCCACAAGGAATAACAAATCCCACATGATTCAGGCATGGAGACTTATCTGTTACCAAGAACTGAGTACAAACACACCCTAACATCAAACAGTATGACTTACAGTTTCAACATATTGATAAACTGTTCATTAGTTACAGGTAATTATAAAATAACCCCTTTTCCCTCCTTTGTTTAACTTAAAGAATTCTGTGAAGAACTCATTGATCATGAAACCATCACCTATAATAAATCATGCAGATACACACACTCATGCCGTAGTAGTTCAGGTGGGTAGCTGCGTCAGCATGCATAGGCTGCAAAGGAACAAGTAATAGGTTTATTCCATGCTGAAAAAAAGAAAAAAGAAAACACAACGTTTCAGCCATGGAGCCTTCTTCAGGTGTGAGAAAGACAGGGCAGTAAGCAAAGGTAATGTAGTGGGAGAACAAAGGCTGGGAGAGAGGAGGAGCAAGGGGAGGGAGCAGGGGACAGAAAGAGAGGCCAATCAAGAGGTGTGAAGTCAGAATAGGTGTAGGGAGGTGTGAAATGAAACTTCCAATGAATGGAGAAAATTTAGAAGAAGAGTAGTCTGTCGTTAAGAGAAGGGGAAGGTGTGATCCTAGCTGCAGGATAATTTTGGTTTCTGTAGTCTTTCTGATGTATGAGTTCGGAAAACCGTCTTTGAGAACACAGATGGAGAGATTAGAGCGGTCATGGCCGTCAGAGGTGAAATGAGAAACAATGGGCTTGGAGAGATCTTTAATCTTCACAGCCCTGACGTGTTCTCTGAAGCGGTCTCCAAGTCTCCTTCCTGTTTCTCCAATGTAGATGGCTGGGCATTTACTGCAAGAGATACAGTAAATAAGGTTGCTGGAGGTACAGGATGCCATCTGGGTGATCCGGACTTGTCCTGAGGGGCCTTGAATGAGTGTGGTGTTAGATGTGTACTTGCAGGTGATACAGCGAGCTCTGTTGCAAGGGAAAGTGCCTGGTGTGGATGGTTGTTGAGGGCCGTCATTGGTCATTGGCTTAAATGTGGATTAAGCCAAGTTTCATTGTACCTAAGCGCTCAATAAACCTTTTATTGTATTACTAATTTTAGTGTATTGTATTGCGTGCTTATCTGCACACACCTGAAATAGAGTACCTGTTATTACTGCATATCAGGGAATTTCCAGTCTTATGGCATAAACAGCCAATCTCAAGATCACAACAGTATCGATGGGGACCATAATATTTCAAAGTCTCTGAATATCCTAGTGAGTAAAATATACAGAATCATCAAAATCACCAACACCCTGCCTAGATGAAGCTGTCCCTCCAGTCAGAGCAGCCATAAGATCAGGAAGGACTGTGTATTTGCAATAAAATGAAAGAACTGAAGCTTTCTACTGCATATTGTGTCCTCATTCATTTATTGTTTTGACAAGTTAGCATTTAAAGTTGTTCACCTTTGCTCAGTGGTGTAAGGTGGTGGTAGGATTTCCTCGAAGATCACTGATTTGGTCCATTTCTTCATCTAGTTTACAGTGTGTTTGAATTTTGTTTTTTTACTGATAGAACAACATGAAATGATATGTATACCAGTCTTATTTGCACCCGCTGTATGTTCAGCCTTCCCTCGATTGTTGATCGATGAATAGATGGATGAAAAACAGCAACTGTTTTTGCTAAGAGGGGAATATAACGCAGGGGATATAATGAGGGGAAATAATACAAAAGAACATCCGTACAAAAATAATCAGTTTTTTAAAACTGACAGGTATTTATGACTAAAAATAGCTGCAATAAAAAACTTTAAGCTGCATAGTGGTTATTTACTGTAAGGTGCTTATGATTACTAAAATAATTTCCACACAGAAAACAACGCATTAAATGGGTGATCAGGAGTGACTGAAAGACAATGTGCTTTAGGTACAAAATGTGTCCAGTGTTCTGAAATACTAAACAGTATCCTGTTTCAGAAAATCAATTCAGAGATTAACTAAAATATTATATATATTATATAATATAACCATAATTTCAATGGATCAGGTTTCAAGTTAACCATTAACATAAAAACAAAGGCTTACAATGCATCAGGGAACGCTGACTAGAAGAAAAGTCTTTGATCTTCAGTTATACTGTATTAGATCAGGAATATAAACGTGACACCAACATTAGCAAGGCAAACTTTTAATTCATTTGTTAGATCACACATAGTATTGTTTTTGAGAATAATTAGATGCATATTTAAGTTTTGTTATATTATCCAAGTAGATTTTGTGAAGAAAAATCCATAGAGCTCTAAATACAAAATATCCTAAAGTGGTTCTGTGATGAAAAGGATTATAAAAGGAATAAATGAAGCATGTCTCTATCCTTATTTTTAATGAGGTACCGTAACTGTCGTGACCACCAGCCAGCGGAGATCATCTTGGAAAAGAACTAACCAGTACCAGCAGCGGGTTAATAATAATAACAAGCGCTGCTGCACGTGTTAATCCACCAGCACACACTCAACTGTGAGGCGAGCAGCACTATTTAAACCATCTCAACCCGCTTCCCGCTGCTCGGTATTGAGTTAACTCCCTAAGAGCTCTACCTGGCAATTCCTAAACCTTGTGTCACTCTGGATTTTGGACTACCCCTTTTGCCTTTTGACTTCGTACCTTGCCTCTCGATTCGGATTGTTTGCCACTGGTGTTTGTCCTGGATTTCAATTTACCTTACTCCCTTCGACCATGATCTCGCCTCTTGACTTGGATTGTTTGCCTCCGGTGTCTGTCTTGGATTTCGACCTTCCTTACTCTCATTGACCACGATCTCGCCTTTCGATTCGGATTGTTTGTTGCCTGTCTACCGGCTACTTCTGCGGCTGCACAGGATCCATATCTCCTCATTAGTGTTTCCTTACAGTAACATAAAGTAATTGCTAACAAACCTGACTATTATCAGTACCACTATAATATTAGTAGACTGTTTTCTGTCCTGTTCCTCTGGCTAGAGACACTGTTAAATTGCATCATTGGTAACTCACTTAAAATACCATTGTTGATTTTGTTTGCATAAACACAGCTGGGTGGTCAATTTCAGTTTCACTTTCACAAACAGTATTGCCACTATTTGAGTTCGAAGTATAATACCAAAGGCTTTGAGATTATTTCAAATCAGAGCAATATGGAATATGTTCTGAGTAGTGAAGTAAGATACAAGATGTGAAGACGGGGTTAATTTTAAGTCCTTTCTGCATGAAGATTAGACTTCTAAGGCTGGAGTTTATGGCAGGATGGGGGTTTACTCATAAGGATTCCAGATGTGAGCTAGGAAACTCCCTGGGGACTTACTCCCTGACCATTTGGCCAAAAGGCTGTAAACTGGCCAAACACGTGACCTCCCCCCTTTACCATAATAACGAGTGACGTCAGAAGCGGCAAGGAAGGGCTACATAAACTAAACGTTTGTACCGGCACTTTAACAATACTTCAGTTTTGTTGTTTCTTGCGGGAAACAAGACTTCGGCTTTATTGTTCCTTGCATGCAATAAACTCATCTGTTTAACTTCATCTCGGGATCCAGAACCTTATTCTTTCTGTTACAACAGTAGGTACTCCCTGACTTGCATGTAGCCTCAGTCTACAGTACATTGTCTCGTACATCTTCTTCTCTCTGTCTAGAATAATGTCTGTTGTGTGTTTGCAGTGTTACCCTTTTAGTGACAGCTGAAAAGCATTCTATTGATAGTTTTAGGAAATGTATGTGAAGCAAACTTTTTTGCATTGCTCTTTGCTTCAAATATGTTAATAAAGTGCTGTAGTAGTTGTCCCTTTTTTCCTTAGAAAGTGAGAGGAGAATTGAAATAAGAGCAACAGGATCAAGATCACAGGGTTTAGTACCGTTAATAATTAACAAGTAACATGTCTGTTACTGAGAGGGGCAGATAGAGAGAAAGAGCATAGCATAACTTAATAATAAAAATAATTGCTTACACTTATATAGCGCTTTTCTGGACACTCCACTCAAAGAACTTTACAGGTAATGGGGACTCCCCTCCACCACCACCAATGTGCAGCATCCACCTGGATGATGCGACGGCAGCCATAGTGCGCCAGAACGCTCACCACACATCAGCTATCGGTGGGGAGGAGAGCAGAGTAATGAAACCAATTCATAGATGGGGATTATTTAGGAGGCCATGATTGATAAGGGCCAATGGGAAATGTTGGCCAGGACACCGGGGTTACACCCCTACTCTTTACGAGAAACACCCTGGGATTTTTAATGACCACAGAGAGTCAGGACCACGGTTTTACGTCTCATCCGAAGGACAGCACCTGTTTGCAGTATCGTGTCCCCGTCACTATACTGGGGCATTAGGACCCACATAGACCGCAGGGTGAGCGCCCCCTGCTGGCCCCACTAACACCGCTTTCAGCAGCAACTTTAGTTTTTCCTAGGAGGTCTCCCATCCAGGTACTGACCAGGCTCACACCTGCTTAGCTTCAGTGGGCTGCCAGTTTTGAGTTGCAGGGTGATAACACCCCATGTGTTAAAAGACAGGACTTGGTATATCTCCCCTATCATATAGAGATAGAGGGAAAATGTAAAAAAAAACAGCCCTTGCAGGTCATCATCGAGGAGCAGAAAACTACAGTATACAATTCAATTCATTTTTATATAGCATCTTTCACAACAAGGCACTTACAGTACAGTACTGCACATTATTGGAATGCTAATATATTAACAGTGTAATTT
This sequence comes from Atractosteus spatula, assembly GCF_055471065.1. Lineage (NCBI taxonomy): Eukaryota > Metazoa > Chordata > Actinopteri > Semionotiformes > Lepisosteidae > Atractosteus > Atractosteus spatula. Next base: position 18,193,784 of record NC_142724.1, read on the forward strand.
TGTATTATTACAGTGCAGTTAGATAAGGTTATGTTGAACTGTAAGGAAATAAAACTGCTTGAGTGAATACATTATTGAGCAAATAATAATATTGAATCCAGCAAAGAGTAACTGATTATTTAAGTGGTTGCATATAGATTGCTGTACTGTACAATTCTAAAAGAGATTTTTCACAGCACTACTTTATATACTATCTTATCTTAACATTGTTTCTAGTACCTTTCTAGATTTTAAGCAACCTCTATAGTTACTTATAACTGTTACAGTTCAAACGATGATGTTGAGTATTGACAGGAAAAAGTATGTATATATGTATGTGGAGGCAATTCCTACCTTTTCCGTCTCAGTAATCCTGGGGAGAGATGGAGAGATTTGTGAGTTAGCTGGGAGAAGAGGTTGGTTTTGGGCAGACAGTACCTGCTCACAGAGGAAACCCAGGGAAGGCAGAGACATGTGTTGGCAGCCATAGGGAAAGATGATGATGAACCTCCAGTGACAATGCCTCCTGCTGAAAACTCAGTCAAGGACCCAGGGGAAGGCACCAGTTCTTCTTGTAGGGTACTAAGACCAAAGAGTCAGCTGATTGGAGAAACACCCATCTATGTGACTGAGTTCTCCATGGAGTCTGAATCAGACTTTATCCTGGTACAGTCGAGGACAACACTCTGAAGAGACAGTATGAGAAGGAGGAAATAATAGTCAGACCCTTGGGGAGCTACCTGCAATGCCACCTATCAAGGTGGATCACTGTAGCAGTAAGTCTCTGGTAGAGGCATAGGTTTGAACCAAAATACAATTTTCACTATAATAGGGATTCCTAATAAAGTTCTCACAGAACTATCACAGGTGATATGGGACTTCTGTCAGATGTTGAATGTAAAATCTTTCCAGACTTTGGTTTACAACCTGAAACGTATGGATTTGTTAATCACTTCAACTAGAATCTGAAAAAAAACTACAAGTATGTAAGTACAGACACTTACAACTGAGACTAATTAGTTCCATCTGTTATTTGTTATTTATTATAAGGTAGATGCCCACACTGTGTCCTTGATCTGTTGTTGAGCTGGAAAAGACTCAACAGAAATCTGAAATACAGCATTTGCTGGTGCTAAGAAGACAACTGAACACAGTGGCAGGTATTTCTTTACTTTAAAGGAACTAGTAAAAGCTCATTCCATGCTGAAAGGTACAGAAAAGAAACACAACATTTCAGCTGTGGCTTATTCTTCAGGTGTTCTGTCCTCGTTGCGAGTTTGCTACCTCAATTTGACAGCTGGCCAAACTTTCAAATGTTACTTTGGAGTCAGGAGTCCAAGCATACGCCAACCATGTAACTTTGCATAACTAAAAATATACAAAATAAATTGCTAAACTAAAATTACTAAAATAAAATAAAATTACCAATTAACATTAGTTCACAGTTTGCATTTCTAATTCTATAATGATTTACTGTTTACAGATTAATTGAATAATTACAAAGATTTATAATATTATTTTAAGAGAAGCTAATTCTAGCCTTGTATTATAAATAATATTGACTATGCTATTACCGCACACAAAAGACTAGACTATTAAACTGTACTAAGTTTTGTGTTCTTTGCTAAGAAAGTTAACCCAAGAATATTCTAATGAAATATAACTACAGTATATATCATATAAAGATTAAGTAATAAACACATAATAATAGAAATAATTGCTTACACTTATAAAGTGCTTTTCTGGACATTCCACTCAAAGCACTTTACAGGTAATGGGGACTCCCCTCCACCACCAATGTGCAGCATCCACCTGGATGATGCTAATAACTATGCTATTACCATACACAATGATCTGGCAATTAACTCGAAGGCAATGCTTTCACTGGCAGGAACCAAGATTGTAGCAGATTGATACGCTGGCAGCTGGTTATTGACAATGTGCTTCAGTAATAACATCACATCCTATTTCCCAGATCAAAGTGTAAAGATACTGTACCATAGAGTTTTGATTTTGGTCTAGCATTAACTACATGCAAATGGCCAGCAGGAGGAGCTCAAAACTAAAACTGAAGGCAGAATACCAAGTATGAAGGAGAGGGGACAGGAGCAGATAAATGAGGCACAGAAGAACAAAAGACATGAAGAAAGGGCAGGGAGTGGGGAGGAAATGGGCATGGAGCAGGTGAGGATGAGTGTCCATTTATTTTAATTTCTCCAAGACCAGCCTGCTTGGGAATATTTCAACTCACCTGTGCAGCCTGCCGGGATTGGGACAAACATGACCCCAGTGCAGAAAAATGAGGAGGAATCTGTTCTAAGAGAAAATAGAGATGTTTTTCCAGACGAGCCTGGATGTACAAACCTCATTAGCCATCATATCCACATTGCCCCATATTTTGAGATGCAGGTCAAACTCTACTGCCTGCTATATCATAAGCAGTAAGATGGAAAGGATTTAAAAAATGCAGGAGTTATGGAGGACTCCATATCAAAGTGGTGCTGCCTGTTAATCACAATGACAAATACAGATGCATCAGTTAGACAATGTATTGACTAACTCATTGCAGTGTCAATGGTTGATGCATGTCCTACACTTTCAGTGGAGGAACTGCTGTATTCATACTTCGTGGGGTAATAAATTCCTATTATGTTAGACTCCCAAGAAACAACAACCTTGTAATATGTTGTGGAGGTGCTCCAGGGGTGAAGGGCTGCTAGAGTTGCAAAGTGCAAATGTGCAATTGGGAAGAGCATCAATTTTCTAACGGCACAAACGTACACCAGGGCCAATTTATTTTTTCAGGACCAAATTCAACTACCAGTATATCTTTAAACAGTGGGAGGAAATTGGAGCACCCTGAAAAACCCTTCACAAACATGTAGAACATACAATCTCCACATAGGTAGTACCCTAGGCCCAGGCCTGAACCCAGGGCCCCAGTGAGGCAGCAATGCTAACCACTGTGTCACAGTGGTATTCACTTTTTTTTTACTATTACTATTTTCTATTCTTTCTCCTTTTCAAAATCCTTGATTCTTTTCATAAGTGTTTTATTTGCATTATTTGTATTCAAAATAAATATATCTCTTTTAATAAAATGAAGCAGTTCTGAACTGATTTCACACAAATCAACCTCACTGCTTCAGCTGTCTTGAATATGGGTTGTTAAGCATTGTGTTAGTTATCATAAGGTTGGTTTGGTGATTAACTTCAGATCACAAGACCTGTGAGATAAGCTGTTTTATAGCTTATCTCAGTGATTCAATGACATCTGTATAGAGGACATGTGGTAAAGGTCTTACAACAAACTCTAAGGTTTAGTCACATGTGTTGTTCACCTACTGTATATGTACAGATGGAGCCATTCAGAACACGCAGTAGAACCTAGTGACACGTTACAGTGGCTGCACTCTGCTTTGTTATAGCATGGCGTTGTTCACCTGTGTGACTCACTGGCCGAAGTCAAACAATATGTGGTGCTTGTGGAAATATTAGCTTCCTAAAACAAAAATGTACTTATTTTTTTTTAATCCACCTTTCATGGAATATTAATATATTATTAATCATGTAACTAAACTAATTATAAATATTAATTTATGAATGTAAATCATTTAACTGATTGTGGTAGGGTATTTTACTTTCTTCATAAACATCTGCATCAAATTCTTTAACTCGGTAACCCATGTTATTTTTGTTTTGACATACTTATTTTAACCACATTTTCTGTAGCGTATGTTACAAGGTAAAATGAAATGATTGTCCAGACAACTTGCTCAAACTGAGTGAAGATTTGGTTCAGTGGTAGCATTGTCGCCTGTGAACTAAAAGGCACTGGGTTTACTTCCTGGCCAATGTGCCAGTTGTGTTTTTAAGAAATGAACACTCTTTCTGTAACATTTAAATCAAATAAATACTGTTGATAGTATTTTTAACATCTATATTAATTCTATATGTCATAATATATATGTAAATACAAAAATAACATTAATAATACATGAATGAACATGAATGAGCAAACATGTGAATACCGACCATAGTAAAACCCAGGTCTACTGGCCAGATCAAACCAACAATAACCTAAAATGTGTTTGCATCTCCCTGGAATTGGCCTTCCCCCCGAGAAGTAAAAAAACAGGTAGCTTTTATTTAAACAGTAAAATTAAATTTGGTCTTCAATACCTTCATGTGAAAGGGACTGTGATTGATCCTGGCCAAAATGCAAATTATGCTTTTAACAAATTGTTCCTGAGGCATAATAAAGACTTTCTCTAATAATAAAATAATGTGTAAACTATACTCACATTTAAGTTACTTTTATAATTTTTAAATTTAAATGTGATATTTTAAATATTAAAATAATGTTATTAAAGATGAAGTAATAACATTAATGAACCTCCAGACCATATTTTCCAGGATGATTGGAAATAGCCAAGAAAACAGAAATCACAATATTTAGTAAAACACTAATTTAAAGCCACTGTGTATATTTTAATTTCTTAAATTATAAGATTTAAAATATACGTTTTATTTTTTCCCTATTTTTTGGGTGCCCTTTTCTTCCTTCTAGTAGGTACTGTAGCTACATCTGCCTATGTAGGCTTCAAAGGAACAGGTAAAGGTGTATTCCATGCTGAAAGGAAAAGACACAACTTTTTGGCTGTGGAGCCTTCTTCAAGTGTTTTTTTTTCTTACTAGTTCATATAATTATGTTTTTTTATTATTGGTTTCATCAAAGTTGTTAAAACACTTAGCACTAGAAGAGGTGTTTCTTGCTTTGTTTGTGCGGGGTGAAAGGAATAATGGTGAAGCACTGTTGAACTGGCACCTTAGCATTAAATAGAGAAAGAGAAATTAAATAATTAATTGGATAATTGTTAATTAAAGGTGGATCTCCAGAAGGAGATCCAGTTTGTTCAGAAAGCCCTGGAATACAGTGAAAATGTGACAGTTTCACAGGGAAACTGCTAGCCGAGAGACACAATTCCTTTCAGTTCAATTTCTGGATGGATCTGCACCTGTGACTGGAAGGTTGCCAGTTCAAATCCCATGGCTGGTAGAGGAATCCTAGTCTGTTGGGCCCCTGAGCAAGGCCCTTAACTGCTCCAGGGGTGCTGTACAATGGCTGACTCTGTGCTCTGACCCTAAGCTTCTCTCCTTGTCTGTGTCTCATGGAGAAAAACTGGGGTATGTGAAAAGATGTATTCCTAATGCAAGAAATTGTATAGGGCTAATAAAGGATCATTATTATTACATTATAATTGTGCTTGCAACTCATGGTACTCCTTTTCTGTAACTGCATCCTGTTTTGTAATATTTTGTCAAGTGCTCTCTTTTCCCTTTTAAGATTCTTCCCAATTAATTTGTTCAATCAAATGGAAACCTCTGTTTTAGCTTTTGATTTACTCACTTTTGTGATAGATGTAGTATGTGCTTCACCTAGAGTCTGTTTAAGCTGATGTCATGGATGCAGTAGAATATCTGCGTCATTCCTTTGTACTTCTCTTAAAGTGCTGCCTTCCATCAACATCTGCTTTTAGGAAATTGTACAATTTTGCTTTGGACTCAATCTGAACAGTTTTTAAAAGATTAGCTATGGAGTGCTGAAAAGGTGTAGCTGGGCTGGTGATTCAAAAGTGATGCACAAAGAGAAGTCCCAGGTGCCAGTGATGTGTGTGTACTGTATATACAGTATACAGTACATGTAGGAGAGTGGGAATGAGTGAGATTAGGATCTAAACCTCCTGCTGAACTTTTGCCAACTTGTCTGAACAAGCTGTGCTCTTACATTCCCTTCTCTGTTTCTCTTTCTCTCCTTGTTTTTGCAATTATCCATTCTGACCTCATAAGGAGAGGCCTGGACAGGGCTGAATGTTTACTCTTTAATATTGCAGTCAATTTTACAGTGAAGTTAATTAACCTGAGTAAATAGTTGGGAAATGTTGATCTGTGTCCTTTTCCATGTTTTCTGAAAATATTCACTTCACATGATCTGTCTGAGAATTACATTATTTTCATGCAAGAAATTTGTCTGGTTACTCTAAATAGTATTGTTTTCAGAGGAGTATTTGTTCTTCAAACCAATTGATCAGAAAGGAAATCTCAATGAGACTAACCAGTGCATTGTTGGAACAGATTTTATCAGTAAAGCCACTCCAGCAAAGGACATAGTCTCCCGGTCAGAGGGGATTGTTGTTTCTCTGCTTTACCAAAAGCTTTTCTGATTCCATTAGAATTGACCCAATGTCCAATAACCCTAAACCCCTCTTTTACGTCCTTGTAATAATATGGAAATCTCACCTTCAAGTGAACAATCTTTACCAATAACATGAAATATAAAAAACAATTTTGCTACTTAATACCCATTGGTCAGCAAATTCTGCAAATTTCTACTGTAATGACTTTTTATCAAATTAAAAATCTTAATTTGTTTCATAAAGTAGCTCTATACTGATAACATTTAAAAGCTGATTAGTCACAATGGAAAGCAAAATTCAGCATTTTCTTAATATCTTATCAGAACGTTTTATTTACAAGGCAAATCCAAAACCTGTTCAGTAACAGATTTTTTTGACTTGATTCAGCCCCCTTATTTTAAACAACTTAAATTTCTAATAGCTATTTGTATATATGAAATATAGATAAGGTTTATTCTTATACCTGTGTACATATATTTGATTGCGTTTTTCAGATAATGTTCATGCCCCATTATTTTCATATTCTCAGCATATTCTCCCAAATCGACTACTGTAACGCTCTACTCGCTGGGGTTTCTAAAGCCACATTGAACAAACTCCAGTATGTCCAAAATTTGGCAGCCAGAAACTTGACCAGGTCTACATACAGGACATACAGGAATATGCATCGTCAGTCACTAGCTACATCAGGAAATGTGCTGACGATGTCACACTCACAAAAGAAATAAGAACCTTTCCTAACCAGAAACCATGGATGAACAGTGAGGTTCGCACCCTAATCAAAGCAAGGGATGCAGCATTCAAATCGGGCAATAAATCAGAACTAAGGTCAGCCAGGATCGATCTTAAAAATGGTATTAAACATGCAAAAAACACATGCAAACAGGAATTCACCACTAATGACCCAAGGTATACAGGCCCTCACAGACTACAAGAGGAAGAACATCTGTGCACCTGCCCATGATGCCTCCCTGCCTAACGAGCTCAACACCTTCTATGCTCACACAGAACAGAACAAGTCATCAGAACTGCACCCTCCGCAGCTGACCAGCTGCTCTCACTGTCTGCAGACGAGGTGAGGAGATCTCTGCTAAAAGTGAGCACACGCAAGGCTGCAGGACCCGACGGCATACCCAGTCGCGTCCTCAGAGCCTTCGCCAATCATCTGGCGGGTGTATTCACAGACATTTTCAACATGTCTCTGGCCCAAGCTGTAGTCCCCACCTGCTTCAAGACAACCACCATCATCCCAATACCAAAGAAAACCACAGTGACATGTCTTAATGACTACCGACCAGTGGCACTAACACCTGTCATCATGAAGTGCTTCGAGAGGCTGTTCATGAAGCACATTAAGGACACCATCCCAAACACAGTGGACCCATACCAGTTTGCCTACCGGTCCAACAGATCCACAGATGACGCAATCTCCATTGCCACACACACGGCCCTATCCCATCTGGACAAAAAGAACACATACACAAGACTACTATTCATCGACTTCAGCTCAGCTTTTAACACTATCATCCCAGAGAAACTAGTCAAGAAACTCAGTGCACTGGGTCTCAACACCACCCTCTGCAACTGGATTCGGGACTTTCTGACAGGCAGACCTCAGGCTGTCAGGCTTGGAAACCACACCTCCGGCACACTAACTCTGAACACTGGGGTCCCCCAGGGGTGTGTGCTTAGTCCATTGCTCTACTCCCTCTATACCCACGACTGTAAGGCCAAACACAACACCAACTCCATCATCAAGTTTGCCGATGACACCACAGTTGTATTGATCACAGACAATGATGAGAGGGCCTACAGGGAGGAGGTCAATCTCCTTACAACATGGTGTGATGACAACAACCTCACCCTCAACGTCAGCAAAACCAAGGAGCTGATCATTGATTTCAGGAAACTGCAAACCGGACATGCCCCTATCCACATCAACGGGACTGAAGTGGAAAGGGTCAGTAACTTTAAATTCCTTGGTGTCCATATCACCGAGGACCTCACATGGTCTCTCAACACCACCTGTCTGATCAAGAAAGGTCAACAGCGCCTGTACTTCCTAAGACGGTTGAAGAAGGCTAAGATATGTCCCCAGATCCTCACTAACTTTTACAGATGCACTACAGAAAGCACACTGACAGGCTGCATCACAGTGTGGTATGGCAACTGCAGTGCTGCTGACCGCAAAGCCCTACAGCAGGTGGTGAAGACTGCCCAGTCCATCACTGGGGTTACCCTCCCATCTATCCAGGACATTTATGACAGACGGTGCTTGAGGAAAGCTCTAAGCATAATCAAAGACCCCACACACCCCAGCTACAGACTTTATGATCTGCTACCATCTAGAAAACGGTACCGGAGCATTCGGGCCCGGACTACCAGACTCAGAGACAGTTTTTACCCCCGCACTATCAAACTGTTAAATTCCCAGCCTCTCTCACTCTCACTCTCACCTCACCTCTCACCTATGATCTGAACCTTACAGTGCCTTCTTCCTTTCTTTCTTTCTTACCAAAAACCCAAACACACATTGAAAATCTACCTCTACCATACATGTCAAAAGCTCACTCCCCATAATTTCTATCCCTTTATTTTATTCTGTTGATGCATATTTTTGCACATAACCTGTTACCTTTTTGTTGTTTTGCACATTGCCTGTTGTTGTTTTTTGCACACTGCTTTCTTTTGCTACACAATTGTATTGTTGTTGTTGTTGGTTTTTTTTTCTCTTTGTACTACTTATGTCCGAGAGCTAGCTAAATAGCATTTCGTTATACCATATACCATGTATATGAGTGTAATGACAATAAACTTGAACTTGAACTTGAACTAGTGCAAGTGATCACATTACTCCTATCCCGGAGTCCTTGCGCTGGCTTCCTGTCAAGTTTCGTGTCGACTTCAAAATCCTCCTGCTCACTTGGCTTTGCTTGGCATGGCTTGGCACCTCAGTATCTGTCTGAGCTATTATTGTCCTACTCCCCACCTCACAACCTTCGCTCTTCTAATTCTGGTCTCCTATCTATCCCCCAAGCCCGTCTACACTTTATGGGGGACAGGGCCTTCTCCTGTTATGCCCCCAGGTGCTGGAACTCTCTCCCCAGTAATATCAGAGAGTAACCTTCTCTAAATTCCTTCAAATCCAGACTCAAACGTTCTTCTTTAGAGGCTCTTTACCCCTCTGCTCCTCCTGTATTCAGTACCTCCATCTACTGTCTCCTCTCACTGTGTATTCTCTTCATGCATATCTTGTGTATTTTTTATTGTTGTGGTCATTGTGTAAAGTGCTTTGAGAAGCCACCTTTAAAGGTGCTGTATTGAATAAAGTTCATTCTTCTTCTTTTTCTTATTATTATTAAGACTGCAGCTTGATGTCCTCTGTCAAGGCAGTAAGTACACACTTGGTCAAAATCTGCCTTTCCAGTTTGGGTTCTTCTGCCATATAAAAGCTTTTCATTGGAAGAAACTTGTTGATTACCAAAACATGTTTCTTCCATTGTGGCCAACTGCCTTTTACCACTGAGGTACATCAGCCTGTAATGGTAGCCGCATTACTGCCCTGTAGTCTGGTCAGGGCAGGAGTTTGAAAACTTCATAGAAATCCAGGATTCTGCAGCCAGTGATGTCCAGATACGGAGTCAAGGGTAGGTGTACACTGTAGGAGGTGCCATCCTATAAACGAGATTTTACACTAAGGTGAAATTAGCAATAAAGTAAAATTAGTTTATATTCTCTGTATTTTATATTCCCTGCAGTTACCATTCGATGTCTTTAGAGAGTAACGGTGAAAAATGTGGGACAGGTAAAATTTCACTGTCAAATTTTATGTACTTATAGAAAACTGAAGTGTTATGACCATCAATACTACAAATGACTAGAAAATTAGTCATCCTAAAAGTTCCTTCAAGCCTTTAAAGGCAAACACATTTACCCAATTAAATATTCCTGATATATACAGTATATATATTTAAGACATGTTATGGCACAATGGCCAAATTCTACATTTACATTAAGTAATGTTTGTGTGCACAGGTCAGCAGTTACTTATCTGATTGTGTATAAAAAGATAGATAGATACTTTATATATGCTAATAGAGATACAGAAAGCAGTGCAGAGCTGACGTGGAGAACCGCAATGAAGTTCATTACTTACTTGCTCCTGAGCTTCAGCCTGGTGCTGGTCAGCACAGCTGAACCACCTGTTTGGGATGTTGAGACTGATAGTGATGCCTTTTCTTTCTCCAGCATCTACAAATACCTGAGTGAGGTAAAAGCCGAATTGGACAACCTGGAAAAAAAACTGGAGTCAAAAGAAGGTATTGACAATAATAACACATTCCTTGGGAATTTGATAGAAAATAGCTGTTCACAGGATAAAAAAGTCACTGTTACTTTCTATGTAACGTTATCACACAAAATATGTTTTGTTTAAAATTTCATACCAGGAGTTAAATAAAGTAGGGCCTTTGAAAAGCCAATAATAGATATGTAGATTATCAACTGAATGCTTTTTTATTTCCTAATTATTGAAAAGCAGTTTTGTTCCAACATTTACAAGTATCTCTTGGTATAAAACCATTTTAAAGAAAGTGTTTTGTTATATCTGTGTGTGATGTACACACACTAAATACTGGAAAGTAATTAAAAGCTCTCTACTTATACAGTTTGGCTTTAGATCATATGCAATACAATCAACCACTTTCACTCACTTTTAGTCTGAGCTGACAAAGAGGGTAAAACGTTATTTTTGCACTCTTGAAATAGCAAACAAAATATAAGGTACTTCAAATCTTACAGCTACAAATTAACACTGGATGGAGGGGTTTGAATGCCAATATCCTGACATCAGAAGTGGAAATTAAGAGTAATGGTGGTGAAGAGTAAAAAGTGGAAGTAAATTTATTCAAATGATATTGGAATCTGAAGCAATAACATAAAACCTACTCTGGGCATGACTGTCTGGGCTCCTTCATAAACCAGTAATAACTGAAGCTCTTATTTTGATTATTTACTAATATTAAAATTAAGCTATACATGTTTAATCTGTAAAGATCCATCACAGTGCAACTTTTGGATGTGCCATACTCCCACGTTGGAATAGCGTTTGATGACTTTTGTGTCACTCTGCAAAGCCCTTTCATCAAAATGAGAATCAGTAGCAGAAGGTTAAGCACTAAAAATTTACAACTTCATTTAGATTAATAAAAATGTAAAGTATAAGGTTGAATTTCTGCATTTTAATTGCTAGATCTAGGAAAAATGTGCTATTTGGATATACTGTAGTAGTTATTTTCTCCACAGAGAGTATTCCTTTACTCCTGTTTTTTAACCTCCACAGCAACACCAATCATTGCCTTCACTGCCTCTTTGTCAACTGGACCTTACCTAGAAATGGGACCGTTTCCTGTTAAAACTACACTGATCTTCAAAGAAGTTATATCTAACTTTGGAAATGCCTACAATCCAGACACAGGTATGTACGAACTTCGAATATAAACATATAATTCGCACGCAAGCATGCAGGCCTCACCACATACCCACGCGCAATCTGCACCACACATATTCCCGCACTAATTGATTTTACGCTCCTTCCTATTTAAACCCTCTCTCCTTAATCCGTCCTCACTCACCATTGAGACTTTTCTCAACTATAGCCGCTTAACCCTTCGGTCCTGATTTCTAGTTCTCTCTCGACCTTTTGATAACGAACTTTGCTCTACGTCCAAGACTCCTCTCTTGTCAAACGAATTGGATACTTTCCCTTCGTTTCGGATTTTCATTCAACCACCTCCCTGGCTATGCACAGGGTCCACCTAAGTTTGGGCATTACTGACAATAATGTTATTATAGAATTTCTCTAAATTTTTGAGAATGACAAGACAGCACTTAAGCACCAACTTTTTCTGCTACTTTTTGAAACCCTTTTTTGGTTTACAGATCTACAAATCATTTTAAAAATCACTCATTTTAGAGTCATAGCCATACCATGATACCACTGATGCCATTTGATCTGGAAATACTGTATGATTATTGAATCATTTTGGAAAGTAATACTGGAATTTAGCATCTTATATAACACCAAGAGTCACAAGAATTACTGAAGCTATGGGTTTTCCAAGTCAAAATCGATATTAATATTAGTGCAAAATTTACTTAAAAATATTAACAGTTCAATTACACCCTAAAATTGATATTAATAGCATTTTACATCAGAATAAGTATTTACCTCCAAGTTAAGAACTCTGACCCCACCCTCTAAGGAAGAAAGTGAATTTTCTTTATCTAAGGCAGACAACATTTTTTGAAAAAAAAGAAATGTAACAAAACTCAGTGCTGTTTGAGTGGTGCAGCTGGCTGATTGACAAACTGGCCACTCACTGTAACTGCAGTCCAACAATAGAACACTGGGAGTCCATGCTTCGATCCCGCAGTTGATGATGAGCCCGCCAGTCTAACTTGCTCTACGTTTTCTTATCTCCAGGTATATTTACAGCTCCGGTGAAAGGCATTTATTTCTTCAGTTTCAACGCCTATTTTGATGGAACACCACACATGTATGCAAGCTTAATCAGGAATGGCCAGTTTATTGTATCAGTGTGGGATAATGCGGCTGTGGACACCAACGACAGTGCAACCAACTCTGTGGTCCTGCAGATGGAGCCCGAAGAAAGTGTTCATGTAGAGCTGTTTTCAGGCAGGGTAATTACTGATGATATCCATCATTACAGCACTTTCACAGGCTTCTTGATGTCCCCTTTATGAGTAACACATTCATGTCTGAAACCCAGCACAATGTAAAAGGAGTTTAAAATTAAAAATTGTTAATTGTTAACAATTAATTGTTAAGCTTGGAAAATGTGTTGTAGAACTTAAAAACAGAAATAAAACTGCAAACATGCCAACAATCTTTTCTCTGAGATACATAATCCTGTACGTAATATCCATGAAAATATTTTGTGCTTTCACATAAAGACCATGAAAAAGGTTACCAATGAGAAGAGGCCATCCAGATACCTAGCTTGCTTGGTTGCAGGCAGCTGATTAATCCAGGGACTAAAAGAATTAGTTCTTTCAGAGTGTCTGAAGACACATCCCTTTTAAATCAGTACAACAATCTTTCTTTTGGCATATGATGACCAAAACTGTTGACAATGTTCTTATTAGTGCATTGTGCAATTTGAACAGAACATCCTTCAGTTAAAATTCCAAATGTTTAGCTAAAATTCCTGTGACAGCACTGGGGGAAAGCAATATGTTAGCAAGGTTTGAAACAGGCAAATCTCAAGACACCAGACATAGCCAGTAAGGTAAAATTGTGTTCTTTACAAAGCTGGGAAAAACAAATAATAAACCTGATTAAACCTTGCACTCACCCTTTCCTCCCATATGTGGACAGATAAGTTACATACCGGCATTAAAATTAGAAAAGTGTTCTTGGAGTCCAGTATTTCCTCAGTCCAGTCAGTCACATCCTGTGGTGTTGTTTGTTCTTAACAAAGAACCAACTCTGTTGTCTATGTAGTAGCTGTCAAAATCCCAGGAAGCATCGCCTTGCTAATGTGCTGATTCTCACAATGATCTGATCTGCTTACAGTACAGTGGTTCTTAGGCTGACTTCTCAGTACTTTGCAGTCATATTTTGCATGCATTGAGTAAATCTGCTTAATAGTGTAGTGAATATAGTACTGCTAATTGTTATTACATTTTGCTGGATCCTTTTTGACTCTTTAAAACACTTCTAGAAGAGACAGATGGTACTTATAGTGACATTCCACTTTACAGCACATGTCGGTGGTAAGATTATAGTGTGATTTGAGAACTGTTCTGATGTAATCATTTTTTTTGTCCATAAAATACAAAATGCCCCTGAAACACAAGGCAGCAAATGACTCATTACACAGTTCATAAATCACATAATCGATCCACTTGCACCTCCAGGGTGAAGGGAGAGTTCTAGATAACCATTAAAACATTACTAAAAGGAGGGCAACCAGTTAGCAGGGAGCGAATGGGACTCTGTGGTTGCAGCGGAAGGTGCTGTTGACACGAAGAGCTGCTCCTCTGGAAGAGAAACATGATGGAAAATGCGGAAAAGAGCTGCCACTTCCAGAATTTAGCTCGATAGAAAGGGATATTGGAGCTGAATCCCCAAAAGTGAAGAATACTAGCATTGCGGCTGCCTAGGTCTGAGCACTGGGGACAGCGTGGGGCAAACAAGGAAAAAAGGTCTGATGCAAACTGTCTTTGCATGCAGAGTCAGAGTCAGTGACCAGGGGATCCTGTGGTGCACAGAGAAAAGGAGGAGGATTGTGAGTGTGGAACCGACAAAACAACCTGCATAGGCTGGGCCCTTAGGTGTACTTGATTGGACGTTTGACCAAAAACAGACAGAGTGTCATGCTCTCTACAACTAGAGGGCGCTCCTACTCTGTCTTGTTCTTAGTTTCATTGCGCTTTGCTTGTCCTTTCTGTGTGTCTTTGAGTGGATCACCCTTTTCTCCTTCGCTCAGCATTGAGGGATCGGATGTCTTGAGACCCACCCAGCACCAGGTCGTCTCCTCCGCATCCTGAGGGCATAGGTTTCTACCCAACATCGTCTGACCTCCTGAGCCTGGGCTAACCCCTGTTTTCCCGCTACACAAAGGGTCTTTATTGCTCACCTGGCCATTCCACAGCATGCTTTCCGACATCCGTGACACAGAGAGCATCAGAAATCCTGAAAGAACAATATGGATGGCATTGAGGGGAAATGAAGCGAGACAGAGTAGGAAAAGAGAGAGGGGCATTGGGCAGCTGCAGGGAGATTCTGGAGGCTTGATGACATCAAGAGACCTGAAAGAAAACGCAGCCAGTGTGGAGGTCGGACAGGGCTGATTTCTTTGATTGAAGCATTCACCACAGAAGAAGTGAGAAGGACTCTGGTCCTGAAAGAGCTATTTGAAAGCAACAGTTGCTCTCTAAAACAGAATTTGATTTATAAAGATGAAAGTAGGTTTTCGGGAATTCCGGCTGTGAGGATGTGATGTTTGCATTTGATGGAGCGAGACACACAAAAGAACACGACGGAAAGTCCAGGGTGCAAGACTCATATATACAGGTGAGCAGAAGTGGGAGATTAGGATCTAACCTCCCTCCCAAAATACTAAGATATTGTCACACAAACAGCTTGTGGATGTGCAATGTTATTATAACATTTACCTCCCTGAGTAAATACCTTGTAAAAGTACCTTTAAGACTTCTTGCGTATGTCTGTATCAGCTTTTCACATCTTGCACTGGGGATTTTCGCCAATGCTCTCTGCAGAGTTGTTGAAACTCTGTAAAGTTAGATGGGGAGCTTCAATCAACTGAAATTAATCAAGTAAGATGGGGAGCATTAATAAACTGAAATCTTAAGTATTTCCACATATTCTTAGTGGGATTCAAGCCTGGCCTTTGGCTGGGTTAAGAATATTCACTTTTTTTTGTTCTGTAGCTACTCCAGTGCCACTTTGGCTGTATGTTTGGGGTCATTGACCTGTTGAAATGTGAATCTTAGCCCCAGTCTTAAAGTCTTTTATTCCCAAGAACGTGCCTGCATTTGGCTCCATTCAGAGCTGGCTTTGCACAATGTACTAAATCACCCCTAGCTTTTAAAACATCACATAAAAATTGGTAGCACAATGGTTAACATCACTGCTTTGCACTGCTAGGACACTGGGTTCAATTCTGGACATAGGATGCTACCTGTATGGAGTTTCTATGTACTCCTGTATTCACATAAGTTTCCTGTTAATTGGAAACTTAATTGGAAACTTTCCTGTACGATAGATGGGAACTCCCTAGATTTAATGGGGCCTGTAGTAACAAGATGTCTTTGTTTTTACTTGGTTTGTTTTTAATTGGATTCTGGGGAAATTGGCCCTAGTGTGTGCGTGTCTGTGTGTCTTCCCTGCAATCCTACCTTTACTGGTATAATGAAGTGCTCTGCCAGAAAGAGATATGAGCTAGAATGCTTGTAGCCCTTGTTTCTTCAACCTATGCAGATCCTGCTATTCAGAATGCACGCCAGATAATGCAGGACATTGTGCCACCCACACCACAGTTTAACACATAATTCTGTTGTCAGGCTGTACTACTTTGTAAAACCACCTGGTGAAGCAATACATGCTTAATGTGGTGTGTTGAAACATTTGGGCTGTTGCCAGAAACCACCTGGTTTTGAATCCTGGTCAATGCTAATGCAATCTTTTTCCAATTATAGAAATTAAATTGTATACTGTTTTGACTTTTTTATTTTAAACTCTATTACTGTATGTAAAATATTAAATAAAAAATAGGACTATTTTACAAAAATAAAATTACTCAGTTTGATGTAAAAAAAATATTTATTACTATACTGTGGCTTGTTGTGACCATGATATGTTTCTTTCAGGTTTACTTCCACATTTAGGTAATTTATACTTTGCCTTAATTCAAATTTCAGCAATGAGTAATCAGAAAACCATTTGTCTTTTGATTATGATTATTAAAAATATATTTCACTCGTTTTTCCTGTGCTGTAGTTTTAAAATGTGAACAAAGATTACATTACCGACGTGGCTCATGCACAAATCACCTGAAGTGATATCCACAAATATACCGAACCGATAGCGTGCAATTAACTGAGGGTACGCTACATAAATATACAGTAAATACAGCATGATGCCATATGGTATTTTATGAATACTTCAAAAATTAAGAAGCTTCATATTTTGGAAACTTCATGATTATTACACAAGAGAGTGAAACTAGATAATTTGTTACAGTTAGGACTTTTAATCAATATAATTTCTCTAGTGTCCTAATCGGGACACAATTTTTATAATCAAGACATTTTATAGTAAAACTTAAAGTAAAACTGCTGTTAACTGCCAGCAGTAGGTCTTTATGGATAACGGTTGAAATACCTGATTAAAACTGGGTTCCATTGGATGACATTGATTCCTGGCCAACAGCGATAGTCAATACAATTATTGTCGAATGAGATCATCAGAAGATGTATATGAGAAGATAGAAGTAGATTGTGAAATATGAGAGAATTGAAAGCACTCAGTGGATAGAACCATATGATTTCTTATATTAAATTACACGATTATATAATTGATTTAAAGGCTTTTCTGTTGAATCAAAGCATTTGTAAACACTAATCTATTATTTTATGCTTGTTTTTTAAATTAGTTGCACTGTTCCTCATTGGACACCCAATTCATCCAAACCAGGTGAATCCTGTCTTGGTCCCATTGCTTTCTTGTATTGGATAAAGTGGATTAGAAAACTGATGGATGTGTAACCTTTAACCTATTAGAAACCTTAAATAATACTAAGTAGGTCTTGTCCCTGCACACTGATTTTTTTTCCTCTCCCTCTACTTGTCGAAGTCCATAACAAAAAAGGTCTGTCATCCAGCATACTTATGCCATCCAGCTTGCAGATAGATGCCAAATATCAAAGGAACCCTGGGTTGCCCCAGGTTACTACCATCCCCAAGACCTTCCCTTCAAACTACATGGCTGTTTCTGTTTATCTTAACATTGCCTCTTCACATCCTAGACCTTTTAGTACCTGCCCAGCTCTGATTTCGGTGTTTTTTGTTTTCTATCCCTAATACTTTGGCTGTTCCATCTCTCTCTTGTTTGACTCATCCTCCTGGTCATTTAATTTGAACGTTCAGGTGGGTAGCTGCGTCAGCATGCGTAGGCTGCAAAGGAACAAGTAATACAGATGCAGCCATTTAAAGTGTCTGGTACAAACCCATACTACAGGCAACTCACTACGTCATACCGCGTCCTAATGCGTCATACTGAGGTACGTGATTGGCTGGCCAAAATGACCGACGGGGCACTCGTGGTGCGTTGGTCAGTCGTGGAAAGATTTTCTATATAGCTGGTAGTATTACTGTATTCCACTTTCTTTGTAAACATTTTTTGTTGAAAACACCTGAATCACAGCGGAAGAGAGAGAAAAAAAGGATTCTGTTTTTTGTTATGGTCTGTAGCTCAAATCCTGCTTAATTAAAAATTAGACACAAGAAGAGTATAATTGGACAATGTTGTGAGGCTCTGGCAGAATTTCTCTGTAAACTGAAGAGAAATATAGAGGAGACACTTGTAAAAAAAACATTCCAATGTTAATGTGACATGGAAGACATTATTAATAATGTTGCGCTTTCGGGCTTGTGGTGTATTGGTCGTTAGTGAAAAGATTTAATCATTTAATCTCTTTACTGTGCACATTTTAATCCGCTTAGTATTGAATATTTATATGGAATTTTACCACTAAAGGGAAATTTTAGTAGCTGAGCATAAAAAGAAGAGGAGCATAATGTATCTGAAGGTCATAAATTATATTAATTTAGGAACATAAACATATTATGTAAACTGTATATTGCTAGTATTGGTATTTTAAAGAAAAAATACACACTTGTATTCCATTTCTCCCTAAATATTTTAAACATCAAAGTCTTACATGTGGTTATTTTGGAAACGGTTTTATGTGCTCCTTCTGACCATATTACTGTACGTTTATATACTTTGTGAAAACTGATAGGTTTAACTATTGAATACGCGAATACGCTCGTTATCGGAGTAAACAAAGCATACTTTTAGAATTTGATTAATAGGGAATATAATACGGAATCGCGTATCTAAAGAAATTAATAATGATATAATTATATTCATGATCAGCTTAGAATCTGTGTACGCTGTAAGGTTTTTACTTCTTAATTAAACATTTAAAATACACATTTCGAATAGAAAAAACATATTCTGTTGTCTTCCTGGTATGTAGAACAGATCAGCAGGTCTTTTTTTCCCCAATCAGAGGCTCACCACAATTCACACTCAACCACATCACAGATCTGCCACACGCCTCAGGACGGTGACGTCACTGCCTTTCATATGATTCCTTTCATATGTAAACATTTTGACACTGCGCTTAACAATCTTAGGTAGATCACAAAACAAACCTGTTAGCCTGGTTTTTGCCTGAAAAAATCACGCCCCAGAAAGTGAAGTAGCATTAACTAGCAAAGGTGTTTCGCAGACGTAGGTATAGTACGTAATTCAGGCTTTATGAACTCTAATAATTAATAAACATAATTAATTGAATCCCAGGTGTCAGTTCATAAAGCCTGAATTACATACTATGCCTATGTCTGCAAAACACCTGATCATCTACTCTAAAGATTTCAGTGCTTTGTGTATATTCTAATAGCAGTGGGGGCAGGGTGTGTGGGGACAGGTACCGGGGTAAAGTTAGCTTGAAGTTCAAAAACGATTTTGGCACGCCTGTAGCATTTTCACAAAACCTCCTACAGTTGTGAGAACACTTCCTTTGTGTATAAAGTACATTGTGAATGTTTTCACAGCTTTCACTTTGTTGTTTTGATGCCATTTTTTTGACCATGCACGAATATTCTTATGTCCATATCTTCGCAAGGGAATCAGTGCAAATGTTAATACTAATTAAATGACCGTGGGCACTTTCCACCCCCTCTACTCTTCTCACAGTAGAATAGGCTAACCTTCGGTGGATTTTTTGGGTTTTGCTTGTTCACATATCTCCCCTTTTTATAAAATGACATGGTTGAGAACTGTTCCAGAGCCACTGTTGTTTCATCAGTGAAAAGTATATCATGAAATGCATCTCCCTGTTCAATCCATTGGAAAAAAGAAAAGGAGCATGAAGCGTTTGATGGTCATAAACGATATTAATTTAGGAACAGCATCAGAGATATTTTTTTAACTGCACTGCATTGGAGCGAATACCATAGTGCGTTTTTTTTTTACTCCCTAGCGCGTTTTTTTTACTCCCTGGTGGAAACAGGCTTCCATAAGTGCGATAAGTGCTCCCAGTACACCTTATCCCCATCACTGCATTTGGTTTGGCTGGATAATCAGACAGCTGTATTTCATCATCAGGAGCTCAGTATGGAGCCTTACAATTGATGTGTACAGGTTGCTATTTTCTGTCAGCTAGGAATCTCTTCATACTGCAACACAACACAGCAACAATGTTAAAAAATTTGCACACTGCAACATAGTACCATGTCACTGTCGGAATGTATGCACAATGTAATACAGTTTGATGTGTGAACACTCAACTTCTGCAGATTAAAAAGACATCACATATATTAGTAAGGAAAACCCACTACTGGCTATGCTATTGACAGAAAATACAGTATTAAACTAAAAAGCAAGACACTCATTCACAAATGACAAAATGAAACATGGGCAGGCCTAATTTGCCCTTTTATCTTTAATCTTTAAATCAAAACTTAATTTCTATCATAATACAATTTTAATTTTCAGATTCATGTCTCTTAATGTGATCAGTAAAAGAGTCTAATGCTTTCATGGAACAAGAAGATTTGAATACTTTTCTAAAAAGTAGAAAATCAAACGTTTCAGCTGTTGAGCCTTATTTGGGTGTGTAGGTGGGAGAACAAGAGAGCAAGGACACATTCAGTATTTATGTATATTCTGACAAAACCTGGGCATGTTGGGTCCAGGCCAACAGACACCAAACAGCTGTAAGGTATCAAAAATACCACAATCAAACACCAAAACAAACACCTGACTCTCTTAGACTCTTCAAATTAAAGTCTAAAATCACCCTTACATCTGACGAAGGCACATTTGATGAAACAGTGTGTCTTTTCATTCTACTTTTTAATTTAATTTTGTTTTGAATACCTTGACCTTATGGAGTTTAGTATGCACTTAAGGGTAAAATGTGTGGCCTTCATTTAAAAAAGGACTCACCATAGCTCTTGCCAAGCAGCATGAGAGATGCTGCCCACGTTGCCAGTCTCAGGCATTTCTTCACTTCTGCGTCTCCAGACTTGGCCACAGCTGCAGAGAGCGCCAGGACTGCAGCCACAGCTCCTGCCCCACTGGTTGCAGCAGCCACAGCTGCTGAGAGGCCCAGAGCTTGAGCTTCAGCCACAGATCCATTCCAGGTTGCACACACTGCCAGAGCCTCAGCCACAGCCCCAGCTAGAGCTGCCGCTCCACTTACAGCCCCCGACACAGTCATTGCCACAGGCACAGGCCCTGCCACAGCCAAAGCTGTACAAACAGCTATACAAACACCACAAAACTATTCTCGATTGTATTTCTGATTGTATTTCTGAATGTTATGTTACACTTAGTTCACTGTTTTAAATACATCTAATTAAGAAAGTTATGTGTTAGCATAAACTATTAGTAATCAATAATATTGAATTTAGCACTGTAATAAGTTGTTGCACTTTCCCCCGCATAGTTTTGTGGTGTTTGTATAGATGAAACGTTTCTAAAATGTATAACGTAACAAAATTAAAGACGATTAAAATCTGTAATCTTTCCACTTGTATGTCATTAGACAGAACAACACGTTTCTGGTTTGACTAAGGATGGTATCAAAAAGTAGTCTAAGTGGTGAGAAAGATGTGCTTAATGATTATTAAGGGACTTAAAAGTAAAAAGAGATGCTTCATATTGCTTGATTAATTTCAAAAACTAAGTTATAAATGCAGACACTCTCTCGGTGCCGCGCCAGGTCTAAATATATAAATATCTAAACATATTGTAGCGCATTCGCTACAATATAGGCAGAGGCCGAAGAGTGCCCGGCTGGGGTGCGCGGTGAGGGGCAGGACAGGAGTGAAAGTGGTCAGGGCGGGGTTTAGGAAGGCTGCTGACCAGTGCGGCTGTCCCACAGTGAAGCAGGCGTACAGTCTGGGGAGGTATCCGTTTTCCTTGTAAATAGTTCCCTGCTTCTGCACCCCTGGGTGTGACTCTCTCTCTCTCTTTTCTCTCTCTCTCTCGGGCACACGGGTGGTGTGTTGGCTCACGCTGTTGGTGGGCGGGGGCTGTCTGCCTCTGCTTGGGGGCGCGGGAGAGCCAGGCTGGCAGGTGGTGACGGAGAAGAAAAATAAAGGAAGCTTTAACTCCGCAAGTCTGAGTTCTTGTGTCCGTCCTATCCGAACCCGAAAGTATGACAATATATATCTATATAGCAGGTGGTGTACAGTTTTTTAGTATAGATTACACTTTTCTAAAATGTATTTAAAAAATAAAAACGATTACAATCTTATCTTTCCACGTTTGATCCCAAAATCCCAAGAAAAATTAATCTAAACAGGGAGAAAGCTATGCTGAAAGTTTATTAAGATACTTAGAAGACAAAGATATCAATTTATGTTGCATTTGTCTGATTGTGAATCAAAAAACACATATAATTAAACACGCGTTTGCAATTTAAATCAAAACGCGATTTAAATCAATATACATGTTTATATTGTAACTCATACTGTACAGCCTCCATTTGTCTATAAAAATTTAAAAGATCGTTTGCGCAGCCTAAGAGGGGGGGTCTACTCTCAGTGACAGCTGACAATCCTCCAGACACCCAAGTGAAAAATTAATAATGCCAATGTAAACGTCGTATTTACAATTTGTTGATAATAGAAATTTTAAGTTCTCTAAAACTTTGTGATAGTTTACCCAGGCAGCAAAAGATCAGCTACACTGGGAAGATGCGACACCGAAGATATGATTAATAACCTTTTAAATCTGAAGGGAGATCTAAAAGGATCCCCCGCACACACACACACACACACACACACACACACACACACACACACACAATAGAAGCAGGGACAGTTGTCAGAAGGAAAGAAGGTGACTATTCATTGTTATTAAAAATGACTTAAATTCGATCATGTTGTGATATTTAGAAATATAAAAAGTCAATTAATTGTCCATAATATTGTTATTCTATTTTTTCAAAGAAATGTTTGTTAAAAGAAAAGTCACAGCGCCGGTTGGATTTGAACATACAACCTGTAGGTTACTAGTCCGGCACGTAAACCAGCAAGCTACTGGGGAAGTCACATGAGGAGAGGCCCTACACAGCCCTGTTGCAGTACACGAATATAATTATATCGTTATTAATTTCTTTAGGTATGCGATTCCATATTATATTAGCAGAAAAGCTTAAAACTACCACTTTTTTACACGCTATTTCACATGTTAGTTAAAGACTTTGAAGCTTAAAATGTTTAGGAAGAAATGGAATACTGGTGTGTATTTTTTCTTTAAAGTACTGAGACCAGCCATATACTGTATGTTTATGTTCCAAAATTAATATCGTTTATGGCCTTCACACGCGTTACAGTATGCTCCTATTCTTTATAAGCTCAGCTACTAAGATTTCCCTTCAGTGGTAAAATTCCATATAAATATTCAATACTAAAACGGGCACAGTAAAGACATTTAAATCTTTCTACGACCGACCAACGCACCACAAGTGCCCCTGTCGGTCAACCAATCACGTACCGCTGTATTTTGCGTCATTGCGCGTCACGATGCGCGAGAACGTAGCCAATTACCCACGGTACTTGTCTGTGCCGTGCACTTTGAATGGCTGCATCTGTATGTTTCCACTTGCCAGGGTTATAAGCAGTTAGGAAGCTAAAAGACAGGCAGTTTGTTAGCTTTTATAAAATTTATAGCATTCCTTCAACTATCTTTTGTTTCTTGTCCTACAACTATTATTATTGATCACCGAATTATTGTGCTTGACATGACTTCTTTCATTCACCCTTTCCTGAACAGTTAACAGTGTAAACATGTGATACTGTGATAATTTGTCCTCTCGTTGAATGATAAGTACCGCATAGTTTAAATCATTTTCATTCTTAGAAATTATGAAACGCTCGTTTAAAAGCAAGGCAGATGTTTGTTATAGTGGACATAAAAATGAGAGTTTACTGCGGTGTTATTGGAAACCCAATTTTAACGACAAAGCGCTGGAGTGATATCCTGGCAGGCACTGAGACCAGCACCAATGGGAGCACTCCTGCAGAGAAAAATGTCTGACGAACTAGGGATTGGACAGTTTTTCAGTGCTTGTACAATCGATGGAATTGTTCAAAGAAATGTGCTAAAGAAATAAACAAAAAAACAAGTCATTTATTTCTTTATCATATTAGCTAGCTAATGTCCTCTCTTTGCTTGTTAATGTTACTTCACTTTCTCGGGTGTGATTTTTTAGGCAAAAAACCTGCTGTTAACAGCTGTGTTCGTCCTAAGATTGTTGAGCACAGTGTCAAAATGTTTCCATATGAAAGGATTCATATGAAAGGCAGTGACGTCATTGGCCTGAGGTGTGTGTGGCCACACAGGCACCAGGTAGCCTCAGGACAGCAGGCAAGCTGGTTTAGCCTTTGTCACTAATGAAACCACTAGATAAAGACATAAATATAGAAATCCCTACATTACAAACTCCAAGCGTTTCATTTTGTCTATTGCTACAATATCGAAAGCAGTGTAGTTACAAGGAACATGACAAAATGTTTCCAAAAGAACCACAATTGAATGAGTTTTGATAATATTGAAATAATAGAGTCCCCATTACCCCCATTTTGATTTAAATCGCAAACGTGTATTTAATTAAATGCCTTTATTGATTCACAATCTGACAATGCAACGTAAATCTTTCTTTGTCTTCTAAGTCCCTTAATTAACTTTGAGCATAGCTTTCTCACCATTTAGATTTATTTTTCACACCATCATTAAACAAAGCAGGAGTGTATTGTACTTCCTTATGTGATCACTAGTGGAAAGAGTTTTATTTTTTTAATACATTTTAGAAAAGTGTAATTGATACTAAAAAGTTTTATTTATTTAAAACCACATGATAGTTATATTAATAGAGATAAAAATTCAACTTGATACTGTTCAGACTTTTTAAAATCATTTTAAACTGTGTTACAGCATCTTACACATTAAACATGAAAAAAGTCTGTATATTTTATAAAAGCAAGATTACTCAGTTGGACAGTATAAAACAAGTATGTTTTTTTATGTTTGTAATCATTATTCTTGCAAGCACAAACACAACATAAACTGGAATGCTACAGAACCCTAAACAGACAATACACAGTAGCCGAATATAGCTGCTGGATGAAAACAGGAAATAAAGAAAGGGTTTCAGAAATCAAACAAAGCTTTATTCCCGTGCTTACAGTCTGGGTAATTGGAGACTGCGCTGTTCTGCTTCCTTATCGCACGAAGCCGTATTGAGCGGTATTTCTCATGTTGTGAATGTGTGTAAACAGTGGTCCCCCAGTGTTCCAGTTAGTGCATAATTACGCATCGATGAAAAACCTGAGGTTTACAAGAAAATAATTCTCTCTATAATTATAATAACCACATGTAAGACTTTGATACTTTAAATGTTTAGGGAGACAGTGGAATACTGGTGTGTATTTTTTATTTAAACTACCAATACCAGCCATATACAGTTTACATAATATGTTTATGTTCCTAAATTAATATCGTTTATGACCATCAGCTGTGTTATGCTCCTCTTCTTTTTATGCTCAGCTACTAAAATGTCCCTTTAGTTGTAAAATTCCATACAAATATTCAATACTAAGCAGATTAAAACGTGCACAGTAAAGAGATTAAATGATTATATTTTTTCACTAATGACTAATGCACCACGAGTGCCCCTGTTGGCCAGCCAATCACGTACCGTGGTACGCTGCAGTGGCTTGTGGGTAGTCACATGCAATACGGGTTTGTTCTGCGCAGTTTGAATGGCTGCATCTGTAGCTGATTAACAGCTGGATACAATGTTTGCCTCGTGAAATAAATTTGTCAATATATTTGCTTAAAAAGTAATCTCACTGTGTTAGTCTCACTGTACGTCCCGGTGCTCACTCAATGTTCACACCAGTAAAATAAAAAACCCGTTTTCCACATTATCACCTCGCACCAGGGGGGAAGGAAAGGGCCCACAGTAATTTTTTTCACTGACGGACAAAGCTGATTAAAACTCATTCAAAAGAGTGTGGTGTGTTAACACAAACTCTACTTAACAGATCCGCTTGCAAGAGCAAGGTGACTTTCTGCTCAATTAAATAAAGCTACAGTACAGACAGATTTTAAATTCTTCAAGCAAAATTAGCTGTTTGTCAAAATCTTCTACTTTGCAAGCAGTACCCGGCTTCTCAAAAGGTACCCTTTGTCTCTCGTGCAAACTCAACATAGGTTTATTTTTTATAATTCCGAAATGTGAACAGTGTGCCTCAGGGACTCATTCTAGTATTGTAGAGAATATGGTTCATGCAGAAAAATAAAAATACCGCCCCCCCCCTCCCAGGCTGTTCCAAAGCAGTATGGTTTCAAAGTATGTGTGAAATATCTTCTTACTCCAGTTATTAATCCAATCTATTTTTACTCATCCGGCTATGTAAAAAATATAGCCAAAAGGATCACTGTAAAAGTTAAATTCCAAATCTGAAAAGACAAGACTCAACGTGTCTTCTCTAACTCTTCAGTTTACAGGTCGTCCATGGTCATTCATTATTAATATTGTAACGAACGTCAGGCATACAGATGGTACAAGCCGGTTGCAGCACGGTGACAGTACACCCCTCTACTCCCCTGCGCATAACAGGGATGTTGGCTGCATAGTTTATGGAAGTCTTCTGTAGCTCAGCTGGCAAATCCTCTGTTGAGGGACACTGGAGACCAGTGGTGAAGGATGAACCAGGACAGGAGCAGCGAGAGCACAAGCCCCAAAACCCAAATTTGTTATAATATTATTAGTAATATATTCCATATTGCATTTAAATTGGATTTTTTTTACAAATAAAGGTGATACACAACGTGTAAATATAACCCTTTTCCCTCCTTTAACTTAAATAATTGCATGAAGAAATCCTAAATCACAAAACCATCTTTTATAATAATTCATCCAGATACACACACACACATCGTAGCCAACAAGCTATAATAGTGGACTATTTTTATATATTCGGCTATATTAGAAACAAAGTAATTCTCTGATCGGGCTTTGAACTGCATGGGTGCAGCGCACTACATGACAGTCCATTGCCCATTACCACTATAAGGACAACAATCGTCAAATGTTTCCAAAATGTCCCATTGTGATATTTTAGCTGCTTCTACGACTCCATATTAATATATCAATAGGTATTAAATCGGTAAACATTTATGAAATTCAAGTATTTTAAACATTTAATTAAAAAGTAAAAATCTTACAGCGTACACAACGATTCTAAGCTGATCACGAGGAAGAAAAATCACCTGTTTGGCACACATAAAAAGTGTTTTTTAATATCTAAACCAGTTATTTACAGTTTTTTAAAGTCATGCAATGTTTGAGGCAGGAGCACGTCAATGTATCTTATTTTTTATTTCATTTTTTACAAATATAAAAAAGTTTGCCCATCGTGTTGTGGTGCCTCCGGGGGAAAGGTTTATGTAATAGAGACAGAAATACTCACACCACACTCTCTTCTTTAATTCTCGTGGAGTTTTTCTCCGTTTCTCCAGTTCGTCCGTCTTCCAAGCCAGTCCGCAATCCATTCTCTCAATCCTTATTCAGTCCGAGTTCCAAAGTCCGTAAAGTTCCACAAATCCGCTCCATATCCAAATCACAAACCATAAACCGTAATCCTTTATTTCTTCCGTAAATCTGTTATCCTTAAATCTGTACCAACACCAACCAAATTCCACTATCTCCTCCAAAATGCATTCACCTACTGGCTTCCGCGCCAGTTCACCGTTTCCAGGGCATATATATTTTGTTTCCTGATGAGACACACCTGTGTCTCGTTGTTTTTCGGACTGAGCCCTTTCCATCTGCTGGTCAGTTGGTTTCTTTTGGCGGCCATTTTGCTCAGGTCTAAGATCGGTAAGAGGATTGCTACTGGAGCGACGACCTTTGGATTGAGTTTTTACCTGTGGAATACTCTTTGCCTTGGATTGCTTGGACTTTGGGGATTGCTTTGAAGTCTTCTTGCCTTTGGATTGGAGTGGACCCTTCAGAGAGCCGGCCTGGAGGCTTTCTCCAGGATGGCGGAAGGGTTTGACTCCTATGACCGGCCTGGGGAGGCTCCCAGGCTGAAATGGACTTTCGGTTCTGCTGGATGCATGAGGGAGAACCACCTGGACGGCGTAAGTTTGAAGGTTATGTTTTGTTTGAGGTTTTGGGCATTACGTCCAATGATGTGTGGTGTGTGCAAGGGAATAGACCCTTGAAGTATATTAATGTTTCTTTGAGAAAGGAAGAGATATATAAGAGGGCGTCTGTTAGAGTTAAAGACAAGAAAAAGGAGAATTTTTTGAGAGACTATGAGGTGTTGGGTTGCTACAACGACACCTTTCGTGTGGCGATAGTGCACTTATATGACCCCTTTCTTGGGGATGATGATGTAATGGCTTTCCTCCTACGACATGTCTCAGTCATGGGTCAGCCAGAGAAAATGATGGATAGACGTAATATCTGGACTGGGAAAAGAAAGTATAGAGTGCTACTTCCATCACCCCCCAGCATCTTTTTCTTTGGGTTCTAGCAGGGGCTATTTATTTTATCAAAATCAGCCCCAGTTCTGTAGGAAATGTTGTAACTTTGGACACCATGCGGCCGAGTGTGATGAGACCGGCAATGTTGCGAGGGAATGTTGAAAGAAGGTGTGCACTTTATGCGGCATGGAAGGACACTTGTTCAAGGGCTGTAAGTGGAGAAGCATACAAATGGCACGGGAATATGACCAAGAGTTCAAGAGTTGAAGGTCCAGCTGAAGGAGATTCATGTTAGGAGGGCACGAGACTTTTTGTTTTGTTTGGGTGACCGTGTAATGGAGCAATCAGAGGATGTGTCAGGCCAGGTCAGTGAGGGCAAAACAAGTGAAGAGAAACTTTGAAGGTATTAGAGTGAACTCTGATAGGGTGGTTCGGTCATCAGAAGGAATGGTAGAAGCTGCCTCGAGATATTTTGGGGCATGCTTTCAAGAAGAGAGTAAAAACATAGAACCAATGGAAGAAATAGCTAGATTGGTGGTAAATAGATCAGAGGCACAGGAGATGGAGGGACTGGATTCAGGATTTGAGCTGTTGGAAGTGGAGAAGGCCATGCGCAGCCTGGGGAAAGGCAAGGTCCCAGGCAGTCCACTGCCCGTGGAATTTTAGTTGACCTTTTGGGACCTACTCGGACCAGTTTTGGTAGAGGTGTTTGAGGAAATTTTAAAAGGCAGAGGGTTGAGTGAATCCATGAAGCAGGGGGTCCTGGCCCTACTCGATAAAAAAGGCGACTCCTTAGATTTGGGTAACTGGAGGCCAATCCTACTTCTCTGTGTAGATTACAAGATCCTTGCTAAAGTATTGTGTAGCCGGCTATGGAAGGTTTTGCCAATATTGATACACCCTAATCATTCGTTTGGGGTTGCGGGTAGATCTATTTCCTGGAACTTAAAACTTATAAGAGACTCAATTGCCTGGGCAGAGGACAGAAATATGCCTTTGCTTGTAGTAAGCCTGGATCAAGAAAAGGCTTTTGATAAGGTTCATCACACTTTTTTGTGGTTGGTACTGCAAAGGTTTGGCCTGAGTCATAAGTTTGTTAATTGGTTAAAGTTACCTTATGTCAACATTGGTTTTAGGGTGTGTATCAATGGGCACCTGGGTGGAAAAGTTCTGATTGGAAGAGGGGTAAGACAGGGATGCCCTTTGTCACCCTTGCTGTATATTCTGTACGTGGAGCCTGTGCTTATCATGATTAGATCTAATAGTAAGGTAGATGGTCTGTGCGTGCCAGGAAGTGGAGGTAGGCAAGTTAAGCTTGCTGCATATGCAGATGATGTAACTTTGTTACTGAGTTCAGAGTTTAGTCTGCAGTATGCCGTGGAGACTGTGGACAAGCGTAATAAAGATCTTTGGAAAGTGGAGAAACAAAGCCGAGGTGTCAGAGACCCTGAGGGCAGAACTTGGGCCAATAAAGGTACTAGGAGTAGAATTTGGATCTGGGGTGCTGGGGCTACACAACTGGAAAACAAAGCTGAACCGGGTTAGCCGAAAGCTAGTCACGTGGAGAAATAGACGTTTATCATATATTGGGAAGGTACAGGTGATCAAAATGGACATACTTCCTATGTTTGTTTTTTTGGCAAATATTTTTCCTGTGCCTACATGCTATCATAAAAAGTTGACAAGGTTGGTGCTTCAATTCATCTGGTGTGGAAAGTACGAGTATGTGAGAAGGGTGGATATGTACAAAGGATGCCATCAAGGTGGGAGGGATGTACTGGATCTACCTTTAAACTTAAATGCCATATTTGTTGCGGGTGTGTGTGAAGCTGTGCATAAGGAGGTACAACATGAGTACCAGTATTTCGCAAGGCTTTGGTTCTCCTGGTCAGTGCGGCCTTTGTGTAAGTGGACAAATACCACGCCCAAAGCGGTAAGGACACCGTGGTTTTACAAACAAGCAACAGTCTGGTTGACAAAGTATTCGAATGGGAAGTTGGATGAGGTGTGTGTGTGCGGCATAGAGCCGGCATAGAGGCATAATGGTCCTGGAGTATCGCTGGAGGTTCCTGCACTATAAAGGTTTATCTAATAGGATGAAAGACCTGAATTGGTTGTGTGGGTGGGGGAGGCTCTCGGTGCGGGAAGTTATGCATAAACATAAGCTGACGAAGTCGTCTGTGTGCCCAAGGGCTGAATGTGGTGCGGTAGAGTCGATTGCGCATGTGTTCTGGGGTTGTAGAGTGGCACAGTTAGTCTGGAAGAAACATAGAATCTTATTTTCTGGGTTATGGCCAAGTTTCCAGCTAACAGAGGCTGTGGTCTTATGGGGCTGGAAAACGATTAAGGGTGATGAATGGATCAATTTTCTGTTGTGGTTTATTGTGTGTTTAATCAAACTGATTTTATGGGACAATAGGAACCACTTGGTGAAGTATGGATGTGAGTGGGGAGTGCAAGGGATCAGTGGGCATGTAAGGTATGAATTTCGCAGGCAGCAGAGATATGAGTGCAACAAATGGGGCTACCATGCTGGTAAGGAACGGTGGAAAACCCTTTTTGATTTAGGATAAGGATGGACTGTGTTCTGTAATGTGATTGATTTTGTTGTGACTTGTTATTTTTGTATATTAATAAAAAAACAAAAAAAATATTGAGCAGATCGTTCCTGAAATATCTGTCCTGGATGACCCTTCCCCTGGTCACCTTACAGTGTTGATAAACTGTTTCCCGTTTACTGGCAATTGTAAAAAATATCCCTTCCCCCCTCCTTCATTTGATTTAAAGATTTCTGTGAAGAAATCCTTAAACACAAAACCATAATAATTCTGGTTCCCTGTTGAATGACGCTGACGGACCAGGTTCAATTCCAGGAGGAATTGTACAAAGTACAGTTTAAACTTTTTTTAAACTCCAAATTAAATTGTTGGCTGATTACTGGCTGCTGACATTTGGATTAAGACAAAATATAGATTTTCTCAATTCGGGTGTAAACCTGAAAGAGACGCATCATGTTCACAATAAGCTATAATAGTGAACTATTTTTATGCATTCGGCCCTATGAGAAATAAACGGAAAGTAATGCTCTGATCGGGCTTTGAACTGCCTGGGTGCAGCTCGCTACATTACAGTGCTCATTGCCACTACAAGGACAACAGAAGTTTTTAAATAAAAAAAACGAATGTCAAAATGTTTCCAAAACGTCCACTTGTGATACTTTAGCTGCTTAGTTACACAATTCCATATTAAATCACTACATTTATCTTTTTACAGTAACAGCATGTGGTGTTCTTACTACGTTTTCTTAGAAAAGGATAAAATGTTACAACTTTTTATAGAGTACAGAATATAAGCTTAATAATGTTATAACAAGCATGTTAAAACCAGAACCCATGTAAGTAAACTTTGGTCCAACTGAGCAATCTTGCTTTTATAAAATACTGACTTTTTAATGTTTAATGATTGATATGCTGTAATACATAGTTTTAAATTATTAAAAGTCTAAAGAGTATACAACTTAAATTCTTAATTGGATAAAGATTGTCCCTCAGCAGTGATCAGGCTTCAAAAGCACGTGTTTTTTAGGGACAGCTCAAATGCTGTACATGGGATGTTAAGCTTTATTAGCTACACCTGGTGGTTTTACAAGGTGCTTCCTGGATACTGATAACTAATAACTATTAAGTTTTAACGCAGCGTACCTCGCGCATGTACACGCCACATTTGGCGCACATATATTTCTAGTTTGTTATGATTTTGGCTTTTAGCATGCCTGAAAGCTCTCCAAAGGTCATACCTTGTCTTCTTATAAAGGTCCAGATTGCCAAATTTAAAGGCCTTCCATCGTGCCAACAGCTTATTACAGATATTGCTATTAATCCAAATTTTCTGGTTAGGAAAAAAGTAAACTGTCTTTGTAGGCACACAGTCATCCATCATTTCTTAATAAACGACTGTAGTGTACTCATGCAGTACTCATGACCTTTAAAACACGGCCCAGTCCACAGACTCAAAGCAGTCCTGCAGCACATCATCTGTCTCCTCTGTCCAGTGTTGGACTGTTCTTGTGCACACATTCTCCCGCTTCAGCTTCTGCTTGTAAGCCAACAGGAGAAGCACCGACAGATGATCCGACTGTCCGAAATGTGGGCAAGAGACAGAGTGGTAGATAGTCGTATAGGAGTGATTCAAGACTATTCACATTCCTTGTTGGGCAGGAGACATGCTGGTAATATTTCAGAAGAACTTTCCTTAGGTTGGCCTAATTAATGTCCCCTGCAACAACAGATGCAGCATCAGGGTAAGCAGTTTCATAGCTGAATATGGTGGCATATAATTCTCTGGGTGCTACTCTCACGTCTGCCTGGGGTGCAATATACTCTGACTTAATGTCATGAAAATTATTTTTGGTGGATAGAAAGGACGACATTTTTCAGACATCTGTTCAGTGTTTCCCTTTTTCCTCCCTCAAGATCCTAACGCACTCTTACTAAATCATTGTGATTCATCATCTGAAATATTAGACTTTTATATGTTTTACTCAGTACACATGCTAGATTTATCCAAGAGAAAAAAGAAAAAAAAACAATTTAATTCATTTAACTTTCATTATTCAATTTAAAAAATCCAATTTAAAAATCCTTGTGGAAAAATTGTTATTTTAAAACATATATTCATGTGACATTCTGTCTTGTCTTTTATGCCTTCTCCAAGTCCAGTTTGAGTAGAAACAGAAATGTATTTCTGTCTTTTGAGAAATCTCTTATCAAACCATTCCCCACTCAAACTATCAAACTATCCCCTGCTATTCTTCCAGGAATTTCATTCATCATTTCTTTAAAAACATTTTTCATAAGAAGTGCTAAAAGTTTTCTTTATAATTATAAGCAACATTTTACAAGACTCATTGGCCTCCAGTTTCATAAATCAATTTGATCATTGTCTTAAAAAGAAGTAACACAACCTCCTTGTCTCAGATTCTGACATTTTGCTATTTCTTTCACACTTTTTAAAAACCTGGTCCTATTATATTCCAAAACTGCTTATAAAATTTTAATGTTAGTCCATCTTTCTCTGGTGTTTCCCCAACTAAAATTCATTATATCTTTCTTCAGTTGTTATTTTCTGTACTATCCATCTCTCTTTCTTTTTGTATCCCTATCTCTCTATAAAACATTTCTTTTTAGTTTTGTGTTCATTCCCTCCATTATAATTGAAAAAAATCATTAAGGACTTCCAATCTTTAAATTTCTTCCTAAGAGCTCTCTCTACTCTTTTCTATTTTTACTATAGAAGAATTGTATTTCCAAATTCCATATTCCTTTTGCTACTCTACAGGCCCCTGGTTGCTCCAGGAAACTGAGAGCATCCCCACAAAGAATCACAGTTGTACCATGGCTTAAGCATGCAGACCAGTCCCTTTCAGTCTTTCTTTTTTCCCCACTAACCAAACCAAACTTATTCAATTATTCACCTTCTATTTAATCCTGAAAACCAGCACTTGGTCACTGGTCTCTCACCGGCTGTACTGCTCTGACCATACTTCCCAGCACAATCTTTTTACATAGTTGATCCCAGAACCAATCTTATCCTTGGATAACCAGCATTTGCTATTTCAATGTAATCTACTCTGTTCAGCAGCCAGCCTTTACTGAGATTGATCCAGCTGCTACCCCAGTAAAAATAATCACCATTTTTCTAGTCAGGACCCTAACTCTGCAGTGTCTACTTCAGCATCTAAGAAGTGGGCAACCAGTCTCCTCTACTGATACCTCGCCAGTCTGCTATAAGATGACAGCCAATCTCTGCTGTGGCTTCTACAGTCATTATGGTCCACTACAAGCCAGCAGACAATCATAGCACCAATCCTTTACAGCCTCTTCAACTTCACCAGCCTGCTGTGGTCTCTACCGCCTCAGAACTTCTGTAGCTTCACTGGTCTGCTGTTAGTCAGCAGCCCATCTCTACTGCACGTTCTACAGCCTCTCCTGTCTGCTACAAGTCAGTTACTTCGGCTTCATCAGCCTTCTGTGGCTTTGGCTGCCACACGAGTTTGCTACAAGTCAGCAGCCAATCTCTGTTGCAGCTTCTACAGCTACCTGGTCTACAAGTCAGCAGCTGATCACCGCATCAACCTGCTGTGGTCTTCACAGCTCTACCAGCATGCAACAGTTTGTACAGCGTACAGACTGGCATCACATCACCTGCATCCCCTTCTACCTTGGAATCTTGCACTGGTTCTGGTATTCAGTGAGTGCTCTCCTCCGCCTGGTCCACAATACAGTATGCTTTTGACAGTGTGCACTTACCCTCATTTCTGGAGAAGACCCCCCACCAAGAGCACGCACGCATGGGGTCGAAGGCGCCAAAGAGATTGTGTAAGATGTACTGGGACCACTTGTCGCAGTTTTCTTTAAACACACTGAACACATTTCGCTTTCACACTGCAATAGTTCTGACATCAAGGAAAAATTGCAGGTTTTTTGAAGTGTGCACTAATAATTGTAATTGAACCACAGCAGGAGCAAAGATTATTTTTTTTCAATTAAAGCATTGAAAAGGCCATACTGTACAGTATGTGCTGTTGGGGAGTTCAAGTTTGATCAAGTCGTAAGGTAATACATTTACTCTTCTCATTTTGTTTTCTTCATTGTATTTCTGATTAATTAATTGTCTTGGTTGTTTTATTCATTATCCCACCATTTTCCTTTTTATGCATGATTCTGATTTTAATAAAAAGAACCATCCTCATGGAATCAATATGCTTAAGTAGGAAGCAGACTGTATACAGGAAGTGTAGTAATAATAATAATTGCTTACACTTATATAGCCCTTTTCTAGAGGCTTTACAGGTAATGGTGACTCCCCTCCACCACCACCAGTGTGCAGCCCCACCTGGATGATGCGATGGCACCAAGTACGCTCACCACACACCAGCTATTAGTGAGGAGGAGAGCAGAGTAATGAAGCCAATTCATAGATAGGGATTATTAGGAGGCCATGATTGGTAAGGGTCAATGGGAAATTTGGCCAGGATCCTGGGGTTACACCCCTACTCTTTTCAAGAAGCACCCTGGGATTTTTAATGACTACAGAGAGTCAGGACCTTGGTTTTACATCTCATCCCAAGGATGGCGCCTTTTTACAGTATAGTGTCCCTGTCACTAACACCTCTTCCAGGAGCAACCTTAGTTTTTCCCAGGTGGTCTCCCCTCCAGGTACTGACCAGACTCACACCTGCTTAGGTTCAGGGTGTTGCACGTTTTGTCAGTTGCAGGGTGATATGGCTGATGGCTAAAGTGTAATAGTGTTAACGTGTAACAGCGTTAGAAACTGGGTCTATATTTTGAATTATTGGAATTATAAATTATAATTATAGGATACATTACCAAAACAGCCACTTTTTTGATCCTTTTTTGTGTGACTTCATTAAGCCCCATTGTGAAATGATACAGTAAAAGTTAACAGTATAGAAAGACAAAGACATTCAGAGGACTTTCTCCTGGAAAGTGTTGAGTACTGTTGTTCATTTTATCTCACTGTAGTAATGATGTTTAGAGTTTACTGAAACAACTAGAAACTGGTACAGTAAGAATTAAGAATACCTGATGACACATACATAAAAGAATATAATATGCAATTGGATTTTTTATTATTAATGCTAAAATACTAATGCAAACGAACGAATACAAAAATACAAATATACTCTATGTGGATCAGTCTGCTGTGATGCAATTAACGCTGTCTCAGGAATAATAATAATAGGATACATCATGTATAAAGATCACAGGGTCAGCCACCTGCTTTACATGGATGATCCGAAGCTGTTTGCTAAAGATAATGGTCACCTGTATCAAGAGCTCAGCATAGTTAAGACATGTGATGACATCAAGATGGAGTTTGGACTGGTCAAGTGCTCCAAAGTGACCATCAAGAGAGGCAAACTTGTTGCAGGTCTGAACACCAGACTAAATGACGACGCTGAGATCTGGAACCTTGACCAGGATGAAGTCTACAAGTACCATGGTGTAGACCAAACCAATGGTATTCAACAAAATGAAAGAGAAAATCCGGAAAGAATACTAACACTGAGTCAGACTCATCCTTGGCACTGAGCTTAACTTGAAGAACAAGATGCTAGTGATTAACAGCTTAGCAGTGCCTGTGCTGCAGTACAGCTTTGGAATCATCGACTGGAGAGAGCAGGAAATTCAGAAGATGGATAGGAAGACCAGAAAATTGCATTACAAAGTATGGCCTCTTAAACCCCAATGCCAATGTAGACCGAATATATATATACATACCTAGGCGCAGTGGTGGCCATTGTCATGCTCTCATATAATCAAATGCATAATTTAGATAAAACGAAGAAGAAATACTCTCTGGTCAACATCGGCGAGGAAATCGAGAGCAGATACATCAAGCCTGAAATCAGCCCCCATACAAGAAAATCTGGAGTGGAGCCCATCAAGAAATCAACAAAAAATGGAGTCCATCAAGAGTAGGATGAAGGCTTCACTCATCGAAAAGAAAATCAACAAACTCTTGTCAATGCCAGTCCACGGTCAGTTTTACAAATGGACTTTTGATAATTATGTTGATAGAAAACTGACCTTTGGATGGCTACAAAGGTCTGGGCTGTAGAAACCAAGATATTCGAGCCTGAGGTGTCCGTTCGCCAAGCCAAGCTTTATTGTATGCATAAAAGGAACCAAAATAAGGACTACTGTTATAGTAGCTCAAAGGGGATATGACTCTATTCAGTTTATATACACTTTTCTCTACACCCTCCCTCCTGTCTTTGAGATACTTTCTCAAGAAACTCAAGGACTGAGAAAGCAATTAATATATTCCTTCCTTATCAGATATCCTTCCTTGGTACAGAAGATGGGAGTTTAGTACAGAGAGGGAAAAGCATCTGTGCTCAAGCAAGCGCAAAGGTTAGAGTTTAGCATGTGAATTCAACAGGAGTTCACAGCTCCTACCACTATATAGGTACAGAGTAACATACAGACTAGCAGACTCCATCAGGGCTAAAAGGACAGACAGTCTTCTCACGGCAGTTCAAGATCAGGCACTGAACACTCTCTATCATCAGAGGAATATCCCCAAGATGGATGGCAAATGCAGGTTGAGTCACCAACAAGAGGAGCATATCAGCCATATTGCTGCTGGATGCTGTATGCTAGTGCTGAAAGATTATACGCTACTCTACATTTTCGCACATATTCTCAGGGCCATTTTCTTTAAATATTAACACTATTGTACATTCTAAAATTTATAACAATTAAATAAATTATTCTTCTATGAAAAATCAAAATATGATTTAGTTTCAAGAACCTAAAGATTATGGTGTATGTTTTGAAAGAACCCAGAAACTGTTTTCCACCAATGAAGACAGGAGATAGAAAGGGGAAGATGAAAGGTGTTAGATGGATTTGGTATTGTTTTAATGATACTTGTCTATAGAAAGTATATATATACTAATATTTTTAATAATATGTGATCTACACACATGTATAATTGCATTTTTTCTATTCAACCATTCTCTTTAATTATATTTGCATGTCATTCAATTCCACACTTCCTTTCATGAGAAATAAAACTAATCAGAAAGCATTAAAATGTTTATTGACATACCAGTTCTAGAAAATTTTAACATAGGTCGTTTGACTTAGGGCCAATTATCTGACTATAGATCAAAGAAGTTAAGATCTCCAAAAAACGAAACATAGTGGTGCTAGAAAGTTTGTGAACCCTTTAGAATTTTCTGAATTTCTGCATAAATTTTACCTAAAATGTGATCAGATCTTCATCTAAGTCATAAAAATAGATAAAGAGAACCCAATAAAACAAGTGACACACAAAAGGAAATACTTTTTCATTTATTTATTGATCAAAATGATCCAACGTTAAATGTCTTTGTCGGAAAAAGTATGTGAAGCTATGCTTTCAGTAATTGGTGTGACAAATTATGTCTGTTTAGGACAATGGGATTACACAGCCAATTCTCATCTTCAATTTCCAGGGAGTTTCATATTTTGGGGGGCAAAAAAGACTTGAATGCATCAAAGAAGCTCACAAATAACATTACTATCTTGCCACGGAAATGTGCTGTGGGGTGGAGTGTCACTATAAGCTCTATCTGTCTCTTCTGGAGGTGCTTGAAAGAGTCAAAGAAAAGCAACATGAAAATTAAGAATTCATATTGCAGCATTCAATCAATTAAGGTCTAAATTCCAACATTAAACACACAGATTTTCTTAAGGAATGGAACAGTAAAAAGTAACTGCTTACCAGACAGAATCATTTTCAGTAATTTTATATTTAATATTTATTCATGTCTATTTTCTATTTTTAATAATTGTTCATTTCTATTTTTTCATTATATTTTTTACATTTTGATCTAAGGCTGGAAAAGCAGTACAGCAATACAGCATTTTTCTGTCAAATCCTTGTTCTTTAAAAAGATTAACCAATGTTTCGGTTATACTTTACCTTGTGTTGGATATCACAGAAAACATATTTGCTTGTTTGTCTTGCATTTTGAAGCACATTAATTGCTGCAATAAACATTATTTTTGTTCTGCAATGAAGTCCGTGGGTTTGTAAAAAAATAAAACAGTATTTAAATATTATTCGTGTCAGTTTTGATCAGTATTAGATGAAGGCATGTGTGCTTCAAAGTCAAAATGTAACTGCTGCATATACATTTGTAGGAAATATATATTTAATATCCAGCTCCTCCAAATAGGAGGAAGGGCTCTGAAAAAGAAGGTAAAATGTCCTTCCTTTAGAAAGTGAAAATATCATCTGTATCACATACTTTCTAAGAAGTGAAGAACAATTCAAGAAAGCGTTTAGCTACATTAATGTTATCATAACTGAAACATTTACCAACTCGTGGTAATATTTATGTTACTCAAAATTAAAATGAAACTTTTTGCTGGCACACTACAGGCAGGGAGGCACTTCTTGCTTCAAAGTATTTCAACTGCTGTTTGATTCCTAAACTAATGAACTCATAGATATCTCTCCTATGTGTGCAATATTTTTTAATTTTATTGAACTGTGTATGGAAAAATTGGAGGAATTGAAAAACATATATACAGAAGCTGAAATCAAATCTTACAGCAAACTGTAACAAGATGATTTATAAAAAAAACAATAAAGGAAAGTTATCAGTAACAGTACTAAGTACTAAATTTTCTACAAGAACAAATTTTGTTCTTGAAAATTATTTACACATGCTTCATATCCCCATGTGTTCTGACATGCAAAATAAACCATGTTTATCAAGTATTGCATTGTATACACCCCTCGTTTCCAGGAGATCAGTAAGGTCCTGTATGTCCAATATAATGTGTCAAATCTCTATTCTCAACTGAATTTTATACAAGGATGTGAGAGGCACTAGCCTACAACCTATAGCATATCACCTCTTTGAAATTGAAGCCCACCATTGTTGTTTCATCAGCAAACTTGATAATGTAATTTACACTGCTTAGCAGTCCTGGGGGGTTCCAGTGTTCAGTATCATGGTACTGTAAAAGTTTCCAATCCGGACTGTCTGAGGTCTCTTGGTCAGAAAGTCCAGAATCCAGTTGCAGAAGGAGGTGTTGAGATTCAGAAAACTCAGTTTTTCTATCAGTTTCTGGGGCATGATTGTGTTGAATGCTGAACTGAAGTCAATGAACAACATTCTTGCATAAGTGTCCCTCCAGATGGGACGGGGCAAGGTGAAGGGCGAGGGATACGGCATCATCGGTAGACCGGTTGGAACAATACGCAAACTGGAGGGGGTCCAGAAAGGCAGAAAGGTGGGGAGTCTGGACTTAATGTGGCCCATGACTAGCCTTTCGAAGCCCTTCATGACAATTGGTGTGAGTACTACGGCGATAGTCATTGAGACAGGACTTTTTCGGCAATGGTATAATCATGGTGAAACATACAGGGATGACCGCCTGGCATAGAGAGGTATTAAAAATGTCTGTAAAATCATCAGCTAACTGTGCTGCACATTCCTTGAGCACGCGACCAGGTATATAGTCAGGTCCAGTATTCTTACGTGGGTTAACTTTTGCTAGTGTCTTCTTCACATCAGCTGCAGACAGGCAAAGCACCTGATCATCGGGAGAAGGCATGGTCTTTCTTGCAGGCACTGTATTAAGTGCTTCAAATTGCACATAAAAGTCATTCAGTGCATCCGGAAGGGAGGCATCTCTGTCAGTGGCGTGTGGAGTAGTCCTGCAGTCAGTAATGGGCTGGATACCACATGTGCCACGTGTTTCTGGTGTCTAAGAAGTGACCGTGAATCTTCTGTGCATAGTTGCGCTTTGGATTAATCAACTGCCTGCAACCAAGCAAGCTAGATATCTGGATGGCCTCTTCTCATTGGTAACCTTTTCCATGCTCTTTATGTGAAACCACAAAATATTTTCATGCATATTACGTACAGGATTTTGTATCCCAGAGAAAAGATTGTTGGCATGTTTGCAGTTTTATTTCTGTTCCAAAGTTCTACATCACTTTCCAGTAGTTGAACGGTTTTATACAACCGATTAACAATTTTTAATTTTAAACTCCTTTTACATTGTGTTGGGTTTCAGACATGAATGTGTTACTTATAAAGAGGACATCAAGAAGACGGTGAAAGTGCTGTAATGATGGATATCATCAGTAATTACCCATCAGTAAGGGGCGGAGACATGATGACCTCTACCTGCTCGTGGTCCCATTGGAAACACCACCACTCTGTCTGGGTGTGTGATGGCTAAATGAGGTATAATTGTGTAAAAACATCACCCCTCGTATGAGGATGCCAAACTCATTAGGCAGTAACCTCGGCAAAAACTGAAATTAAATTAAACAAGGTACACCCAATTAAACAAGACCCGGGGCTGAGTCTTGTTCCAGTAGCACAAAGCCTGCGATTATAATCA
Source organism: Atractosteus spatula (assembly GCF_055471065.1). NCBI lineage: Eukaryota > Metazoa > Chordata > Actinopteri > Semionotiformes > Lepisosteidae > Atractosteus > Atractosteus spatula. The sequence goes on from NC_142724.1 coordinate 18,235,249, forward strand.
GCAAAGTGAAGTTACAACTTGTCTCTGTGGGCACACAGATGACACATGACGACATGGCCCAGGCCATGTCCGTTAAGGGTCCATTAACCCTATCAAATGACATGTCTACTATCAAACTTAATCGTTCATATACCATCTATGGAACCTTATTAATTTTAGGAGGATTGAAGATTTACTTGACCTCAATAAGCTTCTGTTTGAAGAGAATCCCTCCCTGGAGATTTTTCTCCAAGATGATTTCTTCAACCTTTGAACATCAAATTCATCACGAGAGCTTGAAGATACCTTGGAATTTAATGAATCACTCGATGAACAAACGATAACCTAATTTGCAAAATCAGCAAGGAAAAGATTGGAAAACCAAGGGTGGCTATTAAACACTATCCTCTTAAACATAATGATTTGAATATAAAATTCCAATTCTAAATGTGATAAAACAGACATCTTCCCAAATGCAAGGAAAAATTAACAGAAAAGAAGGAGGATAGAGAATGGAAGTCTAACGCCTGTTGCTTAGACTTTCAAACAAAATCCGGATTATCACAAAACAAAAGTGTCATGCTCATCCAGATATTCACAACAAAGAAAGAACACAAGAAGTAATTAAGTAAAAAACAAGGATACTAGCATATCATCTCAGATCTGGACTGAAGATGAACTTATGAAGGTTTTACAAGTAAAATATACATTTTATATATATATACATCCTATAATATAGGTTCTTCAAGTAAAATATAAAGGGGCAAGAAATATTAACCAGCTCATTGCTCGGGACCTGGGTAGCAAAAACAATAAACAAGTAGGTGAAAAGGGAGGACCAGTAAGAGCTAGAGAATTCCAGGAAAATCCATTGCTAGAAGTAGAAACAACTTACATTTATAACACTGGAAAAATCATCTAATCCCTCATGATTGCTAAGAAGAAAGAGTATCCGCTCCAAATTAAAAACTCTCTCGAGAGACATTTTTGATGGGGCTGAACCGGATGATGTATGGAGAGAAGCTATTTATACAAGAAGCTATTTTATACCGAAACAAGTGGAGAAATGCAGAACAGTCCACATTCCAAAAGTGATGGACCAGTAGAGTTTAGGTGACATTGGTAATTGGAGACTCATTACCCTTGGGCTTATGCTTCTCAGGCTCTTTCGTAAAATAATAACTAAAGCCTTGTGGAAACCTGTCCTATTTATAGCAGACAACATGGCTTTATTGCCATGGGCTGTTCCGAAAATTTAAGAATTCTATAATACTTTTTAGAATTTGCTAAGAGAGGGCATAAACACATTGCGGTGGTATTCAATTCAATTCATTTTATTTTTATATAGTGCCTTTCACAACAAGGTTGCCCCAAGGTGCTCAACAATGCAAGTAACCATACATTTTGTCAATACAGAACAGAAGACCAGAAGACAATGGAGGAGAGGAACCAGAAACTCCTTAGTAAGGAGTATTCATTAGTATTAGTATTCATTTATATTGCCAACGCATTCGATTCCGTAGCCCATGAACACTTCAAATACTAAGACAAAAAGAGCTGGATGACCATATCATAGGTTTAATAGAGGATTCTTATCATTAATGTACTACTTCAATCAATATAGGAAGACAGTCAGTCTGGACCAATGGTCCAAGGCAGAAAATGTTATGGATTTCTCATCTCACTCACAAAATATTCATATGTCATTAATAATGGTGAAGCCTGGACAGTGAACGGACATCGTCAACCCATGGACGATGACACAGCCAGAGGTTATAGATGTTATAGACCTTCTCCAAAAACTGGTACAGAAAATTAATAAAGCTTCTTTGAAGCCTTCTCAAAAGATTATAACTCTCAACAATTATGTAATACCACAACTGATCTATCACGCTGATCATTTATATATGAATCAATCAGTATTGCAATCTTTAGATGGGCTCATCCGGAAAGCTACGAAGAGAAGGCCCCATCTCCCCGACTCTACATGTAATAGCTTACTATACTCCAGTGCCAGAGATGGAGGCCTGGGTATACTCAAGTTGTCCAGCTTAATACCATCAATTCAAGTCCTAAGACTGTAATGCCTTGCAATGTCTACAGATCATGTAATTAAATCATTAAATCAATTGGACAAAATGCAAGATAAATTTAGAAAACTCTGTGAGGAAATGAAAACTTACCCCGTTGTTAGCTGACTCAGCACCTTTAACAACAAATTATCAACCATGTCCTGAAAGCTGGGAAATCAACATGAAACAGAAACATGAACTTAGAAACCCATGTGATTGCGGTAAGGATGAATCTGAAGCCTGGCAAAACTACCAGTTCAAGGGGTAGGAATTACGCACTTTAAAAATGATACGGACAGTAATTCATGGCTTATATTCCATGAAGGTTTCAGAGAAAGACACTTTATAGCAGCCCTGCAACTTCGGGCAAACGTATACCCTACAAGAGAGTACCTGAATAGGGGCCAAAGAGGATCTCCTACACTTTGTCAAAAATGTCTGAATAGAACAGAGACATGTTCACATATGCTCGGCCAATGCCCTGGGGTACAAGGAGCAAGGATAAAAAGACATCATAATATCTGTGACATCTTGGCAGGAGAGGCAGCTAAACAAGGATGGGAGATAAGAAACAACTTTAGACTAAAGGTTTCAAACTGGCTTGTGGCGGCCAAGCATTCATAGCAACGTCACTTTTTGATCCTTTGATGTCAGCTCTTACTGTCATCATGAAGCAGAATTCACCAAGTGTTGGATTGTTTACCCACTGATAGGGAACGTGAACTGGGTTTAGACCGTCGTGAGACAGGTTAGTTTTACCCTACAGATAATGTGTTGTTGCAATAGTAATCCTGCTAAGTACGAGAGGAACCGCAGGTTCAGAGATTTGGTGCATGTGCTTGACTGAGGAGCCGATGGTGCGAAGCTACCATCTGTGGGATTATGACTGAATGCTTTTAAATCAGAATCCCCCCTAAATGCAATGATACTCTTGCGCCGCGGAACTCCGGTTGGGCTTGGATAGCAAGCTGCCCGGCTGGTGAGAGCACCATTCGCGTTGGGGCCATGGTACAGCCAACCCTCTACCATTTCCACATCGCACATTCCTGGGGAACTTGGTGCTCAATCATTAGCAGACAAACTAATTCTGGGTCAGGGTGTCATACATAGCAGAGCAGCCACCTCGCTGCTTCCAACCGAGGTCTGGTGGTGGCCCGGACACCCCGCTCGCTCCAACACTCTTTCGGCGAACCAGGCGCCCGTACGAAAATTGAACACTTTTGAGAGGTCAGGAGGTGGGCCTGACCCAGCACAGCCATTCTCACCAATTCCTTCAGGGTAGGTTTTACTTAGCACATAAGAAAAGATAAAAATACATGAAAATGCATATCCCAAAATGGCCCACATGAAGAGTCCCACCATGTTCCCACAAAATGTCCACCCTTTCGGTTCTGACAACTTTGCAGTATTATATTACTTTAGGTTGATTGAGATTCCCTTTAAGTTTTAGACAGTAATGTTAAAGGTACTTTTTGGCCCTTTACACTTGAAGTAAGATACAAGATGTGAAAAGGGTTAACTTAAGTCCATTCTGCTTGAAGATTAGACTTCTAAGCAACAGGAGTTTATGGCAGGAAAGGGAGAACTGATAAGGGTTCCAGATGCCAGCCATGAAACCCCAGAGGGTAACTTAAATCCCTGACCATTTGGCCAGACGTTGTGACCTCCCCCTCTTACCATAATTAGAAAGTCATACGAAGATCGTTTCGCCCGTGCGGTGTTTTTCTGAAGAACAGGCTGCGAAGACGAGGTGCTTCTGCCGCCCCAGCTTCCAAAGAGCGAAGGGTAAGCAAATACAGCAGGCTTCATCTGAAATACACGATTATAGCGCATATTACAAGGTATTATTGCCGTTTTTAATTATACATTCAATTATAAATATTTCTTCGCAGCCTGTTCTTCAGGAAAACACCGCACGGGCGAAACGATCTTCGAAATCTACCAGGACAGTAAAAAAGAAAGCGGTAAGACGGATGAAAAGAAAAGTTTATTTTGACGTCTGTTCCTCAACTGATGAATACTACTGTATGACTTTATTTCTTACATGAATTATGTTATTTTGCCACAGGCTGTGGGTCTCTGCTCTCGGCCACTGGCCAGGGTGCCAACCTGTAGAAGCAGCACCTGTATGGAGACTTTTCGGCAGCAGCGGGAGCAGTACGACGCATTACTGGGGAGGATTGGGAGGTTAGAGACACTCCTGAAGATGCAGAAGAAGGAGACAGTATGTTCCGGCATTCAAACGGTAGAGCAGCTGTCTCCCGATAAGTCCCTCTCTCCCCGCCGCGCAGGTTGCAATGCCTGGCGGAAGCTCTGCCCCCCACAGAGCACACACCGCCTCAGGACACTCCATCCCGGCCTCTCTGCTCACCACTGCGCAGGAATTGGCTGATGCTGTCCCCGCTGTCTATCTCCCCTCAGGAAGCACCGTTTACAGAGTGGAATTCACAGATGCCAGTGGGACGAACAATTCTCCCAGATATCCAAATTTTGCCCATCACTCAAGAGAAAGAGGGGGGGGGTGTACTTGCAGTGCATCGGTATAGATGGGAAAGCAAGAGCCGACCGCTATGCCGCCCTCGTGTTTTGAAATCTTGTGACTTTTGAAATCTACTGGGGGTGGACAACATCGGTAACTTTTGATGGGTCCAGAGGCAAAAGTGCCTTGCCTTGCAATCTCCGAGAAACCATTAGTAGCATGGTGAATCGGAGATTCTCAGCACTTACTCCGTGCGACTGGAAAAGAATTCGTGATCGGATCAACGAAATGCTTCGAAGAAGGAGGCGCTCTTTTCCTCTAGTCTAACAGTCTGTCCACAAACAAAACATTCCTGTTAAACAAGAGGAATGTAAAAAAAAATGGTACAAAAGTAAAAAAACAATTACTTTTTGACAATGAAAACCGGTGTGTGTGTCTCTCTCTCTCTGCTGGCGAGCGGGCGCGGTGGGATGCTTTGCCAGCCGTACAGAACATTAAAGTGTCCCTTTCCATTCAACGGGTGTCTGAGTCGCTGTGTTCCAATGTCACCGAGCTAAACCCAGCACAAAGCAAGAACTGATCAATGCGATCTACAAATTCTGAGAGGAAGAACTGACCGAACAAAATTGCAACAATTTTATTAACAGGCTGTTTTGTGTTCTTCCTAGGATTGTTGACCGGGGCGGGAGACATTCGGGAATGTGAGTCTGATAAAGAATGAATAAAAGCATTTATTAAAAACGTGTTTGCGTTTGTCTGGGTGCTGACAAAGTAAAAAACAATTACTTTTTCACAATGAAAAACTGTGTGTATCTCTCTCTCTCTACACTGGTGTTCGTAATTGTTTTTATTTTTAAATACATTTTAGCAAAGTCATGTACCATAAAAGTATGGTAATTAAAAACCATTAAGACTTTCGCTGGAGTTTAAATAACGTCGATGTTTTCTCTTTTTGGCTAGACTTGACTATTTAGCCATGAGATAAACAATAGTTTGTCATAAACAACCTTATGTTTATTAATCTTCCTTGTTATGCACAGTGAGAATGATAATGTAATGAGAATTAATTTAATTTAGCTCATAAATTGTGCTAGGAAGAAAACAGATAGGTGTTCTGAAAGGTCACATATAAACAGGTTTTTGATGGACAGAATGATAGTGTAATGATGACGGACACAAAAACTTAGACTTGCAGAGTTAAAAGCTGCCTTTATTTTCTTCTCCGTCACCCACCGCCTGCCTGCCGGCTCTCCCACGCCCCGACCAGAGAGATCTCTGTGATTAAAATAATTCCCATTACATTACCATTCCCACTGTGCATAACAAGGGAGATTAATAAACATAGGGTTGTTTAATGACAATCTATTGTATATCTCATGGCTAAATAGTCAAGTTTCCCAAAAGAGAAAACATCGACTTTATTTAAACCCAAGCGAAAGTATTAATGGTTTTTAAGTACCATACTTTTATGGTACATGACTTTGCTAGACCCTTCGACTTTGAAAATACCTGTGAAACCGGTTTAATTCGTCACAGCCAGCACTCCCACAGAGAGTGATGAAAACCGCGCTGCACCACTCCTATTTGGCATTTTAGTTGTGGAGGCGGAAAGACGCACCCCCCACCTCTGGGTGCCTGTTCGAGTCGCAGTAGATAGAGACACGTACAAAAAAAAGTTAATTCCAGCTACAATACATACTGTATATATTTTTGTGGTAAGAGGGAGCAAAACATCAGTATTTACTGCTAGTAATTAGTGTACAATTTATAGTTGAAATCCTGAGCCTAAATATAAAGTTAAAATCTCGACAAACGAAGCAATGTAGGAAATGCGCACACAGAAATACACAGAAAATAAATCCGTTCTGACATCTCAAATCAGTTTCGATCAAGGTCCCCAAAACGAACAAGAAAAAGAGCATTTTCAGAGTGCAATTACGCTGTGTTTATGTAGAATAAGTGATTAGATTTATGAGCAATCTAATTTCTTATTTCTGAACATTATTACGCAGAAGACAAAGGTAGCGATTTACGTTGCATTGTGCATTGTGCTGCTGTAATACAGTTTAAAATAATTAAAAGTCTAAACAGTATCAGCTTTATTTATGGGTTGTAATTTTAAAAAAGTCAAAAACCGCACTCAAAATGCAATTTAGAGCTTTCTGGCAAGAGGAGACACCCAAACTAATAATGTAACATGCTACTGTTTGTGCATGAACATAGTCATACTGTTATTTCTTTAGATACGCAATTGCATGTTTTTTTTAAATCCCTGGCGGGACCGGACGTCCATAAGAATGAAGTTATTGTTACGGATTCGGTCAGTGAAACCGAAACCAAGTAGTGAACCCACTTGCGGGAGCCGACAGAGACGAGTCGTGATCCTAATACCGTAGCCGAAGGAGAGAGCCGAGAGTCCAAGGGAAGCCAGTGATCCAAACCGAGAGGGAGTAGCCAAAGCCAAACCGTAATCCAAAACCGTAGACGAAGGGGAGAGCCGAGAATCCAAAGGAAGCCAGAGAACCAAACTAGAAGAAAGCAACCGAAGCCGAGCCGTAATCCAATAGACGTAGTAAAAGGGGAAAAACCAAAGTCGGAACCAGAACAGTACGAGGAGGTAGAAGGCGTAGCGCAACTAAGAAGCTCGAAAGGGAAACCAATACTGAGCGAGGAGGTAGGGAAAGACTAATGCTTAAATACCAGATGAGACGGAGGTGTGGTGGTGAACGCGTACCGTGATAGGTGGACTGATGAACTAAGGCTACGCCTTCTTCTGCCTCTTTCGTTGCCGAGAGGCAGGGATTGTAATATTACCCCCCTCTCGATGGGCGGCTCCCGATGCCCTAGCTGGACGATTAGGGAAATTCTGATGGAAATCCCGGATCAGGTTTGAATCCAGTATATCTCTTTCCGCTACCCATGACCGCTCCTCTGGACCGTAGCCTTCCCAATCCACTAGGTATTGCAGGGATCCACGAGACCATCGGGAATCTAAGATCTTATTTACGGTGTAGGCAGGAAGCCCATCAATTACACGAGGTGGTGGGGGTTTTGTTGCGGTTTAGACAGAGTGGATCTGCGAAAGGGCTTAAGGAGGGAAACATGGAACGTAGGGTGAATCCTGAGGGTAGGAGGCAAGGCCAGCCGATAAGTTACAGGGGTAACCTGGGTGAGGACACGAAAAGGGCCGATGAACCTGGGAGCAAGCTTGCCAGAAGGTTGCTTTAGAGGAAGGTTGTGGGTAGATAACCAGACAAATTGTCCACGTCGAAATCTGGGTACGGTTCGACGGCGCCGATCCGCCGCGGTCTTCTGCCGAGCTGCAGTGTGAAGAAGGGCGGCTTTAGCCTTCTTCCAAAATTCCTGTAGGTTAGTGATATATTCTTGAACAGAAGGAACTTCTGTGTCCGGTGGGGAGTCCGGGAAGAGAGGGGGCTGATAACCTAAGGCTACGCCTTTCGTTGCCGAGAGGCAGGGATCGTAACAGTTATAGGTTTCATTGTGCTTTGACAGAAACCAAATTTCCCAAATTTAATATGTGCTTTTCTATATTTATTGTCAATTAGTTGTCCATAATATTGCTATTCTATTTTTTCAAAGAAATGTTTGTTAAAAGAAAAGTCACGGCGCCAGCTGGATTTGAACACCCAACCTGTAGTTTAGTAATCAGGCACGTAGACCACAGGACCACCCGCAAGGTCACGTGAGGAGTGGTGAAACAGCCCTACACAAACAGTATCAACAGACATTGTACAGCGTATACTATTCTTGTGTTGCAGTACATGAATATAATTATATCGTTATTAATTTCTTTAGATACTCGATTCCATATTATATTCCCTATTAATCAAATTCTAAAAGTATGCTTGTTTGCTCCGGTATGTAGCGTATTCGCAGAAAAGCTTAAAACTACCACTTTTTATACACCGTTATTTATTAATGTCGTTTAAGGCCTTCACACGTGTTATGCTCCTATTCTTTTTATGCTCAACTACTAAGATTTCCCTTCAGTGGTAAAATTCCATATAAATATTCAATAAAACGGGCACAGTAAAGACATTTAAATCTTCCTACAACCGACCAACGCACCACGAGTGCCCCTGTCGGTCAACCAATCAGCGGTATGACGCGCAATGACGTAGCCAATTACCCGCATTACATGTATGTGTCGCGCACTTTGAATGGCTGCATCTGTATGTCCATGAATATTGATATGCTGATTGCAGTTCGAAGCATATTAGATATGGAGAAGTAAAAATGCATTCATTACTGTGAATACAAAACAAAGAAAATCTGGAAGGTCAGCAAGATGGCGACCAGATCGCACGTGTTTTGTTAAGTGCTGAAAATTTTGCTTTGATTTGGATGTCTGTGACGTTTGACTAACTTTATATGCTAATTTTTGGAGTGTTTTAATTGCATTTCTAACAAAAAAAAGTTAAAATTTGGTTAAAAGTTAAAATAGTTTTTTTTTCTTTCTTCTGAATTGAACTACGAAAGAATACTCGCTGTTCTAGGATGGAGTCAATCTCTAATAAAAGCACTGGTGGAAATAAGTGAAAAGAGAACAACTGCTTCAGGAGGGCAGGTGCACCTTGCAGCAGGGGCTAGCGGCAGAGCCAAGTCATATGCCCTTGACAGCAAGATGAGCTTCAACGACCCGCAGCAGCTGCTCGACTCCGACATTGAGCCCGACACTCCAGAAAAGCCTCTCATGAAAAGGATGAAAGAGGAGCCGACTATGCTGGAATTGCTGAATAACATCGTGGTGCTTTTCTCTAGGAAAATTAACGAGAGAGCAGATCATCTGGAGGAGTTGATTCGAAAGAACATGATGAGAATTGATGCCTTGCAAAAATCAGTGGACTTCATGTTGGAGGAAGTGAGGGACTTAAGGTTGGATATGAAAGCAGCGAAGGAAGTGGTTAAAACAAATGAACACAAAATAACTGAGCTGGAGCAGAAGTTAAACGAAGCGGAAAGGTATTGCCGGAGATGGAACCTCAGGCTACACGGCATTCCTGAGAAGGCAGAGGAGGACATTAAAAACACAGTGATCAATATCTGTGGAACTGTGGTTCCTGAGCTCAAGGACCGATTTAAGATGGAGGCGGATATTGTACACAGGCTGGGGAGGAAGGAGCAGGGCAAAAATCCGAGAACCACAATCATTCAGTTCATCAGCAGATCTACACGTGATGTGCTGTGGAGACGAGCGAAGACCCACGAATTTCTCTGGTAGGAGAGGCTGCGGTTCGCGGAGGACCTGAGCCTGCTGGACCCGGCGACTCGCAGACTGCTGTGGCCTCTGGTGAGAGACGCCAGGGAGAGAAGACGCAGAGCCTACTTCATGGGTGGAAAGGCTTTCATTAATGGTGTGGAAGTTAAACAGAAGTAAAACGGGAATAAAGAAATGACTGTTTGTGTGGGACTTACTCTGATGGTTAGGTACTGTTTGTTATAAAATTCTTTTATAAATGGTTTGAATATTATTTATATGATTGTTTAATTATAACGAATATAATCGGCATACTTGTTCAAGTATATTAGTTTTTTTTCTCTCCCATGCTATATAGGGAATAAGGACCCCTCAAGTTACATATATTTCAGTTTTTCATTCAAAACGTTTTCTCTTGTTAAAGGTTATATATGTCATTATCGCTTTATTCTATTAATGTCAGGGGTATTCATGATTTGACAAAACAAAAGGCTCTTTTTTGTACTGCAAGAGGTTTAATGCAGATTTTTATTTTTTACAAGAGATGTAATTTTTGGAAGAGTCAAGGGGGGAGTGATGTCTAGTTATCATTTGGTAGTAATCATTCTGCGGGGGTTGCGATATTAAAGGGTACATTTAAAGTTAAAGTTATTAGTAGAGTTCATCATTTAGGCAGAAGGGTAATTATTATATTGGCTCTTAATGGGAAAATGTTCTTGCTTGGGAATATATATGCTTTTAATAATAAGCAATATAGCAGAGATTTGTTTCTTGAAGTTGAAGAAGTGAATAGGGTGAAGGACAAGTTCCAGGATATTGAAATTATTTTAGGGGGTGATTTTAACACAGTCTTTGATGTCAAGATTCCCTGTACCTGCTAGATCTCCCCCTCCTGATATGGAGTTGCACAGGTTATGTCAAGGGTTAGGAATCAGGGACATATGGAGATGTAAACATCCAGGACTAAAGGAGTTCACATGGTGTAATAAGGACAGATCTAAGCAGTAAAGAATAGGTTTTTGGTTAAGTTCAAACTCATTAGAAGGACAGATTAACAAGGTTTCTATTGAACAATTAGTATTATCTGATCATAAAGCAATTTATCTTTCTGTTAACTTGAGTAAAAATGAGGATTCTAAAGTCCCTAAGACTTATTGGAAACTATAATAATAAGATTTGGGAAAATGACTGCTTTAAAATGGAAATTAAGGAAATTATACAAGCATATTGGAGGCGAGCTCAAATAACAAATTCATATAGCCAAAACTGGGAATTTATGAAGTATAAGATAAGATTAATTGCTATAAAAAGAAGTAAATAAGATGCAGGTTCTAATAAAATAAAGGAAGAGGAAGGTATTAAGGCAATTTGTGATATTACTGATGACAGCAATACTGATCAAACAGATGCTTGTAAATTAGTTGGTCAGCAAGCTGAACTGGATAAACTATACATAGAAAAAGCAAAAGGAGCTTTTGTTAGATCCAGAAGACGATGGTTGGAGGAAGGTGAAAAAAACTCAAAATACTTTTATAATTTGGAAGAAAAGAATGGAGAATATACATCTCTTAGTAAACTTAATATAGATGGCTGTGAAACTCAAAATCCTGTAGAAATTTCAAGATATGCATCAGATTTTTATGGTAAGGTATATGCTAGTAATCCATTTTCTAAAGATAAAATGTGTGATTTTCTGAATTCATTAAAATAAGTCTTTAAAACTATAGACGAAGGGTTTAAAGCCATCTGTGATAAAGAGATATCCATCTTTGAAATTAAGAAAGTTATTAGTAAGCTCAAGGTTAAAAAATCTCCTGGTAATGATGGCCTTACCACTGAATTTTATAAAAGCGTTTGAGATGATTTGTCTGAATTTGTTCTTCTGGTGTTTAAGTTATCAATTGACAAGGGAGTTTTACCAACCTTGATGACTCAGGGCTTAACAACTATAATTCCAAAACCAGATAAAGATCATTTGTTGATAGATAATTGGCAGCCTATCACTTTGATTAATAATGATGGAAAGATTCTTGCATCTATTTTTGCAGAGAGACTGAACACAGGCCTTGACTCAATTATTGATGAGTCACAATCACGTTTTATGCAAGGAAGACATGTAACAATATTCGATTGGTGTTGGACCTTGTAGACTATAGTGAACTTATTAGTCACGATAGCTTTATTCTATTTGTGGACTTTTATAAGGCTTTTGACACATTTTGAACATTCTTTTATTTTTGAAACTCTCATTTTTTTTGGCTTTGGTGAGTATTTTCAAAAGGTAATTAGAACTTTGTATAATCAGGGTAACAGCTCTGTTAAATTGGCTCATGAAACCTCTCATAGATTTAGAATTGGTAGGGGAATTCGATAAGGATGTCCCATAAGCCCATTCTTATTCCTGCTGGTCATACAAGTCATGGCTATTCATATAAAAAGAGATGTGTTTCATCTCTTTTTAATACAGGATAGAGAGATTAAGTGTTTCCAATTAGCTGATGACACAACGCTATTTTAAGAAACCATGCAGAGATTGAGAAAGTAATTAAGTGTATAAAGGTTTTTTCCTCTGTATCTGGTTTTTCTCTAAATTTATAAAAAATGTGAACTGATAGCTTTTGGGAATTGTGATATTTCATCCATCCATATGTAATATTCATGCAAAAGATGTAGTTAAATATCTTGGTATTAAGATTTCCAAAAATCCAAAAATTAGAAATGATCTAAACTGTTCTCCAATTATGCATTCATTTGAGAAAAAATTTGACTTATGGTTGTTAAGAGACCTTTCTTTAAATGGCAGAATACGTTTGTCTAAATCTGAGGGCTTATCTAGATTAGTTTATGCTTCACTGGTTCTGGATGTACCACCTTCAATTATTAGGAAAATTGACTCTAAACGTTTCAAATTTTTCTGGAGGAATAAACCCCATTATCTTAAAAAAAAGATTATTTGTCATCCACAAGCAGAAGGGGGTTTAAATGCTTTAGATTTTAGGACATCTAATGGTATTTTTAAGATTAAATGGATACAAAACTATTTAAAAAATAAGCAAAGTATATGGCATATAATCCCCAATTTGAAGTAGGGGGTATAGAGTTTTTACTAAAGTGTAACTTTGACATTGGAAAAATCTTCTTGAAACTTGCTAGTTTTCATAAACAAGTACTTCTAACGTGGTCACTTATGTATAAACAACTTTTCCCCTCATAGATTTACTATTTGGAACAACAGATATATAAAAGTTAGAAATAAAATCTTGTTTTTTTAAAAACTTGGGTCAAGAATGGTATAATTTGGATTAAACAATTAATGTTAGTTTGTTAATAGATACAATATTTCTATTAATTTTGATCAGTATTTCACTGTAATTAACGCAATTTCTGGGGAAATATTAACTCTTCTAAGGAGTTGTAATAGTAGTCCTTTAGAAACGTTGGAAAATTTTACAGCTCACATTAGACTACAAGGAAAGGACATTTTGAGTTGTGGATGTAATAACCAATATTTGAGATCCCTGTTGAAAAATGATAATTTACTTGCTGTTACAATATATTGGAATTCATGATTTGGAAAACGCATTGATTGGAAAATAATTTGGATGATGCCTGTTGTGTGTCACGAGAAGTCCAGTCTTTGTACAGAAAGGAATCAGTTAACCCCTTCTTCACATCTTATATCTTTCTTTAATGCCCAATAAATATTGTATAACCAATAAGATTCAGGAGGTTGCATACAAAACAATTCATCAAGTTAAGACTCGTAATCCAGTGATTTAAAATTAATATAGATGATACAATATGATAATATAGATGTGTTTTTTGTAACAATAGCCCTGATACTATTCAGCATTTGTTTTGGTTATGTCCCAGGATAAAATTTTTCTGGACAAAGTTGCAGACTTATATTAAAAAGAAACCAATATTGATATTTGTTTTGATGAAAAATGTTAAGTTTCAGCCCCATCAAAAACAATATTAAAATATAATTTGTAATAAATGTAATTAGTATAATGGCACATTATTATATACATAAAATGAAGTGGTCTGGGAAGAACCTTTTGTTTGAGCATTTTAAAATGGATGTAAGGGGGTATTTGCAGACTATTTTAAAGTGCAAAAATATGAAAGCGGAGCGGACATTATTTTTATTTAATTGGTTTAATCTTTTTTCATAACTTGAATTTATGTTGTAATATGTACCCCTGACAATCTTTTTGTCTTGAACTGTTATATGTACTCTTGTTAGTATTGTACGTTTTGTTATTCTGTTATGCATAAAAAAAGAAAAGAAAAGAAAAAAGAAATAAAAACTACAATTAGCATTTATTATCTAAGCCATTTTTATCAACCATCTTTTAAAACTATACATTCCATGAACTTTAAATATGTACCCCAATGTGTTACCTTGATTAAATCCCCAACTCGTATTGTTTTTCCAATACTTGAGCACAAAACCCAGGTGAACTATGTCTTTTGCTTTTCCTCAAAACTTCCACTTTATAATAGGAGCAATTAATCTTAAACGGGAGAGTAAAACTCAGTTCCTGGACTGCTTGGTGTCTACAGATTTTTTGCCTATCTGAGTGCTTAGCTCTAACCATGCTCTGAGATGATTTATAGGAAAATGTATCTTTAATTATGTAAATATCTGGTTTTATCAACTGTAAAAGACCTAAAGAATATATGTTTATGTTTAAAAAATAATTAGGTTGTTTATTTAATTGATTAATTGTTAATTTTTAACCTCAGTTTGAAACAAAATTCAGAAGACATAGGCATTTGAGACCCTTAATTTTGGCTTTGTTTACTTTCAGCTAACATCAGGAAATAGACTGCTGCTTTAATCTTATATATTAACTCTAAAACCTGTAGATTGTAAGAATCAGTAACAAGTTCTTTCACTATCATGGTTCCATACTTTGCCTAAGATTATGTGCAGGGGAACATCTCCCTACTTAGTGTCTTACAGGAGAAATAGATGGAAGAAAGATTGCAGAAAGGGAAAGACACCAAACAAAAAAAAATCCATTACAAAAATTACTGACTTTACTACAAGCCAATCTTGAGACCAAAAGAGTACAACTTTACAAGAAATGTAAGAAGAGTTGACTCTTTCACACTTAACGCTAATTTAGCATGTTCTTTTATTTTTTATCCATCCATCTGTTTTATTGCTGCAACATCCAATGCAGGGAGGCTGGACAAGCAACTGGTGAGAGTGGGGATACATGCTGGATGGGATACTAGTCCATCACAAGACAGACACACCCATACCAGGGCCAAATTTCCCAAAACCAATGAACCTACCAGCATATCTGTTTCAGTGCTATTTAATTTTACAATATCCATATGACATTTCTTTTCTTATTATAACATCCTTTACTTTAGTTGTTTTATTGTTACTGAGTTTAATTTTAAGTTTAGGACATTTTTTTTTTCTCAGTTACTTTATAATGTCTTTGTTTTATATTGTAATATAATTTATTTGCTGTTGTTTTACACAGAGAAGCAGTATATTCTGTAACTTAACTTTCAAGTCTCAGGTATGTAGATTTTAGTGCTACAATTCAAATGTGGGTACAGCAGCAACTTGCAGGTCAGGACAAGCTATTTATGAATTAACTTTTATATTTTGGGTTTTTTGGTTTGTGTTTTGTCATTATTAATAAATATTGTAACGCATAAGGCCGACATTACAGGTTGTGCAAGCTGGCTTAACCAACGCGATGACGTCACCGCCCTTCCCTGTGAATAGCAGGGACCTCAGGGGAGATCTCCATTTAGCTCAGCCAGCTGGTTCCCTGTAGGGTGATGCCAGAGACCCGGGTTTGAGCCCCAGCAGTAGAAGCCCAACCGGAGGCAGGAGCAATGAGGGCGCATACCCACGTGAACCCGAAAGCGCTACAATATTTTTAACCCAGTGTGCCTGATTTATTGCCAGATTTATTGTGCCAAATCTGTGTCAGAGAACAAAGAAATCAGGTGCCTCTAATTATAACAAACACTTGGGTATATTTTTGGCAAAATTCTAGGAGGTTATTATTTAATTTACTTATTGACTAACCTGCTTGGTTTATTTCTGGTATTCTCTCTTTTCATAAGGTTATTGCTGACTGATAGATATTTTCTCCCCCATCAGAATGAAATCCTCACCAGTTTCCTCCTTGCCCAGCTCCTCAGTGTGATGTAATCAATCAATCAATGTGATGTATATCATTATATATAGACATATTTCTGTATTACTAACTATTAAGGGGAGTGTCACTTTAGCTTGTTTGTTCCACAGTATAAAAGACCATCTTTAATTACTTATTTTTGAGTCTGGTTCCTAAAAGCCGGTCTCCCATATGCACACGTAATAAAGAGACTTTTCCAACACAGATACCTGAACTTTGTCATTTGTTTGACACAACAGGGACATGGTACACTCATCCCAGACAATAAGCTTGCACTCAATCAAACCTGTGCAGGTGCTGTCCCTTTTGAGATGTTGCAAGTCTGACCAGATCAGGAGGCAATTTAAATGTGAAATGTCTACTATAATAATAATAATAATAATAATAATAATAATTGCTTATACTTATATAGTGCTTTTCTGGACACTCCACTCAAAGGGCTTTACCGGTAATGGGGACTCCCCTCCACCACCACCAATGTGCAGCATCCACCTGGATGATGCGACGGCAGCCATAGTGCACCAGAACACTCACCACACATCAGCTATCAGTGGAGAGGAGAGCAGAATAATGAAGCCAATTCATAGATGGGGATTATTAGGAGGCCATGATTGGTAAGGGCCAATGGGATATTTGGTCAGGTTGTACACTGTAGGTTGAACACACTCTGCCTTCCAACTTCTTTTGAAAAACTCAGGACATTTGACCTCTAACAGTGTGAAGTACTAAACACACATAATAACACTCTTCATTGTTGAGCTTAAACTCTTCCTAGGGCATCAGAGGCTTTGATTTCAGGGAATCTTTCAGTTGGTGTTCCTTGTGATCTTGATTGCCATGTTCTTGATCCACTGATCTGAGTGAAGTATTTGGGAACTTCATGGTAAAGCAGTGTCTTTACAAAATCATATGAAGCACAGAGATCAAAGAGAGCTGCAATGTAGTGGCCTTTGAATCAAGGAGGGCTGCTCAGTCAACAGTTTCTCTGGATGATGCTCAGAGATGGGAAACTTCAGTATCTTCCTGACAGCTTCATTGCTACTAATGTATCTGCCCATTTAACACTTGGTCATCATCGTTGCTGTGTTTGTTTTGGAATCCAAAAACTGCCATGTCAAAGCCTTTGTTAACATATTTGCACACATACTTGATGGATTTGACTGATCTCCAATATTCAACATTGATGTGAACCTTGATGGTTTTTGAGAGAAGTAGATTGGAGGGAACAACCCACTTGTTGTCCACAAATACTTCCTGACCATTAATCATGATGATTGCCTCATGGCCACCATCTACTGGCTTCCTTCTCTTTGACAATGAATAACCATTCTGATCGGTTTGAGTTTCTTGTTAGAACTCTTGGATATTTCTTGGTGGATTTCCTGTCCTACACACGAGTTGCAAAAGACCACAGGGCACATGTATCATTTTTTTCACTACAACCTCAAACTGAACTTGGTCATCATGAGGATCTGGAATTTCAGCTGAAGTAATTCTGTCAACATCTTTGGGATGAATCTTGTTGACCAGCCAAAGCAAGATGTGAGCGTGAGGTAGACCTCTCTTTTGCAATTTTCTGGTATACATGTGGCATCGTGAATCACCAAAGATTTTGCTCTTTGTTAGAAGATTGATGAGGGACACCACCCTTCTCCAAAAACCTCATCAATAAGATCATGTCTGAGGATTACCTTTTGGCCAGGTAAAAGGTCTCTCCTGCATCTCCTGTCATGTGAGGTTGCATGTGAAAGTAATGAAAAGGTCAGGTCTGCCATACTTTCTGACATAAGTCATGGCACCTTGAGTCTTTTGGTGCATGTATCGTGGTCCTCCTGTGAACGAGGAAGATAAAATAACCCTTTTCCAATGTTGTTGATGTCACTGGTGATTGCATCTCTCAGACCCTGGAATGTCTCAGTACCAGTTCAAAATTGTGCCCGATTTTGGCAAATGAGCAAAAGACGCTCACTTTCAATTTTTGCCTACATGTCAACAACCTACAGGCAGAATAGTTCTGTGCACTTCAAAATGTGATTGGAACGGTTTGATCTTACCATAATCTGGTAAGCATAGTAATCACTTGCAGTTACTTTCTTTCCTGATGAGAGAGAGAGAGAGAATGTCGATCTTGTCCTTTCCAAAATATTTTTGGGTACTGGAGCACATTATTTCTCTGATGAAGGATAATTTCACATTTTCCCTGCATTTTGATCAACCAAAAGGATTGCAACTTCATTTGTGGTTGGGGCATTGAACCTGCTCTTATTCTCACCAGCTGGTGTCTTGTCTGCTCTAATGATTTTGTGATCCATGAGTGCAGGATCTTGCAGCACTTGAAACTTCTGATTAAATTGTTGTGCTCGCGGAGCATGTTTTGTAGGCTCTGCATGACTTCCTGTTGAACACCAGGCAAAATATGGCACATATGATCTGTTTGTTCTTGCTCAGTGCCCATAAAGTAAATTTGAAAAAATTTAGGCTTTTGTTCTTCAACAGGTAAAAGCAAACTAATTTTGTGAACACTTGTTCTTGGATTTTGAAGGTGGGCATAAATCCTGGCTCATTTACTTCTTTTAAAGCACCAAATGATGTCATTCTGAATCATGAATTGTGCTTTATGTTGTTTGAATGGAAGCACCTGGACTTTTCTGTGTCCCCTTCCATCAGGGAGAGAAGAGGCTCTAGTGGTTGTTCTATCGGCAAAAGGCTCACATTTCCATTATTGCAGCAAAGACCAGGTGGTTCATCTTTCCACTTTTTCACACTGTAGTGACTGTGACTGTACACACCACTTTCATAGTTCCAATTTCAACAGCTTTGACATCTCACACCACAATTGGTGACAGGGACTCCCATCAGCTTGATATAAAACATGCCAGGTTTTAAATTAAATGGTCTATTGACCTTGAAGGTAAAAGGTTTTTTTTTTACCTAAAACCTAACCCAAGATAAGATGGACTTGTGTACAAAATTTCAAGTCTGGAGGATGAAAAATAAGAGCCTGTATAAAGAACAGACAAACACTGCAATTTATCAATATGAATGTTACCATCTTCCAAATATTGACAATTCTAGAAGTTTTAATAATATCAGCCAACATTTTAAGTTTTTATTTCTTTCAATATTTAACTTCACTTGGTCATAAAAAGTATAAATATTCATTATAAACATTTTTGCATTCACTTAGAATAGAACAGCTTGATAAACCATACTTTTATTTAAAGCAAATTAACCAAAACCTCCTCTGTATACTAAAACTAAAAAAAAAACCATTCACTTAATCTTATACTCTTGGAAAAACTCTGCTTTTTACTTCCAAGCTTTACCCTTTTTAAACCATACACTCCAAAAGCACATTAATTCTGTGATCCTACTCCAAGCTATACTCCTTTAGTCAGTCTTATATAGCTTGGGTTCTGTGTTCCAGGTGTTAATTAATTGATCACCTGTCACCTGTCAAACAGAGGATTTGCCTGCATTCTCATGCACAAAACTAATAATGTTTAAAACCCAATATCTACAGTTTTATACTCCAGACAAAATTTTAAAGCAACTGACATTTGTTTAGAAAAACTTTACTATTGTAAAAAAATAAAGAGAAGAACGACTTCAAAATACTGAAATGTGTAAATTTGGTATTTAAAAATGAAAAGCAATGAAAACAGAAAAAATAAGTGGTTGGCAACACGAATGGCAATTTATATATATTTAAAAATAACAAAATGTAATACGATTGAAATAAGTGTGTTACACATTACATGATTTTCTAATTACATAAATAAATAGGATGGAAAGTAGTGTAGTGTGCTCTCACGAGGCACCAGTTCTGTAGGGGTTTGGGCATTTACTGGGACAATTATTAATTGTAGCAGTAAGTCACAAAATGATTCTTTTAATGGCCTTAGAATCCAACCATGCGGTATAACTCAAACAACGCACACACACAGGTACTAATACACAAGAATACATTTATTAATACATAGAATGTGCATATAAACATAACAGATCTTATCGTGAGGGTTATCAGAATACAAAAGATATATATTCATTCAGTTACGAAGAGTTCCATATATCAAGAGGACATACGTTCGGTATATCATTCATTTAGACCGTTTCGTAATTGAACTTGGTTACAACTTCTACATTAGATACTCAAAACAAGTACATAACTCTTAGGAATTAAATTTATATCAACTGGTTGGGATAACAATTGAATTCTCGAGCTGTAATGCAGTGAAGTTGAATACTCATCCATTCTTTGGGGATTCAGATCTCCTGCGGGCACAAAGAAACAGCTGCAGGCTTGTCGCTGTCCAATCCACACTCTCTGGCTCAGTGCCAAGCAGTGGCCGTGCTGTGCGGCTTGCGACGTGGTGGAGAGATTCCTGCTGCGCTGCTCTCTGAAGACTCGCTAGTTAGTGTTGGGTGAAACTAGCAAAGTTTGTGCACAGGAGAAAAGTTACTGTGGGTCCCAGTGGGTCAGGAAGAGGACCGGTTTGTTCCTGATGAAGCTCTAGTTCTGAATACTGATTCAGCTGTCCACAGTTCCGACCTGTTCACGAGGCTTGCTGCTGGTGCTAACCTCGGGTGGATCCTTTGGTTACTCGAGGCAACCTCCGCTCTCGACTCTTAGAACAAAGGAAAGTTCTGGCACTTGGACACACTGGCCATTACGTGGTGGTCCGGGCTGAGTCTCAGGATGGTCAGGAGGCGCGCTGCAAGAATGTCCTGCCCTTGGGAGCCTTTCTGCTCCTGAGCCGTCCTGCCCTGGAATCGTTCTCCCCCTGGAATTCTCCTTAGGCTCTCTGTGTTGCCTGTTTTTACCTGGAGGAACTTCAGCTTGTTGATTGGCTGAAAGTTCCATGGGCATCAGAGCCCCACGTGGGTTACTCTGCCCTACCAGTCCCTGATTGGTTGATCAAGGTGAGATATGAGTCACTTACTCCTGACACTTAGGAATGCAGTCCAGATGTCCATCTGGCACTCCCTAGACAGATAGGCGCCAATGGATGACCATTGATCATGATAGCCAGGCTTAGCTAAGTGCATCCCCATTTGGGAGCTGTCCCTTATCAAAAGAAAACATCTTTAAATCAGCCTGCATGAATAGCTTCTCTGTGGCTGCACCACAGAGATGAAGAGAGAGATGGGGCCTCACTGGCAAGGGAGCAGAAAACTTAATTCCTGTATTTTAATAAGCCTCGCCGCTACAGTAGTATTTCAAAATTGTACAACTAATGTTTTCGAATATTTTGTAAGAGAAAACTACAAATGCCTTCCTACTTCCTTAAAGCTCAGAATAAAACTTTACAGATGAAGCCCAATTAAACAAAAGAAAAAAATGTTTTTTTAAATGTAGTTAGTGGAGAAAGGGTACTTTCCAAAACTAGTTTAAAAATGAGCATTTTGCAGACAACCATTTAAATCTCTGGATAGTAATTGTGAATGTTAAATTGTAAAGCTCTGAACATTTAAATATTAAGTGTCTGGTAAAAAAGGTTTTTTAAATTTACTATATTACTATGAATACATATTACAAAATGTGAAGATCTGAAACATTGGTTAAAAATGTGGGGAAAAAAATATTCTCACCTTCAAGTTTACTGTATTATGCAGTTGACAACAATTTGGTAGGATATCTTCAATCCCAAGAGTTTTTTTTTATTCTGAATTTATTTTAATAATGTGTAAAATAATTTTGTCCTCCTTTCCCTTTCAAATGTTTCAACATTTGACCTTCTTTACTTAATTTTCCTTTATTCTTAACAGTTTTATGACTGTTATAGTATTGAACTAGCATTTTAACATTGTTATTTGTGTGTCATTTTTAATGTCAATAAGACAGTTTAGTTGAGATGAGATTTGAACACACAAAATAAAAACATTATCAGTTGAGTTCTTAGTGCAATGATCACAGAAATTGTATAAAATGATCGTATCACTTTGCTATTTATCTATTCACACATAATTGTATTCCTACTAAAAACCTGATTCGGGATATGGGACTATAATTTTAAAACTAAATAATTTCTTGAATTGGATGTGATATTTTAATATTTTAAATTATTTAAAATTGATTTTAATTAGATTAAATATTGAATTCCTTGTAATAATTTGAATTCATTTGATTTACTGAAATGCTGCACAGGGAAACCCACTATGTTACTTTTTTTAAAAAAAAAGGGCATGACACGTTCCATTGATTTCTGTTCAAAAACATTCTTGTCACAATATTTGAAGAGAGCTGGTGTCAGTGTCCCAGGCCTTCAGTGTTCTTGGTTTCTTTTCAGACACATTTTTAACACAGTCTAATAATTCATGTATGTGTGATTATGTCACAGATTGTGACCCCTAATGCAGGAAGTCCATCAGCTTTGTAAATTACTACTCCACCTATTAATGATAAAGGGTGCCATCTTCCCCTGCCCTCCTTGGCCTATCCATTACAGCTGACCAGGTCAGAAGGGAGTTGAGGAGACTCCATGCAGGGAAGGCAGCAGGCCCTGACGGTGTCAGCTCCAGGGTGCTAAAGATCTGCGTGGACCAACTGGGTTCAGTGCTGCAGTACATCTTCAACCTCAGCCTGAGATTAGAAAGGGTTCCAATGCTCTGGAAGACATCTTGCCTGGTGCCAGTACCCAAAAAGGGGCACCCTAAAGTCTTGAATGACTACAGACCAGTGGCACTGACATCACACCTGATGAAAACTCTGGAAAGGCTTGTACTGGACCACCTCAGAACCCTGGTGAGTACAGCACTGGACCCCCTGCAGTTTGCCTACCGGTCACACTTGGGAGTGGAGGATGCAGTCATCTATCTGCTACACAGAGCTAACTCTCACCTGGAGAAGACGGGGAGCATTGTGAGAGTTATGTTCTTTGACTTCTCCAGTGCCTTTAACACCATCCATCCCCCATTACTGAGAGATAAGCTAAGGGCAGCGCAGGTGAACACTCCCCTGGTGTCCTGGATTATAGACTATCTGACCTGCAGGCCACAGTATGTACGGCTACAGAGCTGTGTCTCCAAACAGGTTGTTAGCAGTACTGGGGCTCCACAGGGGACTGTCCTTGCTCCATTCCCTGTTTACCTTTTACACCTCTGACTTCAGGTACAACTCAGACATGTCATTTGCAGAAGTTTTCGGATGACTCTGCAATTGTGGGGTGTATTAGAGAGGGGAGGGGGGAGGAATATAGGAGCTTGATTACCAACTTTATGGAGTGGTGTCATCTTAACCATCTCCAGCTTAACACCAGCAAGACCAAAGAAATGATCTTAGACTTTCGAAGGAATAAGTCTCCGCTGAACCCTGTTTCCATCCAGGGTGAGGACATAGAGGGGGTACAGTCCTACAAGTACTTAATGGTACACCTGGATGATAAGCTGGAGTGGTCTAGTAACACTGACGCCCTGTACAAGAAAGGTCAGAGCCAACTCAGGCTCAGGTCCTTTAGTGTGTGTGTGGAACACTGCTACACATTTTTTATGAATCAGTGGTGGCAGCAGCCATCTTCTACGCTGTCGTGTGCTGGGGCAGCAGCATCATGACAAGAGATGCAAATAGGCTCAATAAACTTATCAAAAAGGCTGGCTCTGTGTTGGGGATGAGCCTTGACCCCCTGGAGGTGGTGGCCGAGAGGAGAATGCTGACCAAGCTCACAGCCATCATGAACAACGCCTCTCATCCGCTTTATGGGACTGTTACTGGGCAGCGGAGCACTTTTAGCAACAGACTGCTCCAGCTACGGTGTTCAAGGGAACGTTTCCGCAGGTCTTTCCTCCCGGCGGCTGTCAGGGTGTATAACGCAGCCCGAGGCTAGGACTGTTAGCCCTTCATTTGCTCATCTATGGACAGCATGTTTGCTCCATTGTACTTTTTGGACAATCAGTCTGCACATTTTGCACATATTTTATTGTTTCTACAGTAACTATGATCATCACATTTTGCACACACCTATGTATTTATTTATTTTGTTGTCTTTTGTTTTTATAACTATTCTGATGTCTGTTTATGTCTTGGGCTGGACTGCTGTAACACATCAATTTCCCTAAGGGATTAATAAAGTCTTATCTATCTAACAAACTCCTTCAACTCTTCTTTGTTGTAGGACGTTTCCCTGAGCATTTCCTGAGAGATGCCACTTTTTTCTGTTCTTGGTTGAAGCAATCCAAATTGCTTCAGTTCTTTGCATCCTAACAAAACGACCTTGTCTTCAGTTTTCACCAGAGCCTCATTGAGGATAGTATCATCATATGAGGCATTTTGGTTCAGTTGCCTTGCATTGTAAATATGTCTTCACTGAGAGCCTCCTTGTGATTCTCCCAGAATGCCTGTGGGTTGGAAAGATGAAATGCAGTGAGCATTATGCAGAAGAGATCTCCAAGTCTATAAGGCGAATCAGTCAATATAGCCTCTGTAAGACCTTCATCCCAGTGCTTGTGATCTTCTAGAAGTCCATGGAGATTGCAGGCTCCTCTGTAGGTTGAACACACTCTGCCTTCCAACATCTTCTGAAACACTCGGGACATTTGACCTCTAACAGTGTGAAGTAATAAACACATAATAACACTCTTCATTGTTGAGCTTAGACACTTCTTAGGGCATCAGAGGCTTTGATTTCAGGAAATCCTTCAATTGATGTTCCTTGTAATCTTGGTTGCCATGTTCTTGATCCACTCACCCAAGAGAAGTATTTGGGAACTTCATGGTAAAGCAGTGTCTTTGCAAAATCATTTGAAGCACAGAGATCAAAGAAAGCTGCAATTTAGTGGCTTTTGGATCAAGGAGGGCTGCTTGATCAAGAGTTTCTCTGGATGATGCTCGGAGATAGGAAACATCATTGGCCATTTAAAACTTTGTCATCACTGTTACTTTCTTTGTTTTGGAATCCAAAAACCACCATCTTGTTGATATATTTGCACACATACTTGATGGATTTGACTGAGCTACAGTATTCAACATTGACGTGAGCCTTGAACATTTTTGAGAGAAGTGGATTGGAGGGAACAACCCACCTGTTGTCCACAAATACTTCCTGACCATTAATCATGATGATTGCCTCATGGCCACCATCTTCTGGCTTCCTTCTCTTGTACAATGGATAACCATACCGATTGGTTTGAGTTTCATGTAAGAACTCTCTTGGATACTTCTTGGTGCATTTTCTGTCCTACACACAAGTTACAATTCAAAAGGACCACAGGGCACATTAATCATTTCTTTCACTACAACATCCAACAGAACTTGGTCATCATGAGGATCTGGAGTTTCAGCTGCAATAATTCTGTCAAAATCTTTGGGGTGAATCTTGTTGACCAACCAGAGCAAGATGTGAGCGTGAGGTAAACCTCTCTTTTGCCATTTTATGGTATACATGTGGCATCTTCAAGTTCAAGTTTGTCATTATACTCATATACAGGTATATGGTATAATGGAATGCTATTTAGCTAGCTCTCAGATGATAAGTAGTACAAAAAAACAACAATACAATTGTATAACAAAAGAAAGACAGAGACAACAAGCAATGTGCAAAACAACATCAGATGTGCAAAAACATGCATCAACAGGATGAAATAAAAGGATAGAAATTATGAGGAGTTAGCTTTTTGACATGTAAGGTAGAGGCAGATTTCAATGTGTGTTTGAGTTTTTGGTAAGAAAGAAGGCACTGTGAGGTTCAGATCACAGGTGAGAGTTGGAGTGAGAAAGGCTAGGAGTTTAATTGTTTGATAGTGCGGGGGTAAAAACTGTCTCGGAGTCTGGTAGTCCAGGCCCGAATGCTCCGGTACCGTTTTCCAGATGGTAGAGGGTCATACAGTCTGAAGCTGGGGTGTATCGGGTCTTTGATGATGCTTAGAGCTTTCCTGTCATAAAAGTCCTGTATAGATGGGAGGGCAACCCCAGTGATGGACTGGGCTGTTTTCACCACCCGCTGTAGGGCTTTTCGGTCAGCAGTACTGCAGTTGCCATACCACACTGTGATGCAACCTGTCAGTATGCTTTCTGTAGTGCATCTGTAAAAGTTAGTGAGGATCTGGGGACATATCTTAACCTTCTTCAACTGTCTTAGGAAGTACAGGTGCTGTTGCGCTTTCTTGATCAGACAGATGGCGTTGAGAGACCATGTGAGGTCCTCGATGATATGGACACCAAGGAATTTGAAGTTACTGACCCTTTCTACTTCAGTCCCGTTGATGTGGATAGGGGCATGTCTGTTTTGCAGTTTCCTGAAATCAACGATCAACTGCTTGGTTTTGCTGACGTTGAGGGTGAGGTTGTTGTCTTTACACCACGTAAGGAGATTGACGTCCTCCCTGTAGGCCCTCTCATCATTGTTTGTGATCAGACCTACAAGTGTGCAAACTTGATGATGGGGTTTGTGTTGTGTTTGGCCTTACAGTCGTGGGTGTAGAGGGAGTAGAGTAATAGACTAAGCACACACCCCTGGGGGACCCCAGTGTTCAGAGTTAGTGTGCTGGAGGTGTGGTTTCCAAGCCTGACAGCCTGAGGTCGACCTGTCAGAAAGTCCCGAATCCAGTTGCAGAGGGTGGTGTTGAGACTCTTGAGCTTCTTGACTAGTTTCTCTGGAATGATGATGAGCTGAAGTCGATGACTAATAGTCTTGCGTATGTGTTCTTTTTATCCAGATGGGATAGGGCAGGGTGTATGGCAATGGAGATTGCGTCATCTGTGGATCTGTTGGGCCAGTAGGCAAATTGGTACGGGTCCAGTGTGTTTGGAATGGTGTCTTTAACGTGCTTCATGACCAGCCTCTCGAAGCACTTCATGATGACAGGTCTTGAATCACCAAAGATTTTGCTCCTTGTTGTTAAAAGATTGATGAGGGACATCACCTTTCTCCAAAAACCTCTTGTAATAAGATAATGTCTGTGGATTGCCTTTTGGCCAGGTAAAAGGTCTCTCTGTATCTCCTGCCATGTAGGGTTGCATGTGAAAGTAATGAAAAGGTCAGGTCTGCCATACTTTCTGACATGAGTCATGGCATCTTGAGTCTTTTCGTCAATGTATCTTGGTCCTCCTGTGAACGTGGAAGGTAATATCACCCTTTCCCACCCCACCAATGTTGTTGAAATCTCCATCACTGGTGATTAGATCTCTCAGACCCTGGTATGTCTCAGGTTGAAACTGTGCCTGATTTTGGCAAGTGAACAAAAGATACAACTTCTTGCATTAGGAATTTGTCTTTTCGCAAACCCCAGTTTGCTCTCCAGGAGACAGACAGACAGACAGACAGACAGACAGACAGACAGACAGACAGACAGACAGACAGACAGACAGACAGACAGACAAGCTTGGGGACAAAGTGCAGGGTCAGCCATTTATACGGCACTCCTGAAACAGCTGAGGTTGCTCAGGGACACAACAGAGTAGGGTTCCTCTGCCAGCTGTGGGATTTGAACTGACAAAACTTCCAGTCATATGCGCATATCCTTAGCCACAGTGCCACTGCTCTGCCAAAGACACTCACTTTCAATTTTGGCATACATGTTAATGTACAGGTGGAATAGTTCTGTGCTCTTCAAAATGTGATTGGAACCATTTGATCTCACCATAATCTGGTAAGCATAGTAATCACTTGCAATTACTTTCTTTCCTGATGAGAGAGACAGAATGTTGATGAAGTAGCCATCTTGTCCTTTCCA
Organism: Atractosteus spatula; assembly: GCF_055471065.1. Lineage (NCBI taxonomy): Eukaryota > Metazoa > Chordata > Actinopteri > Semionotiformes > Lepisosteidae > Atractosteus > Atractosteus spatula. The sequence continues at coordinate 18,262,843 of NC_142724.1, forward strand.
AAATATTATTGGGTACTGGAGCGCATTTAAGAATGACATGTTTCCAGAATTCTCTGTAGGGTATCATCCCTTTGATGAAAGATAATGTCACGTTTCTTGGATTTTGAAGGTGGGCATAAATCCTGGCTCATTTACTTCTTTTAATGGATTTAGAATCATGAATTGTACTTTCTGATGTTTGAAAGGAAATGCCTGGACTTTTCTGTGTCCCCTTCCATCAGTGAGAAAAGAGGCTCTGATGGTTGTTCTATTGGCAAAAGGCTCACATTTCCATTATTGCAGCAAAGACCTAGTGGTTCACCCTTCCACGTCTGTACACTGCAGTGACTGCTGTCATGGAAATAACTATCAAGGAAGCCACAAGAGAGAGTTCTCACCTGAGTAAGGTCTCTATTTCAATATTGCAATATTGGGAGCCCTGCTGCCACTTCACAAAGTGCAACCAGAGACTCAATTTGTTACAAGCAGTACAGGGTTTTTATAAGACGTTGCGCTGTAAAAAAGCTCAGTGCTTTGTCCCTTCAAAAACTTCCCCTTTCCCTAAGACAAAAGAGATTACATCATAGAGCGAGAGAAGAAGCATTAGATTTGTTATTCAAAGCTAATCAGTTACTTTCAGCTAATTCTAACGACCCAGACAGCATATATTGTTTTGGTACATTGTCTTCTAAAGTAACCTAAACAGTGTACTTTGTTGACGCACTGTTTTCTAAAATTCTGCACGTACTGTAGCACAGCAACTACATCCTTGAAATATATTATCTAAAAGCACCAATATATTTTTTTGCAAAGCTCTCTACATTTTAAGAATCAATTTACTTATTAGATTTCCACTTCACTGCACACCACACTTTTTTCAACACAGCTTTGTGTTGTGAGATGTCCAAGTTGTTAATATAATCAAAAGCTACATTGTGAAGGGCAAACCATCTTTGTCTTTGAGCTGCTTTTCTTGCTTGGTCTACCTGTTGCCTTGCTGCTCTTTGCTCATCTGTTTCTGCTTGGCGAGCTACAGGTGTTTGATATCTCTCTATCACAACATCACAATTATTTGCAAGTTTGTGCAGAGCAATAAAGGATAATGCACCACCACCTGACAATCAAAAAACTAATGTTGTGAATGTGAATTTACCACACTCTCAGCATGTTTGGAATGTCAAATGTTCATTGCTGCACCTGTGCTTTTAATCCAATTTATTGAAAAACAATTGTTGACAGAGACTCCCATCAGCTTGATACAAAACATGCCAGGTTTTAAATTAAATGGTCTATTGACCTTGAAGGTAAAAGGTTTTAGGTAAAAAAAACCTAACCCAAGATAAGATGGACTTGTGTACAAAATTTCAAGTCTGGAGGATGAAAAATAAGAGCCTGTATAAAGAACAGACAAACACTGCAATTTATCAATATAAATGTTACCATCTTCCAAATATTGACAATTCTAGAAGTTTTAATGATATCAGCCAACATTTTAAGTTTTTATTTCTTTCAATATTTAACTTCACTTGGTCATAAAAAGTATAAATATTCATTATAAACATTTTTGCATTCACTTAGAATAGAACAGCTTGATAAACCATACTTTTATTTAAAGGAATTTAACCAAAACCTCCTCTGTATACTAAAATAAAAAAAACCCATTCACTTAATCTTATACTCTTGGGAAAGCTCTGCTTTTTACTTCCAAGCTTTACCCTTTTTGAACCATACACTCCAAAAGCACATTAATTCTGTGATCCTACTCCAAACTATACTCCTTTAGTTAGTCTTATATAGCTTGGGTGCTGTGTTCCAGGTGTTAATTAATTGATCAGCTGTTCAATGGAAACAGAGCATTTGTCTGCATTCTCATGCACAAAACTAATAATGTTTAAAACCCAATATCTACAGTTGTATCATGTTGAAGAAACTGTTATTTTTTAGAAAAACCTATTGTAAAAAAGAACAAAGTGAAGAAAGACTTCAAAGTACTGAAATGTGTAAATTTGGTATTTAAAAAAATAAAAATTAAAAGTAATGAAAACAAAGAAAAATTAAGTGCTTGTTAACATGAATGGCAATTTATATAAACTTTAAAAATAATAAAATGCAATGCGATTGAAACAAGTGTGTTATACATTACATGATTTTATCATTACATAAATAGATAAGATGGAAAGTATTTCAAAATTGTACAACTAATGTTTTAGACTATTTTGTAAGAGAAAACTACATATGCCTTCCTACTTCCTTAAAGCTCAAAATAAAACTTTACAGATGAGGCCCAATTAAAAAAAAAGTATTTTAAATGTAAATAATGGAGAAAGGGTACTTTCCAAAACTACTTTATCACAAGTTTAAAAAATAGCATTTTTCAAACAACCATTTAAATCTCTGGATATAACATTGTGAATGTTAAATTCTAAAGCAAAACTGCCTTGCACATTTAAATATTAAGTTTTTGGTAAAAAGGGTATTTAAAATGACTTTATTACCATAGATACATATTCATTATAAATATTATTTTTTAAAATGTGAAAACCTGAACACCTGAAACATTTTTTTAAAATGTGGGAAAAAAACTGATTCTCACCTTCATGTTTACTGTATTATGCAGTTGACAACAATTTGGTAGGATATCTTAAATCCCAAGATTTTATTTTATTTTTAATATATTTTAATAATATGTAAAAAGAATTTAATCCTCCTTTTCCTTTCATTGTGTTAACATTTGACCTTCTTTACAAACTTTTACTGTATTCTTAACAGTTTTATGGCTGTTATAGTCTTGAAATATCATTTTAACATTGTCATTTGTGTGTCATTTTTAATGTCATTAGACAGTTTAGTTGAGATTTTGAACACATTAAAGTTGAGTCCTTTGCTATTTATCCATTCTGTGGCACACATAATTGTATTCCTACTAAAAACCTGATTTGGGAGATGGGACTACAATTTTAAAACTCTTCCCTAAATTTTAAAACAGTCTACACTTCCACTAAATAATTTATTGAATTAACTGTTATATTTTAAATCTATTTAAAATTGATTTGAATTAGATTAAATGTTAAATTCCTTGTAATAATTTGAATCAAATGAATCTGCAGAATTCATTTGATTTACTGAAATGCTACACAACGAAACCCATGTTACTGTTCTAAAAAAGGGCATGACACGTTCTTGTGATTTCTGTTCAGAAGACATTCTTGTCACAATATTTGAAGAGAGCTGGTGTCAGTGTCACAGGCCTTCAGTGTTCTTGGTTTCTTTCCAGCCACATTTTTAACACAATATAATAATTCATGTAAGTTTGATTATGTCACAGATTGTGATGCCTAAATCTAGGAAGTCCATCAGCTTTGTAAATGACTACGCAACCTACTAATGATAAATAATAATAATAATAAACTTTATGTTATATAGCACTTTAAAGGTGTCTTCTCAACGCGCTTTACAGAACAACAACAACAATAAATAAAAAAAATACACAAGTAAAAACACAATTTCAATATACAGAGGAGACTGTGGATGGTGGTACTAAGTAAAGGCTTTTCTAATGAAGAAGGTTTTGAGTCTGGATTTGAACGAGTTTAGAGAAAGTGACTCTCTGATATCCTTGGGCAGAGAGTTCCAGAGCTTGGGGGTATAACAGGAGAAGGCCCTGTCACCCATACAATGTAGACGGGCTTGGGGGACAGAAAGGAGACCAGAGTTAGAAGAGTGAAGGTTGCGAGGTGGGGAGTAGGGTGGTAATAGTTCAGACAGGTACTGAGGTTCCAAGCCATGCAGAGCCTTATAGGTAAGCATGAGGATTTTAAAGTCTACACGGAATTTGACCGGAAGCCAGTGCAAGGACTCCAGGATAGGAGTAATGTGATCATTTGCATTAGACCTGGTCAGGATTCTGGCTGCTGAATATTGGACATACTGCAGTTTGTCCAAAATAAAGGGTGCCAGTACCCTTCTCCCCTTGCCAGAGGTTCTTTTATCTCTCAGAACAACCTACACACGAGCAATAGGGACTAAAACTGTTTAATGGCGGCGAGCAGAGACGCAGCGGCTCTTCTGGGTCTGGTAAAAACAGTGCTAAATGTTGTTCCTGTGTTACATTTTGTCTCTAGTTCTAATTTCCTAAGAGTCTACAATCATCTGACCCTGCTGGACATCGGAAAACGATGCAAGGACTATCTGCCAAAATTCAGATGGAAAGATTAGGCGACCTTAACTTACTGTGAGGATCAGGTCCCACACTGGCGGCGCCACCTGTTGCGGTCATCCATATGAGGAGACGCCGAAAGCGGTGGGAAAGGAAACAAAAGCGGAGCAAGAGAGCCGGAATCCATGCTAGGCTAAAAGCCAATCCTCACAAACCGACTCACAATTTTTCTTTCCAACTCCCGTTCTCTGGAGAACAAACTGGATTATTTAAGATTACAACTGGCGACCCAGTGTGAGATGAAGGAGTGCTGAGCCCTTAGTTTTACAGAGACATGGCTAAACAACAATATCTTAGACATGGCCATTCAGCTTTATGGACTGACCTGACAAGATAGCCACAGCAACTGGTAAGTCTCGTGGAAGCGGTCTGTGTTTCTATAAACAGAAAGTGGTGCACTAATGCTGCAGTAGTTTCCAGTCACTGTTCATTGCTAGTAGAATTTATGATGGTGAAGTGTTGGTCCTTTTATTTACCAAGGGAGTTTATTACTGCTATGATTGTAGCTGTGTACATCCCGCCCAGTGCTGACTCAAAAGAGGCACTGCGTGTCCTTTACGGGGCCATCAGCAATTTACAAACTGCTCACCCTGGCGGCTGTGTTATTGTTGCCGGTGACTTCAACCACTCGGATCTTAAGACAGTCTTCCCTAAATTCTGCCAACATGTTAACTTTGCAACCAGAGGAGTGAACATACTGGACCTAGTTTATACAAATATCCTCAATGCATACAAGGCTGCCCCCCACCCCCACCTGGGCCACTCTGACCACATTTCTGTGATGCTTATTCCTGCATGCAGACCACTGCTCAAACGTGCTGAACCGGGTTTGAAACAGACCCTGGTATGGCCAGAGGGAGCCACTTCAACATTACAGGACTGCTTTGAGCACACAGACTGGAATATGCTCAGGGAGGCTGCTACGTATGAAAACCATATCAATCTAGAAGAGTATGCAGCATCTGTGTCTTGCTATATCACCAAGTGCACAGATGACGTCACTGTCTCTAAATCTATTATCACACAGGCAAATCAGAAGCCATGGCTGACTGCAGAGGTCCACGCACTGCTAAGACCTCACAATGTAGCATGTAGATCAGGTGACAAGGAAGCGCTTCGGACTGCGAGGGCCAACTTGTCTCGTGCCACCAGGGAGGCAAAGTGCAACTACGCACAGAAGATTCACGGTCACTTCTTTGACACCAGAGACACGCATATCCCTGTCTTCAGGGACGCGAATCCCTGATTCACGGTCACTTCTTTGACACATGTATCCAGGCCATTACTGACTACAAGACTACTCCAACTGGCAGTGACGGAGATGCCTCTTTTCCAGATGCACTGACTGACTTCTATGCGCGATTTGAAGCACTTAATACAGTCCTTGCAAGAAAGACTGTACCTCCTCCCGTTGCTCAGGTGCTTTGCCTGTCCGCAGCTGATGTGAGGAAGATACTAGCAAAAGTTAACCCACGTAAGGCTGCTGGAACTGACAATATACCTGGTCACTTGCTCAAGGAATGTGCAGTACAGTTAGAGGATGTTTTTAGAGACATTTTTAATACCTCCCTCTGCCAGGCAGTCATCCCTGTATGGCTCAAGACCACAACGATTATACCAGTGCCGAAGAAGACTACTGTGTCCTGTCTCAATGACTATCGCCGTGGTACTCGCAACAATTATCATGAAGTGCTTCGAAAGGCTAGTCATTTGCCACATCAAGTCCAGACTCCCCACCTCTCTGGACCCCCTCCAGTTTGTGTACCGTACCAACCGGTCTACCAATGATGCCGTATCCCTCACCCTTCAACTTGCCCTCTCCCATCTGGATAAGAGAGACATTGACTTCATTTCAGCATTCAACACTATCATGCACCAGAAACTGATAGAAAAACTGAGCTTCATGAATCTCCAAATCTCCCTCTGCAACTGGATTCTGGACTTTCTGATAGAGAGACCTCAGAATGTCCGGATTAGAAACAGCATCTGTAGTACCACCATACTGAACATCGCAACCCCTCAGGGCTGTGTACTCAGTCTGCTCCTGTTCACGCTGATGACTCATGACTGCACTGCTAAACACAGTGCAAATTACATCATCCAGTCTGCTGATGACACGACAGTGGTGCACCTCATTAGTAACAACGATGAGGCACCATACAGAGAGAAGGTGGAGCAATTAGCGGACTGGTGCTTAAACAACAATCTGTCTCTGAATGTAGATAAGACAAAAGAGGTGATAATATGACTTCAGGAGGGCCAACGCTGATCACTCCCCACTGCACATCAATGACTTCCCTGTGGAGACAAATAGAAGTACTAAGTTTCTTGGTGTGCATATCACAGATGACCTCACTTGGACCATCAACTCCACCCCCCTAGCTAAAAAAACACTACAACGTCTCCACTTCCTCCGGCAACCCCCCCATACTATTCACATTCTATAGAGGTACCATCGAAAGCATTTTGACAAACTGCATCATTGTTTGGTTTGGGAATTGTAGGTCTCAGACTGCAACTCCCTGCAACAAATTGTCAATACTGCAGGGAACATCATTGGAGCCTCCTGTCTGTCCATTCAGGACATCTACTACAAACGCTGCACACACAAAGCCTTCATTATTGTGGACATGCTCTTCCAACCCTCCTGCAACCTCTTTGCTCTCCTACCATCTGGTAAAACGTATCGCAGTATGCAGGCCAGCTCCCCCAGACTCCGTGACAGCTTTTTTCCACAGGCTGTCAGCTCCTTGTACCTACTGCACCTGTTCCAAATCTGGAAACTAAGATCTTTTTTGCCTAATGTCAGACATACAGTCTGATGTATTCTTTGCACAATCCTGTAAAGTAAATTGTACTATGCACATTGCACTATGTACCCTGTCAGAAATGTCTATATCTACATTTTCTATAGCATTGTCTTGTCAGTGCCTTGTCTGTATTTGCACCATAGACCTGGAGAACGATATCTCGCTCCTCTGTATACTTCTATATGTAACCGGGTGGTTACAGAGTTACAGATATTTGGAATCTGACACTGAAATTGGTAGCTGTCGCTTTAAGACACGCACGTATGAGAGACGTCAGTGCACCAGTAATTGTGGGAGTGGACATCGTAAAGTTGAGTGTGGTGTGTGGCTACGTGTGATGTGAATGCAGAGGTAAATGTTCAGAATTTAGTTGATTGTGTAGCTATCAAAAATGAAGTTTGGAAATCCTTGAAAGAGATGTATATTGCTGAGATATGAGGGGAGGGTGACATATTAGTTAGACAAAATTGGTGGATGTTTAGGGATGAAGTGATCCCGACTCCCATGAGGTTCCAGTGCTGTGTGGGTGGGGTTCGCGGGAAAAATGTCCATAACAGTAAATGGTCATACATTTTTGTTAGATGTTTGCATTTCTTTAACCATTGTTTGTGGAGGAAATGATTATTTTTGTTCTTTGAGAATGAACAAAAATTCTGTTTAACTTGTTCTGTTTAACTTGTTCAGAGCGTGTTAAAAGAAGACTGTGATATTCTGTGCGTCTTGGATTAGACAAGATTAAAGAGTGAGTAGTTTTGTTTTTATATTTCTGTGATGTAATGGGACCAATGAAGAATGTGGCATAAGACTAATGTGGAGTATTTCTTTCCTTAGGGAAATTGCCACTACTGTATTTTTTTCTTTGTCTTTGTTATTTTAGTAGCACTTTGTGCATCCTGGTGTGTGTATATCTCCATGTATATCTATGTGAATCTTTCGGGTTAAAGGTTATACTGCATCCAATCTAAGTTCTGTAACAGAAAATAATACAAGCACTCATTTTTATGATTTCATGCAGATCCAGAATAAAGAAATCCCCATTTAAGTTTATTGTAGTACTAGCCCTTTCCCGGGCTACATATATGTCTAGAATGGCAAATAAACTTGAACTTGAACTTTAAAGTGCCGTTTTCATGTTCTAATTATTACAATGTTCATCACAACAAAAAACAGCAATTTTACACATCTGTAAGGGACACATCTGATTCCAGAGGATCCCCAGTCCATTTAGGTGGTAAGAAAAAGGCACAAGAATGTCTTTATTACCCTATGCAGCACTATTAAGTTGATATATAAAAAAGTAAATACTCCTCTGTTTGCAGGAAGAACAAGCACAAAGAGGAATGCTGCCTAGTCTCTGCAATGGTCAGGTCATAATGGAAATCCTCCTGCAGGCTGCACTCTGTTCAGTATCAGCTCTCCAGGCCTGTATCTTTGTTTCTTGTCCCCAGGTCAACAGAGTCCCACAGTACCTCATGTCTGCCCAGATGTCTCCTTTACTCTGCAGTTCCTCTTTCCTGTGGTCTTTCAGAAAGGGAAATAATTCCCTTTCTCTGTCTGTCTTGTTTCAAGGAGCTTGTGGGAGAGAGCTCCCCATTTCTTCAGGTTCTTTTCCCTTTGAGTGAGCCAGTCCCGTTCAGAGGGTGTTTACCACTGTCTCAGTGAGGGGCAGGTGTGTCAGGTGATTTTCAGAAGGAATCTTGGCATAAACAATATGGGTTGTTTGAGAACTGTCAGTATACAGATTTCCAGGTGTCATGGGGCTCTATCACTTCATTTCCCCACTCCTCTGCCCAAGGTCTGGTCCAGACTGGCAACCCCACAGACCTTCATATGTCAATACCTAAGGTGCAGTGATTATGATATGTCTGGGCAACCACTTTGTTCTTCAATTCTTGCTAATTGTTTCCTGCCCCACTGTCTGCATTTGTTGACTTTTGATTAGGGAGGAGGAAACCATCCAACAGCAAAATTTAAAGCACACCAATACTGAAAAAATCACTGGCCTTTACATATAAACTCAATTCATCATAGAAATGTGCTGATGCTGACCACAGACCACTTTCTGTTTCTAGCTGGCCTCAATCCCCAAGTGGATCTAGTTGACTGTAATCAGTCCTTCATGTTCTATAATATTCTTCAACCCCCACTCCTTCTTCACCAGTCCTCTCCACAGGCTTGGGGAGTGCACTTGGCACTTGCTGAGGCACACGGCTTCCCTCCTGTGTTTCCCTGAAAGATGTCTCAGGTGGAGTTGCCAATTCAGGTGTGCATGCCCACAGCAGAAATCCCCAAGCTGGAAACTCAACCCCTTTTAATCATGTGTTACCTGCCCTTTGTCTTCCTCTGATATTGACCCCTCCTGCTCCTGGCAGTTCTCTATCTGAGAAATACACTGCAGATACATAAGTTATTGCAATATAGTGTCCGTTCTGCCTTTGTGGTCAGTGGATCAGATGGTTTAGGAAAGTTGCCAGTCAATCATATACTTATTCTAGAAAATAGCATATGTGACTATACATTAGATGTTATTATAAGCACTTTTGAAAGCTAGAGCCATGTCTTGGAGGCTACTAAAAAACCAAGGGGAGGTATAAAATTGGACTTGTGATCTAGTAGTAATCACCACAGCAACTCTTAAAAGACTGTGGTCTCTGGAAACACAATCAGGTAAATAATTAACACGATTCTTAACAACACAAATTCAAGATAGCGGTGAGGTTGATCTGCATGAATTCAAATTAGGATTCTTCATTTTATTCAAATAGATGAGTTTATTAGGAATAAAAACAATACAAACAAAAGGCTTTTAGAAAGAGTTCAGGGAATGGTTGGAAAATAGCAAATTAGAAAAAGTACTGTATTGTACAATTAAGTGTTAGTAATTTCAAATCCTAATTTGAGGCAACAGGAATATAAAGTTATATTAAGTTGTTTTCAAGATCAAGCCTTTACGCTATCCCTATCAAACTCTTGTAGCGGTTTTGTGAACTTACTGGCACGGTATTTAGTTGTTATAGTAAATTGGGTGAGTTTACCTTGGCCAGTAGGAATCAATCAACAAGGAGTCTTCACAAGGATTTACATCATAGCGAAAACATTTATTGATCAATAGAAACAAGTGTACATAAAATGTTAAATATATCAAGCTGATACAGGAGAGATACATAAAAACAGGGATATTATGTTAGTACACCATTGGTTACACTAATCTCCTGATTAGTCTAATTAAAATGAACAACATTCATGCACTCTTGATTAACTACAAAGGCTTAAGTTAATTGAATTAATATTCATTCTCATCATTTCATACGCTAATATAACAATTTTATTCTCAAGAGGGTGAATATTAAATTATACTCATTCACGACCATGGATTCCTAACTCCCACACAGAAGGATGGGGAACAGATGACTGGGACTGTCACTACTCTGTCCAATCCATGCTTTGCTGGTTGGGTGCCACTCCAGTCCAGTCCAGCAGCTCAAGGTGTCAGGGAGAGAGAGAAGGATCCTGCTGTAGATTTGTGCCGACAGCTGATTCCCTCAAATGGATTGTATGGTTAGCATCAAACTGAACTGGTACAAAGTCTGTGAGCAAGGAGAAAGCAAGTTACACAAAAATGGGAGAAACGTGGTTTAATCCCGCCGTAGCAGCTACTGCTAAAAAATGCTCTATTTAGCCTACTCAGGCACATCAACGAAAGGTCCAACCATATTTCTCCAGTGATCAAGGGGGCACACGGTTGTAGCTAGCTGTTCACCAAGTCCAGCTGCAGGTAGCTTAAGTCCCAAAGTTCAGACAGGTGTGGCAGGCACGTGGTTTTGTTGTCAGCCAAGTTACTTCAGCAGAGAGAGGAGGACGGCAGAGTTAGACATGCTACACCGCTTTTTAACTGGGAAAAATGTGGTTAGTGATTGGTTAAGAAGCTACCAGGTGGAGTTCATACCCACATCTTGCAGGGTGGTCATCTTGACCATGTCCTGTGACTTTTAGGATCATCTCCAGATGTGCTTGTCCCTCTGCCAGACATCCAGGCACCAGCAGCAGACATCCATCTTAAGGGAGTATTGATAATGGATCTGGACTGTCCTGGGAAAGATCCTTATCCAAAAGATAAGCTCATCTCCCTCACTTGCTCACATACAAAGACCACTAGGTCATCTTGTGGCTGACCGCAGAGAAGGGATTTTTTTTGCTGCATTCCTATGACAGCCAACAGGCTGTTTGGTCCAGACACAAAGATTTTTATAAATATTTAATATCACTTAATTCTGAGTGAAATAATAGGCCTTGTTCCTACTCACTGAACACAAGCACAAATGAGAAGAATTCCTTTAAAAGGGTAGAAAAAATTTTACAAAAGCTTGTTGTGTTCGTATCTCTCTCTCTCTTTCCTAGCGTTAATCCCGCATCAGTAGGGTCCGCTTGTCAGCACACCAGTCTCCATTTGGTGGTTTGAACCAAATCTTTGAGCTGACGTTGCCATTAACTGCAACCGAGAAATACTCCGACCTGCCTGCCGTCGGAGTTCAGTGGGGGGGGGGGAGAACAAAGTAATGTAGCCAATTCATAGAGGGGCATTATTAGGAGGCATGGGAAATTTGGCCAGGACGCTGGGGTTACACCCCTACTCTTTTCGAGAAACACCCTGGGATTTTTAATGACCACAGAGAGTCAGGACCTTGGTTTTACATCTCATCTGAAGGACAGCGCTTATTTACGGTATAGTGTCCCCATCACTATACTGGGGCATTAGAACCCACCTGGACTGCAGGGTGAGCGCCCCCTGCTGGCCTCACTAACACCTCTTCCAGCAGCAACCTTAGTTTTTCCCAGGAGGTCTCCCATCCAGGTACTGACCAGGCTCACACCTGCTTAGCTTCAGTGGGTTGCCAGTTGTGAGTTGCAGGCTGATATGGCTGCTGGCTCTGTTGTGTTCGTATCTCATATGGTCTAAATACTGGAGATGTAGGCATCATCAGATCAGTGAGGAATTCATCAAATTGTGGAGTGATGTGACCCAGCTTAGGAGATGATGCTGCATTGTTGTGGAGTACAAGTAAATGTGCTCCTGACTTTGTTTCACTGATCCAGTTGAGCTCTTTGCTAATTCTTCTCTTTGTCATACTGGCTTCTTTGGTCTTCAGTAATTTGTATTGCTTCTATCGGGAGAGACAGGATAAAATATCTCGTATTTGTGAAAACTCCTAGGTTCCTCTAAGTAATACACATGTTTGATATTAAGACTCCTGAACCACCTATCTATATTTTGACTATTTAATTTGTCTTACTAAAAGTAAGATAAAAAAAATATTTTTATAAAATTAGAGAATAAACAGGAAATTGACAGAGAAGATAAATCAATAAATTAAATAATCATAACCCCCAACTTCTAAGGCCTTTGCCAAGAATATAAGCAAGTGGTAGGTATAATTAAAGACATTAATTCTTTGTTCTATCACACAGCTTTGCTGAAAGAAATAATTCAAACACAGTTGGTTAAACTAGTATTAATAATGGCAACACACTATACTACACACCACATAAACATACAACACACAAGTTTCCCAAGTTCACAGACACAGTGTCCTAGAGGCCTAACAATCTAATCACCCAGGAAAATCCCAGACTCTTACCAAGTATTCAAATCTTAACAAAAGTCATAATAATAATTAAGCTGCCTTAAAAACTAAATCAAATACATCCAACAGTTAAATCTCATTATTAATAGACATAGACTCCCCAAAATAAATGGAAATCTATCTCCCCATTTTAAAATGCACCCATGAACCAGGAGAGGCCGTTTTTAACCAAGAGACTCTTTACTCAGGAAATCAGAGTTTCCTAAAAACACGGAATAGCAAGCACCCTTAGCAATGCTCAAATACTTAGCTTAGATCTGGTCTTTTTGGATGATCTCGACAAGGACCTCTCGCCTGGCACACGCTTTATGTTCTGCCTCTTGTCCATGGAGAATGGCAAGGTGCCGAGGTTGGATGGACACCCCATGGAATTCTACACCTGCTTCTGGGACACCCTGGCGGCAGATCTGGTGGAAGTGTTGCAGGAGATCTTCCGCTAGGGGAAACTCAGAGACACCATGAGGGAATGCGTCATCTCCCTGCTCTTCAAGGGAGGAGACGCCGCCGACCTCAAAAACTGAAGGCCGATCACGATGCTCTGCGTGGACGTAAAGATCCTGTCCAAGCTTCTGACCGGCAGACTGAGAACCACCCTCCCCACATCATCAACAGCGACCAGACATGTGGGGTGGAAGGGCGATCCGTCAGCTGGAACCTCCAGCTGACCAGAGACGCCATCGCCTGGGCCAAGGACCGGAACATGCCCATGATGGTGGTCAGCCTGGATCAGGAGAAAGCCTTCGACAAAGTGAACCACAGCTATCTGTTCAGGGTGCTGGAACGCTTCGGTTTCGGAGAGAGTTTCAGCCGCTGGATTAAGATACTGTACTCTGACGTGGGGATTTCATTCCCCAGGAATCCGGAGTACGAGAAGGCTGTCCCCTTTCACCCCTTCTCTATGTTCTCTTCACAGAGCCCTTAGCAGAGGTGGTGAGACAGGACCCTGTTATCGATGGCCTGGAGATACCGGGAGGCGCAGGGGAAACCCTGAAGATCTCCCAGTATGCAGACGACATGACGCTGTTCCTGAGGTCAGACAGGGGGTTGAGGAGGACCCTGCAGGTCATGGAGCAATACTCCAGAGCCTCGAGGAAGCAGAGGACGACGGCTCCGGAGGGTCTCGAGCTCTGCACGGAGCCCCTCAAAATATTGGGGGTTTCCTTTCAGAGCCAGGACAACAAGATCGCCAGGGTGAACGCGAAGCTGGGTCTGTGGAAAACGCAGTTGCTGTCCTACACAGGGAAAGTGATGGTGTTGAAAGCAGACATCCTGCTGGCTTTGGTTTACCTGGCAGTGGTATACCAGCTGCCGGCCAGACTCAGAAGAGCACTGCATGAGATGAACTTTGGCTTCATCTGGGGGGGCAGGTACGAGTACATCACGAGGAACCGGATGTGTCAGTCGGTCGAGACGTTTGGGCGCTGTGGGAGCCCATCAGCTACAAGTACCAGTACTTTTTCAGGCTGTGGCTCTCCGTCCCGATGAGGCACTTGGTCCTGTGGTCAAACACTGGGCCCAAGGCGACCGGAGTTCTACACCCATGCTGTCAAGTGGAGCAGGAGGTATGAGGCCACGAGACAGCCAGAGCTCTGCACCAACCACAGAGCCCTGTACAAAGAGGTGAGGGGGCATCTGGTCGCCGACGAAAGGCTGCAGGTTCCCAGACAAGTCTGGGAAAGGACGCAGCCTAAAGAACTTGACAACCAACTGACGGACCTCAACTGGATGGCCGTACATAAGAGACTGGCTACCAGAGAGGTCCTCTACAGACACTCAATCTCCAAGAATCCGCATTGCCCCTGGAACACGTGTTTCGTCAAGGAGACTCAGGAGCACGTGTTCTGGAGCTGCACCTTTGCCAAGGCGGTGTGGGGCAGAATGGACAACACTATGCAACTCCTGGGTACGGGTGCGGTGCTCAGTTACCGGTACATTCTGCTGGGGCTGGCACCTACCAGATTGGACAAGGGGACGCAGTTCCTGATGTGGCTGCTGCTGTCCCTAACGAAAAAAGGCGAGGAACACTCTCATCCATACAAAATAAAGTGGGGAGCGAGGGAGCTGGAGGAGAGGATCCTGGCAGACCTCAGAAGGAGGATGAAGCGCAATGTCGCCAAATGGGGTTTCCCCATGGCAAGGGAGCGCTGGAAAGGACTTTGGGCCCTGTACAGGGATTAATGGACAACAGCAAGTGTCTGTTTTTTTCTCCTCAAGACAAGATCGCCTTCATAGTTTCACTGCTAACTGGCCGCGCTTTGGAATGGGCTACTGCTCTGCTTGATCGCGGGGCTCCTGAAATTCAGGATTATGATCTTTTTTTAGGAAAATTTAAGGGGGTTTTTTGTCGTCCCGTAGTTGGCCAAGACTCTGCCTTCCGCCTCTCCTCCATCCACCAAGGCCGCCGGTCTGTACATGATTATGCTATTGATTTTCGAGTAGCAGCAGCAGAGACTCACTGGGACGATGAGGTCCTTATTTTTCTTTTCCGTCAAGGACTCAGTGAAGAAATAAAGGACCATCTGGTAAATATACCACAATTGGGCAATACCTTGGAGGAAGTTATTTCACAGGTATTGGAATTAGAACTCAGAATTCGTCATAGGAGTGCTGAGAGATCTCGGTCCCCAATACTGGAGGCTCCTCGGCTATCACCTTCCAGATCTGTTGACTCAGAACAACCTATGGAAATAGCCCGCACCCGGTTAACCCCTGAAGAACGAGAGAGGCACCAACGAGAGGGTCGCTGCATGTACTGTGGGAAATTTGGACACTTTAAAGCGGCCTGCCCTGCTTCATACTCATCCTTAAGGCGCCGCCCACCTTCTCAAAATCCTAAGGTGAGTGAGAATACTCAATTCCCTCAGCTTTCCTCAGGATTTTTTATTCGTTCTACACTATTCTGGGGTAATGAAAGGAGAACTCTTCTTGCTTTTATAGACTCGGGGGCGGCAGGAAACTTTATAGACGCCTCCATCGCTCGAGCTTGGAAATTACCCTTGACCCTGGTGACTACCCCTCTTCGTGTTCAGTCTATTGATGGCTCCCCTGTATCTCCAGGACTTATTAGGTGGCAAACGGAAATTATAAGCCTGCAGATTGGCACCACCCATGTGGAAGACATCTGGTTTTATCTCCTTGAGACCCCAACACATCCTCTGGTGCTAGGCTTTCCTTGGCTACAGCAGCATGACCCTAACATTTCTTGGTCCCGTACAGAAATTGTAGCTTGGGGACCCGGATGTATTAGAAATTGCTGTTGTCTACCAGTGAAAATTGCACTCACGGCTACGTCCCCTTCAGGGGTTCCTACCATACCCCCTCAATATTCTGATCTACAGGAAGCCTTTAATGAGCAGGAGGCCTTGGCCCTCCCCCCTCATCGACCATACGATTGTGCCATTGACCTTTTGCCAGGTACTATCCCTCCGAAAGGTCGTATTTTTCCACTCTCCAATTCTGAGTCTGAGGCCCTGAAAGTCTATATACAAGATTCTCTGAAGGCTGGACTTATACGTCCATCCACTTCACCAGCATGTGCCAGTTTTTTTTTTGTGGAAAAGAAGGATGGTGGGCTCCGTCCCTGCATCGACTATCGTGGCCTCAATGAGATCACAATCAAGAATCAGTACCCTTTGCCTCTAATTCCAGCAGCACTTGAGTCTGTGCATGGAGCCAAGATCTTTACCAAACTGGATTTATGAGGGGCCTATAACCTAATCCGCATTCGGGAGGGGGATGAGTGGAAGACGGCATTCATGACAACCCATGGACATTACGCCCTTTGGTTTGGTTAATGCTCCAGCAGTGTTTCAGTCTTTTATTAATGACGTCTTTCGTGATCTCCTACAAAGATTTGTCTTGGTTTATCTAGATGACATACTAATTTTTTCTGATTCCTTCCAGGATTATGTTCTCCATGTCAGAGAAGTACTCTCCCGGCTCATTAAGAATAAACTTTAGGTCAAACTAGAGAAGTGTACCTTTCATGCTTCGAGGATTCATTTTTTAGGGTACGTCATCTCTCCAGAGGGGGTGGAAATGGATTCGAGTAAAGTCTCGGCGATTACTGATTGGCCCACTCCCAAGAATCTCAAACACATACAACGATTTCTCGGCTTTGCTAACTTTTACAGGAAGTTTATTCGAAACTTCAGCTCGGTGGTCACTCCCATAACCTCTTTGACCCGTAAAGGACCAAGACAAGGCAAATGGACCCCTCAAGCCGAAGAAGCATTTCAGCGTCTGAAACACCTGTTCACAACAGCCCCCATCCTAAAACACCCTGATCCAACTTTGCCTTTTGTGGTCGAAGTGGATGCTTCTGGCCATGGTGTGGGTGCTGTTCTCACTCAACGTCATGGAGAAAAACAGATTCTTCATCCCTGTGCCTTCTTCTCTAAGAAGTTATCCCCTGCCCAAATGAACTATGACGTTGGTAACCGTGAGCTCTTGGCCATTAAGCTGGCATTGGAGGAATGGAGGCACTGGTTAGAGGGTGCTCATCACCCTTTTTTGATTTACACTGATCACAAAAACCTGGAGTATCTGCAGTCGGCCAAACGTCTTTGTCCTCGCCAGGCTAGGTGGTCCCTTTTTTTTTCCAGATTTAATTTCTTGATCACCTACACTCCAGGTTCTAAGAACATCAAGGCAGACGCCCTCTCACGGATCCACGACCCCCCTGAGGCCAAATTGATTCCAGAACCCATCATCCCGTCTGGTAAGTTCCTGGCAGCTGTAAGATGGGACATTGAGGTAATTGTCCGACGAGCCTTGGTTGGGCAGACGGTACCTCCTCAGTGCCCTCAGGACAAGTTATTTGTCTCTAATCCCGTCAGATCGCCAGTTTTACAATGGGGACATGACTCCCGTTTCGCTGGACACCCTGGATTCCAGCGTACCTTGGATTTCGTCTCCAGAGACTTCTGGTGGCCAACTATGGCCAAGGATGTCAAGGAGTATGTCCAGGCCTGCTCTATCTGTTCCCAAATGAAGTCTTCCCGGATGAGGGCAGCGGGCCTTCTTCAACCCTTACCCATCCCGGACCGTCCTTGGACCGACCTCTCAGTAGATTTTATTACTGACCTTCCACCCAGCCATGGACACAAGACTATTATGGTAGTGGTAGACCGTTTCTCCAAGTCTGCTCATTTTATTCCCCTACCATCTTTACCTACAGCTCGAGAACTAGCAGAGTTGTTCGTACTGCATATCTTCCGACTGCATGGCATCCCTAAGGATATTGTTTCAGATAGGGGCCCTCAGTTTGTCTCCCGATTTTGGAAGGGCTTCTGTAAGTCACTGGGCGCCTCAGTCTCACTTACCTCAGCTTATCACCCTCAGGCCAACGGTCAGACAGAACGCATGAATCAGGAACTGCTGACCTATTTACGGACTTATATCTCCTCTACCCATGATAATTGGGTGTCCTTGCTCCCTTGGGCAGAGTATGCACACAATTCATTGTATACCACATCTACTGGCATGTCTCCCTTTAAGTGTGTCTTAGGTTATCAGCCTCCTCTTATCCCTGACTCCCATCCCAACACAGAGGTACCTTCGGTTCAGGACTACATCACTAACCTGCAGACCTTCTGGAGGAAGGCCAAAGCCACCCTTCTTCGCACCTCAGCTCAGCAGAAGAAGGTGACTGATCGGCGCTGTCGTATCCCACCCAGACTTCGACGTGGTCAGTTTGTTTGGTTGTCTACCCGTAACCTTCCTCTTAAGCAACCTTCTGGCAAGCTTGCTCCCAGGTACATTGGTCCTTTTCGTGTCCTCGCCCAGATTACCCCAGTAACTTACCGGCTGGCCTTGCCTCCTACCCTTCGGATCCACCCTACTTTCCATGTTTCCCTCCTTAAACCCTTTCACAGATCCACCCTGTCTAAACCGCAACAAAAACCCCCACCGCCTCGAGTAATTGATGGACTCCCTGCTTACACGGTCAATAAAATCCTGGATTCCCAATGGTCTCGTGGATCCCTACAATATCTAGTCGATTGAGAAGGCTACGGTCCAGAGGAGCGCTCGTGGGTTCCAGAGAAGGATATTCTGGACCCCAACCTCATCCAAGACTTCCACCTTAACTTCCCGGATCGTCCCGCTAGGGCGTCAGGAGCCGCCCGTAGAGGGGGGGGTAATGTTACGATCCCTGCCTCCCGGCAACGGAGGAGGCAGAAGTAGGCGTAGCCCCTATCCATCAGTTCACCTATCAGTTTTCCTATTCACCACCACACCCCCGTCTCATCCTACTTAAACACCTGTCTTTCCCTACCTCTTTGCTCAGTATTGGTTTTTCCTTTCGAGCTTCCTGGTTGCGCTACTCCTACTTCTACTCTGTGTTCGTCTTGGCTTTCGGTTTTCGGTTTTTCCCTTTGGACTTCGGCTTTTCGGATCTCGGCTTGGCTTGGTTACTTATGCTCTGTTTCGGATTACTGGCTACCCCTGGATTATCGGATTGCTCTACCGTCTACGACTTCGGATCACGCTTCGGCTTCGGTACTCGTTCCCTTTCGGATATCTGGCTTCCCCTGGACTCTCGGCTCGTTCCTTCGATTACGGATTGCTTTTGGATTACGGCTTGGCTTTGTTCGCTCCTGCAAGTGGGTTCACTCACTGGTTTCGGTCCCTCTTACCGAATCCTTAACACTCAGAGGCCAAGTATTTCTGAGTCCACAGGGGACCCTCAAAAACGAGGAACACCAAGCTCCAGTGATGAAAGCTATTTTTATGAAGGGGTGTGCACTCCTCAGGTATAGGAATTATCAGGAATAAAGGGTTTAAAATGAAGGGCTCTTTTGTAGTCATTCCTGGAAGAGTTTTAGTAATAGATGGACAGGTAGGGAGTGAAAGTTTAAGATTAATAAATGTATACGCCCCCTCAAAAAAGAGACTAAGAAGGGAGTTTTTTTACTGATTTAGAACCCTTTTTTTCTGACAAACAGGAAGATTATAATGGGGCAAAATCTCAATGAGGATCTTGAATTCTCCCTGACGAAAGGATCAAGAAGGATTTGTGCCCTCTTTCGAAATTATGACCTGCAAGATAGTGTAAAGCTGGACGGTGGAGGGAAAGGGTGTCCAACTTGGAGCAATAGTCAAGGTAATGAAAAGAAGCTGGACTACATTTGGTTATCGCAAAGCTTCAAGGTAGGGTCAACATCAATTATTCCAGCATGGTTTTCAGACCACAAGGTAGTTAGTCGATTTTGAGGGGGATAATATTACTTTCGGACCTGGGTTCTGGAAATTAAAAGTAAAAATCTTAATGAAAGAAGAATTTAGGAAACTGATAGAGACTAGTTGGAAAAGATGGGAGGCAAGAAGATTTCTATTTCGATCCACAATAGAGTGGTGGGAGAACACAAAGAAATGGATAAAGGGAGCAGCAATTAAATATTGTAGAATGGAGAAATAAGGAGAGGGAAGAAATTCACCAAGCACAGGGTAGGCTGAATGAATTGTATGAGAGGAAGAATAGTGGTGTGAGTGTGGAGAGGGAGGAAATTTTAAAAGTTAAAAATGAGTTGGGAAGTTTATATATGGAAGAGCTAAGGATTTTCTTTTTAAGTCTCGGAGTTGTGTCCTAGATACTGGTACAAGGAGATGAGGGGACAACTGGTTGCCGACAAAAGGCTGCAGCTTCCCGGACAAGTCTGGGAAAGGATGCAGCCAAAAGAACTGGACAACCAACTGAAGGAACTCAACTGGATGGCTGTACACAAGAAACTGGCAACCAGAGAAGTCCTCTACAGACACTCGCTCAGCAGCAACCCGCATTGCCCCCGGGACACGTGTTTCGTCGAGGAGACTCAGGATCACGCATTCTGGAGCTGCCCCTTCGCCAAAGCGGTGTGGGGCAGAATGGACAACATTATGCAACTCCTTGGAGCGGGTGCGGTGCTCAGTTACCAGTACATTCTGCTGGGACTGGCACCAACCGGATTGGGCAAGGGAAGGCAGTTCCTTCTGTGGCTGCTGCTGTCCCTCACAAATAAAGGTCTGTGAGACGTGAGGAACACTCTTATCCGGCACAACATAAGGTGGGGAGCGAGGGAGCTGGAGGAAAGAATCCTGGCAGACCTCAGAAGGATGATGAAGTGCGATGTCGACAAATGGGGTTTCCCCATGGTGAGGGAGCACTGGAAAGGACTTTGGGCCCTGTACAGGGACTAATGGACACAAGCAAGTGGTAGGGCTTGGAGGGACTTTCCTGGTAAGAAGATTTTTGATCTTTCACTTGTTACCGAGGACTTAATCACAAAGGTTTGGAATATTGCAAACGGGAAAAAGACTGTTAAGCCTTTTGTGGACTATATTATAGAACTGTTGTTTGCTTGTGAGCTAAGGACATTAACAGTTACTGTGTTTAATCCATATGTGCTGGAGGAAGATATTGTGTGTTATTTGAAACGGTTCGTGGATATACAAGGTGTGGGAGCGAAGGTCTTGGACAAAAAGAAGATCTGGACAGGGATAAGGCGTTATAAAGTGCGAGTCCGCCCAGATGGGAAAGAACCTGATGGTAACTTTTTTGATAGGCCCTAATAGGAGCTACATGTATTATTATGGGCAGCCTTCTGTATGTAGGCGCTGTAGGAAGCCAGACCACAATGTTGTTGACTGCTGTGAGGTGGTTTGCAGGAAATGTGAAGGAGTGGGGCATTCGTCTGCAAGCTGCACTGAAAAAATTAAATGCAATTTGTGTGTTTTTGTTTTTTAGGTGTGTATGCTCCGGCGGTGGCTTCTCAGCGGACTACCTTTTATGCTAACTTGGCGCCCTTTTGCTTAACTAACAAGAAGGTGATTATGGGTGGGGACTTTAATCTAGACTTAAAAGATAAAGACATCCTGGATGTAAAGCATATGCACAAGTTGCTTGGGCAATATGGGCTGGTAGACTGTGTTGCCGGAGCTATGAAAGGGAAAGCAGGTCCCACATGGAGAAATACGAAAGGACTGTCTAAACAATTAGACTATGTCTTTGCTTCTGGGGACATTACAATAGGGAGTGCATCGACACTGCCTTTCTGGCACTCAGATCACGACCTGGTGATGGTCGAAATTGCTGGAAAGGGGTGTTGGAAGCTCAATATGGATATTGTAGAAGACGCAGCATACAGGGACTTAATACGGAAAGATTGGAGGAGTGGAAAAAAGAAAGACACAAGCAGTCTTCAATTTTAAAATGGTGGCACTTAGTGAAAAAGCGGATCCAACAAGAAACGAGGAGACACAGCATGGAAAGGCTAGAAAAGAAGGAAGGAAGGTTATTGCAGGAACGTTTGAACCCTTTATATGAGAATTGCAATAGAGGTTTGTCTGTGGATTTAGAGGAGATCAGCGTGCAGAAAGAGAAGCTGAGAGGCTTTTATGAGAAGAGGGCTCATAGATTCCTCTTTAAAATGCACATGGACAAATTGCAGTTTACGGACTTTCAACTTTTCAGTTTCACAGTATGAGGAAAAGGCAAAGTAGGAGATGGGTGGAAGTACTACAGGTCTGGTCAAATAGTGACCAACAGGGAAGGAATGTTACAGGCTGCATCTGATTTTTATCAGGATCTCTTTTCTAAGCGCGAAATAGAGGAGGTTGCGGATTTTATTATTACTGTTAAAAAAGGAAGGGCTACAGATTTAGGAAATTGGAGACCTTTGACGCTCTAGTGTACAGACTAAGATTTTAGGCAAGGTGCTCGTGAACAGATTGAAAAGAGTGCTTCCAGTGGTTATTGGCAGGGAACAAAGGCAGAAAATCAGTTGGTCATTGCAACTAATAAGAGATATATTTGCTTGGTCGAGGCAAAGAGATCTGCCATTCATGATATTTAACTTAGATTTGGAAAAGGCCTTTGACAGAGTGTCGCATGCCTTTTTGTGGAGGGTGATGGAATGGATGGGTTTTCATTCTCAGTTTATTGGCTGGGTCCAGACCCTGTACAAGGAAGTGGGGAGCAAAATTTTAATCAATGGTTATGTAGGAGATACAGTATGGCAGGTTTCAGGAGTGAGACAGGGATGCCCTCTCTCTCCGCTGCTTTTTGTTTTATACATTGAAGCATATGCCCATCTAGTGTGTGTGGAGCTGAAGGTGGATGGCCTCTTGGTGCCTTAGAGTGGAGGGAAGAGGGCCAAGATTGCCTTGTACACTGATTATATCACCTTGTTTATGGCTTCTGATGGGGACCTGCAGAGGGCGCTGGCATCTGGTGGTTTTTGCCAAAGCGTCTAGAGCTAAAATTAATGAAGAAAAGAGTAAGATCAAATTTGTCGGTAGGTGGAGAGATAGGCAGGACAGGGTGGGTGGTTTGCAAGTGTGCAGAGATCCCCTGAAGATACTTGGAATATACTACAAGGAAGAGGATGTAGCCAATTATAATTAGCGTGAAAAACTGGAGAAGGCAAAAGTACGCTTGGGTCAGTGGAAGAACAAAGGTTTGACTCATATAGGAAAGGAACTTATAATCAAGATAGAGGTCAAGTCCTTGTTGAATTATCTGGCTTCAGTTTGCCCCATGCTCCTAAGGCTGAACAGGTATCTAACTAGGGAGATTTTCTGGTTCATCTGGGGGAAGAAATATGAGTACATTAGGTGTGCTGATATGTATAGGTCTACTAAGTAGGGAGGAAGGGGGGTCCCACTTTTGCCCACAAAACTGAACTGTATCTTTGTGTCATCTTTGTGTGCTGCTTCTAAGTTAACAATTGAACATATGGCCCATTTTTTTGTTTGTTTCTGGTTGTTGCGGAAACTGAGAGGTGTGTTTCATTGGGATAATAAGGCCCCTCATGGGGAAGATCTGCCCCGGCATTACCGGCAAGCAAGTTTGTAGATCTGTAAGCATGCACATGGTCTAGAGGGCGGGGTGTTGTCCAACCACAGGATGCTTTATGAGGAAGTCATGGCCAAGGACAAAGCAGACTTGGGCGGACTGCTGAAGTCGTATGGAGTCGAATCCAGCCCAGAGGATTACAACATGATCTAATGGATTTGAACTGGTTTATAGCATGGCAGAGGCTCCCAGTGAGTGATGTCTTGCATAGACAAATTGACTCTGCAAAAACTTTGTCCAAGAACACGATGTAACAAATTGTAATCTATACATCATATTTATGGGAATGTGAGTTTGCGGGGAAATTGTGGGCAAAATGCAGTTTGTTGTTTGAGAAGTGGTGCCAAACTTTGTAATTACTTTGAATGTTTTTTTATGGGTTAAAGAAGGGAATGTATCCACAAGAGACATCTTGGGTATTATGGGTGATAATGAACCATGTGAAAATGGAGTTGTGGAAGGCAGGAAATGGTCTGGTAAAGAACAGTGTCCATGTAAGCGTGGTAGGTTTATATAACTGGTTAATGTACAGAATTAAATGTGAAGTAAATTTGGATATACGGAAACGAGGATACCACACTGCAAAAGAGAGATGGAAGGGTTTATTGGTGCATTGCATGTCTTAGTTTGGAATTTTTTGGTTTTGTTGTCTCTGAATTTATGTTGCCTTCCTTTGCTGTCAGTTTTCCCCTTTGTAAATAGTGTGTGATTTGTTACTTTGTACCTTCCGAACGAAGTTAGATGTTTGCAAGGGAATAGGCCTCTGCGTTTTTTGGATGTCACCTTTATGGATGGACAGATCCACAAGAGAGTTTCTGGTGTGTTTGGAGTTGAAGAACAATGAGCTTTTGCAAAAGTTTGAGTTTGTGGGCTTGGCTCAGGATGACTTTTGTCTGGTAATCCTACATATGTTTGATCCCTTTATTTAGGATGATATCATTACAGCCTTCCTATGGAGGCATGTGGGAGTCTTGGGTGGCCCCAAAAGAATCTGAGATCACTATGGGGTCTGGACCAGGAAACGTCAATACCGTAAATGTGACTCAGGCATAATGTGAGTAGTGCAGATGGCTTTTCCCATCCTCCCACTGCCCCACTGGACAAAGTAGGGGCTATTTATCAGCACAGTTACTGCATTAAGTGTTGTTCTTTTGGTCACTTGGACAAAGATTGTACTGCTACTACTTGTTCGAGTTGCAGAGCACATGATCATACCAAGGGGAGATGCCAACAGAGTTTGTTCTCTATGTGGCAATGTGAATCACTTAAACAAGGACTGTATATGGAAGGATCCGGCTATGTCTAGGGAACAGGAAAAGGGTAATGTAAGCAAGGTAGGTTTATATAACCGGTTAATGTACAGAATTAAGTTTTGTTTTGTTGTAGCTGAATTTGTGTTGCCTTCCTTTGATGTCAGTTTTTCCCTGTGTAAATAGTGTGTGATTTGTTACTTTGTAATGAAAAAAATCAAGTATCGCTTCTCTGCCTTTTGGCCAAGATCTTCTAGTGAGTGGTCTGACTGTGGTCAGAGGACTTTGCTGGGAGACGAGAAGGGTGAAGGAGAAGAAGAGGTGGAAGACCCTTTTGGAGCAGATACCTTTTTGGAAGAAGGCAACAAGGAGGAAGATTCCTGGAGGAGACAGTGGCGTCCAGGACCAATGAACCACCACTGGAATTGCTCTGGGTTGAACCCAGGGGGTGAAGGTGGGGCTCCCAGATGGTGGCAATGGCTCCGGGTGAGTTGCTTTCTTTCTTGGCAGCCGGGCACCCTCCATCCCATGAGGGGCAGATGAGATGCACTGTGCGCTTCGTGCCAAAAAACAAAGAAGATCAGGGAGAGTGGATGGTCAGAGGGAATTTCGAGCGGAAGATCTTATATGAGGTATTGAGAAGACTGACATCCTATGTGTTCAAGATTTTCAAGGCAAATGTATTTTTGACTTAATGTTTACATCCAAATTAGAGTGCTACAGGGTGTGGCATAGAGCTGACACAAAGAAGTCGCTAGTGAAAATTTTATATCGAACCTTTTTTTGCCCGAGAGCTGCGCCCAATCACAGTTCATATGTTTAACCCCCACGTGCCAGAGTCCCACAATTACCTTTCTAAGAAGATTTGTTGATATCCAGGGGGAAGGGCAGAATCTCGTCATTGGACCAAACAAAGATTACCTTTTGTACCCGGGGCAGCCAAGGACATGTAGGAAGTGTGGGCAGGAGGGTCATCTCGCGGTGGACTGCAAGACTGATGTATGTAGACGGTGTGGTCGTATCGGCCATGTGGCTGTGGGTTGTGGCCACTGCTTGGTGTGCAACCTGTGTGGGGAGCTCGGACACCTATACAGGACGTGCCCCAGTAAGGTCCGCAGCTTCGCGTTCGTCGTCTCCAAGGGAACTGAGCATGTGCATGAGTTGCGCGAGTTGATTCGTAATTTTAAATTGCAGGACTGTTTTGAAGGAGCGGGTCCGGCCTCCAAGGCATATACCTGGAGTAATGGGCGGAACTCCTTCAGACGACTTGATTATATATTCACCACCCTAAAGGGGGAGACTAGGTCAAGGCAGGCGGTTCCAGTTTGGTTCTCAGATCATCTGTTGTTGTCGGCTACCGTGCTTCCTGACACATTATAGGAAATTCAGAACACATTATAGGAAATTAAACACTCAAGTCCTATCTGAGGCAGAATACCGTGCCAGGATAGTGAGTGTTCTGGAGCAGTTTCAAAGGAAAAGGTGGAGTTTCCCCACGGCTGTACACTGGTGGGCGGCCTGTAGGAAGGCCATAGCCAAGGACTCCATGAGCTACTGCCGGCACAGGAAGTCTATGGGCAGGGAGGCATCGGATGCCTTACAGAGAGCTTGAGGGCTTGTATGTGGCCTTCAATAGGGGCGGTGCTTTCAATGCAGAAAGGGCCGCAGAAATTAAGCTTAGTCTTAAAGAAATCTGGGCTGCGGGGGCTAAGGAGAAGTGCTCGTCCTGCTTCTTCAGCTTGGTCCATGCGAGACAGACTAAGACTTCCTTCGAAGCGCTGCATCAGGTTGATGGCTCTGTGACTACAGACATGCCAGAAATGGTGGAGTGCGCTTTTATAGGTCCCTGTTCGCAGAAAAATCAGTGGACACAAGCTGGTGGAAGGTCTGGTTGACACATTACTATATCTCTGTCTTTTGTTAGCTCTTGTATATTTCAGTATGCGACTGTATTGATGCAGATGGGAATAGAAAATATTTGAGCACTTTGTAAAAGTCAAATGTATTCTATTCTTACAGAACTGAAAGGCAGCCAGCCGACGGCGGTAGACCACATCTTTTCACAAGATCAGGAGAATGCCAACAACATGTTCCAAGGTCAGCCTGAGTACCATTCACCGTGTTCTTCAGCACAACAGAATGTGCATGAACCTATTCCAATGGAACGCTGAGAGCGTTTTCAATATGATCTTTTTTAAAATTTTGGGTTGTCTACAGTAAAGTGCGTCAGTAACATTATAGTACTGTCCATTGCGGCCTACCTGATAGGTTTCCCTGGATTATAGTGTAAAATACTGTATTGATTACAGAATACTAACTAAATTCACATCTGTTATCACATCCTTGTTCCAGAGACTTTTTGAGCTGGAGTCTCTGGACACCCCACAGGAATTGATCTTTGTTGATGAGGCAGACTTTAAAGCCTCACAAAGAGAAGGAGGAGAGGACAGAACATAATCGACTACTGTGGATGTCCCTGGCATGCGTGGGGGCAATGTCACCCTCTGTGCAGTATTCAGCTATCGTGGAGTCTTCTACTCCCATGCCACCTTAGGACCATATAACACTGCACATCTAATGACATTTCTCAGTGGTCTTCGGGATGCTCTGATTGTGCAAGACCATAGAGAGCAGGAGCAACCAGAGCATCCTTCTTACATTATCATTTTGGACAACGTCAGATTTCATCACAGTGTTCAGGCCCATGAATGGTTCAACAACAATCCACAATTCTCAGATGTCTTCCTTTCACGTTATTCCTCATTTCTCAACGTTACTGAAGAATTTTTCTCGGCATGGCGGTGGAAGGTATATGACAGAAATCCCTATGAATGGGAAAATCTCCACGCTATGAAGATGGCTCACGGTGACACAGCTGTAGAGTCATACCAGTGGTGGATTCTCTACAGAGGGGTGGTATTTCCCATGCTGTCTGGCCAGGGATGATATCACATGCGATGTAGATGTAGATCCACTCTTGAATTACTTTTGAGACTTGACTGCCCTTGATAGCTTGCAAGGGGAAGACTATTACAACACGACACATCAACAGGGGTACATCATTAAATTTCATGAACATGATGATCAATGCTAGCTTCATCTCCAATAATAATGTTCACTAAATCACACATAACTATAATACAGTAGTCAGACAGGCCCTTGATAAAATTGCCCTGTTAAAGACTAAGGTAGTCAAAACCACTAGACACTCTCCATGGTATAATGATCACACACGATCCCTTAAACAGAAGTGCCACAAACTAGAGCGCAAATGAAGGTCTACTAGTTTGCAAGTATTCAGGTTGGCATGGAGCATGCAACAATATAAGTAAGCCCTATATAGAGCTCGTTCAGCTTACTACTCTGAACTTATAGAAATCAATAAAAATAACTCTCGCTACCCATTTAAAAAAATAGCTAATCTTCTAATTCTATAGCATTATCTACAGTAACTTTAGTACTGACGATTTCATGAATTTCTTTAACGATAAAATTAACACCATCAGACTTCAAACACAATCAAATAAGCTGCAAAGAAGTCTAGTACAGACACAATATGAGCACCTCTTTAGTGTTTTTCAATTAATGAACAAGAACTCAAGACATTAATTATTTAGAGAAAGTCAACCACCTGTCTGCTAGATCCCATCCCTTCTCACCTAGTCAAAGATTACCTCGAAGTACTGGGAGGACTTATAATTAGTATGATGAACACGTCCCTTGCATCAGGCCTTGTACCTTATTTAAGGTAGCGGTTGTTAAACCACCCCTTAAGAAGCCAAATTCAGATCCACAAGTTCTTAAACACAGGCCTGTCTCAAACGTCCCATTTCTATCTAGAATTCTTGAGAGAATAGTTCTTCAATCATATCTGGACATATCTGGGCAGCCAGTTGACCTTGGACCCCTAGAGGTTTTTTTTCTCCTTACTAAGGAGTTTTTGGCTCCTCTCCTCCATTGTCTTCTGGTCTTCTGTTCTGTATTCACAACATGTATGGTTACTTACATTGTTAAGTGCCTTGGGGCAACCTTGTTGTGAAAAGCGCTATATAAAAATAAATTGAACCATGAGCCATGAGTCGCCTAGATTATTGGTTTGTACCTCAGGGGGTGCGGGTGGTGGATCCCAGTCTGAGGCCGTTGTTTTCAGATCATGACGGGTTGCTGTGCGAGTTGGAGTTGGGTGGCTTGAGTTTTGGGAGGGACGTCTGGAGAATGGATGTGACGGTTTTACAGAGTGAAAGGTTTAGGACACTGTTTCAGTTATGGCGAAGGGAATGGTGGGGTTCACAGGGCTGTTTTTCATCCTTGGTTGACTGGTTAGGGATTTTTGCAGGAATGCCAGGAGGAAGGATATGAGGTGTCCTTTTGTGCCGAAAACTGATATTTATGCTTTTTTGTATCGTTATGTGGAAATCCTGGGAGAAGGATGGAAGGTGTGTGATGGACTGGGAATCTGGACTGGCTGTTGGCAATATAGGGTCCGGTTTTGGCCTGATGACACGATGAGGGATGGCTTCAGACATCCTCCGACTAATTTGTTTTGGGGTTCACTGATTATAACTTGATTGCAGAGGTTTTGGCGGGATGACTGAGACTGTCATACCGGATTTGTTGCATTTGGACCAAACCTGCAGAGGCCCAGGGAGGAATCTGGCCTTGATTAGGGACGTGGTGGCATGGGTGGAAGCCCAGAGAGTGCCTTTGTTGCTGGTCAATGTGGACCAGGAGAAGGCATTCAACAGGGTTCGTCACAGGTTTTTGTTTAGGATTTTGTCTCATTTGGGTTTTGAGGAGTTCTTTTTAACTTGGGTGAGGATTCTGTATGCAGCTGTGGGCAGTAGGGTGGTGGTCAATAAGCACATGGGGAAGTGGTTCCTTCTTCTGGAGTGAGGCAGGGGTGTCCCTTGTCCCCACTGTTATACGTACAGTTTGAGGAACCTCTGGCATGTTGCTTGAGGGCAGATCCTGAGGTGCACGGTTTGTGGTTGCCAGGGAGTGGAGGAGAGGTGGTTAAAATCTTGCAGTACATGGATAATGCCACGTTTTTTTTTTACATCAGAGGGTGGTGTGCGGCAGGCCCTGCACAGGTTTGGGCAGTTTGTGGCAGCTTCAGCCTCTAAGCTCAATGTGCAGAAGTCAGTGGCGATGGGAGTGTGGCAGGTGGCGCTCAGTGTGGATGGTGCCTGGAGGGCTGCAGGTAGCTCAGGATGGGTTGAAGAATTTTATGTTGATTTATTTGAGGAGAAGGAGATTAACGATAGGATGGGGGATTTCTTATTGTGTTTTTTGGAAAGGCGGCTGTCCAGTGGCTGGAGGGAAGATTCAGAGCGTCCCTTTACTTTGGAAGAGCTAGAAGGCGAGATGAAATCCTTTAAGGATGGAAAGTCCCAGGGGTTGATGGGCTCCCAAAGGAGTTCCATATCACCTTCTGGGATCTGTTGTACTCCTGGAGGTCATGAATGACATTTATAAGAGCGGTAAATAGTGGTGGTACTAGTAGAATTAGTAGAGTAGTTTATTGCCATATGTACACGTACATTGGAATTCTTAATCACGCTGAATTCTCGGGACATACACAGTACAACAGACAACGCTACACAATGTAGACAACAGGAACAATAAATATATTGTGGAAAAATAAATATGAGACCAAGAAAAAAAAAGGGTAGATTATGTAAAATGTGCAGAATGTAGATGTGCATTGAGTCTGAGGTCCTGCAGTTAGCTGTTGTTGAGGATGCACACTGCAGTGGGATAGAAGACATTCTTGAGTCTAGTGGTCCTAGCTTTAGTAGTGTGGTGCCACTTGCCAGAGAGTAGGGGGGGAGAACAGTTTGTGGCCGGGATGGTTGGGATCTTGAATGACGAGTATTGGGCTTTATTGCGACAGCGGATGGTGTGGAGCTCACCAATTGATGGTAAGTCGCATCCTATAATCCTCTGTGCTGTTGCCACAACCCTTTGTAGTGCATCTCCGTCATGCGTGGTAGTACTGTTACACCACACAGTGATGCCACTAGTGAGGACTCTTTCTATGGTGCTGCGGTAAAAGATCATGAGGAACTGCTTCCACACACCACATTTCTTTAAGCACTGCAGAAAGTGCAAGCGCTGTTGTGCCTTTTTCAAATTAGCTACAGGGTTGTGAGTCTGCCAGGTCGGTGGAGTTCTGCAGGCCGTGGAACCTGAAGCAGCTAAATTTACACTGCTGTGCCATTGATGCTGATTGGGGCATGACTCCCTCTGGGTCTCCTGAAGTCCACAATGAGCTCTATTGTCTTGTTGACATTCAGGGCCAGATTGTTGTCAAGGCACCATCTTGTAAGATCCTCCCCCTCACTC
Source organism: Atractosteus spatula (assembly GCF_055471065.1). Taxonomy (NCBI): domain Eukaryota; kingdom Metazoa; phylum Chordata; class Actinopteri; order Semionotiformes; family Lepisosteidae; genus Atractosteus; species Atractosteus spatula. The sequence goes on from NC_142724.1 coordinate 18,293,919, forward strand.
CTGTATACAGACTCATCGTTGTTGTTGATCTGCCAAATAATAGTGGTGTCATGTGGAAACTTAATGATGGGGTTGCTGCTGTAGGTGGCTGTCATAGGTGAACAAGGAGTATAGTCTATGACTAAGACAACAGCCTTGTGGAGCTTCCGGTGTTTAGGATTGTTGTAGAGGAGATATTGTTGCCAATTTTCACCACCTGAGGTCTGCCCGTCAGGAAATCCAGTATCAAGTTGCAGATAGAGTTGAGTGATTCGATGAGGGAGGGTCTCATAGCATTGTTAAGAAAGGGGATCTGAAGAATTGGAGGCCGATCACTTTGTTGACCGTAGATTATAAATTGATTGCTAAGGTCTTGGTGGGGAGGCTGAGGTCTGTAATGCCTGAGATGATGCATACTGACCAAACTTGTGGGGTTCCACAGAGGTCAGTGTATTGGAACCTGGCACTGATTTGGGATGTGGTTGCGTGGGTAGAAGCCCAGAGAGTGCCATTGTTGTTACTTAATATAGGCATTCGGCCCACAATCCATTTTAATCCGGCCCTTGCAAGACTTTTCTCAGCTCTTTTGTATAAGTCCTGCAACGGCAAGAACACCAATTCCCTTGAGCCCTTGGCTCCACTCGCATCACACAACAACTGAGTATTAATGTCCTCCCCTCCCCTCAGAAGTTAATATAATTAGATTGGCTATGTTTATACAGATATCACTGTGAATCTAGTAGTAGAAAAAACGCAATCTTCTTGCTAGTGACACGTAACTGTGGTGATTGCTAGCGAGAAAGAAAATGTCAAAGAAAAGAAAAGTAGACAGAAAGGATGGGACAGGTGGGAAAGAGAAAGACCTGTTTGTTGAACACAAGGGAAAATCTTTGTCTCTAATATGCCAAGAGACTGTGGCCGTTATGAAAGAGTTTAACATAAGGCGCCATTACCAGACAAACCATGGAGAAAAGTATGACGACATAAGTACTGTGGAAAGGGAAAGAAAATGAATTAAAAAGGGAGCTTGATTTCCAGCAGAGTATGTTTACAAAGGCCAAATCTCAAAATGAAGCAGCAGTGAAGGCAAGTTTTATCGTGGCTGAAGAAATGGCTAAATCAGGCTGAGGGAGATTTTCTAAAGCGGTGCCTGTTAAAAGTCAGTGAAGTAGTGTGTCCAGAGACCAGGTCTGCTTTTGTAAACATCAGTCTCACTAGAAATACGATGGCTCCTCGATTGCTAACAATCTACAAGAGCAGCTTTCAGAGAATGGAACTGAATTTATTGCATATTCACTTGCCGTTTGTGATTTTATGCCCAGATTAGACTTTCTTGCATCAAAGAAAAGAGCTCAGGTTTTTAGCTTGGCAAAGCAACAGTAGGCTAACAGTTTGTGATGTAGACCTATCCTTATTTGTTTGTTTTTATTTATTTCAATTCATTCTGTGCAATATAGTTAAATTGCCAAAAATTACCTAAATGTTTGATCTTATTTTTATCTTGAATACACTTATTTTTATGAAATGCTCAACCATATTCTTAAATAGAGGAATACTGAAGCAATATTTTGTTTGTATAGGCTACATTCATATGTGGAAAAACGTATAATAAAACTCTAATCAGTATTTATCTCTGCATGTGTTCTGGGTTGCAGAGGCGTTGGCCTATGCCTCAGTCCGCATGCACTTCAGCCCACACCTTTAAGGGGATTGCTTCTTTGCCTTTTGGCTAAGATCAAGCAGTCTGCAGCTGTAAGACTTATCAAGAGACAGGGAAGACAACATGATTTGATTTAAAGTTGGTGTGGACGTTGAAAGAAGAAGCTGGGATGCAGTCAGCCGGGAAACTACTATGCTGGACAGTGTGTTTTGTTTTAAAGAAGAATGAAACGGAACCTAAGTGGACTCGCGAGGTATTTGCTCAAAAGAGTTTGTTCGACAGCTTGACTGCTTCACGTACAGATGATGTTTTTTTTGTTTTAAAGACTTTGAAGATATTTGATGTTTCCTTTTTATCAGATTTAGTTTGTACAAGATTTTGGGAATTGTTGCAACAGAAGGAGCTGCCGCCTTTGAATTACTGTTATTTGGAGCCACTGTTTGTCAGAGGGATCTGGAATAAAGCTGTGAGATCTAAGCTCAGAGTAATGTGGGTACCAATGATTTTTTGTTTCAATTGCGGGGAACAGTTAAAGAAAGGGAGGAAAAACTTCTCAATTTTTAATTCTGTTCTGCAACAGAGCAAGATGTACTTGTACTTAAGAGGAGTGATGGGAGCGTTACCACAGGTTTGTCCGAGATGATAGACTGTGCTATAGTTTATTATACTGAGCTCTTCTCACAGAAAGAGGTGGATGTAAGGATATGGAGTGGTTTGGTGTCTGGTGTAGTGAGTTTGACAGAAACCAGTCATGACTTAGGATTAGAGGAGCCTTTAAGAACAATTGTGGCTCGGGAGGTAATGATGGATCTGCAGAAGGGCACAGACCCAGGTATAGACTGATTGCTAATAGAGTTTTATGTGGTTTTCTGGGAATGGTTGGAACCAATGCTGATGGAAGTTTATGTTGAAATTCTAAGCAGACGAGAGATGGGGTTGATGATGAGGATGGGTGTTCCGTCTCTGATCTATAAAAAGGGAGACAAACGAGATCTGGGGAATTGGAGGCCCATCCAACTCCAATGCACAGACTATGAGATCTTAGGTTGAAAGTTGCTTGGGGTCATGACTGCTTTGATACACACAGATCATGCATCACTTGTGGAAGGGAGAAGAGTGAATGGGTGGAGGACAGGGGATTGCCACTGATGTTGGTAAATCTCGATCAGGACAAAGCCTTTGACCGGGTTAACCACTCCTTCCTATGGAAGTGCCGAGAAGGATGGGTTTAGGCGGAACCTTTGTGAGGTGGAAACAGACATAATAATAGGGTGTTGTGATTAGGGTCCATGTCAATGGCAGGACTGGAGTGGGAATCCCTGTTCATAGTGCAGTGAGGCAGGGTGACCCTCTGTCCCCTTTGTCATGCGTTTTCTACACAGAACCTTTTTTTGAGTAGAGTTCGGGGCGATCCAGGAGAACAAGGCCAGAACTCATCCTCCTTTTTAGCCTTCCACCTGAGTTTTGCGTTTGTTTCCTTTTGCAGGAATGACAAACACTAGAAATACAATGTGCTTCCACTGGAAGAAGGCAGGGAGGTGATACCAACATTTCACCATTACATGGTGACTTTCCTCTAGGGACTGCTATAACTCGCAAAGGGAGAAATCTACTGCCTCAAGGAGAACTGGTCGGAAGGCTACATGGCGACTTTCCTGGCTTCTGACAGAAGGTAACAGAAAATGTAGGGAGCTGGGATCTAAATCTCCACTTTGTAATTTCAGGGTGGAACCCATGAAAAAGGAGAAACAGAGGACCATCACGCTACTTATGAATAACCCTTCTCGTGAGGGATGACCTGGATAGCATAGACATGCTCCACCACCACCTCTATCAGTTCTCTGTTGGGAGTGATAAAGGGTACCTCTATTATCCAAGACAGCTGGACTTCTGCAAGAAATGCAGAACCTACAGCCACAAAGAAAACTGTGGCACCGAAGTTCACAAGGGCAATGACTGCAATACTCCAAAAAAAATGCAATGAAAGGGCCACTGAGGGGCATCTACTCCGACTGATGAAGTAGTGAAAGATGACCGAAACAGGCCTATGATGGCAGTGAGTCTGAACCAGGAGAAAGCCTTTGACAGAGTAAACCAACTATCTGTTCATAGTGCTTGAATGGTTCAGTTTTGGAGAGAATTTCAATCTCTGAAATTCATCGGCTTAAGCCCAAGAAGCAGCTAAGTTGTGGGGGAACTAGCATCTCCTCTCTCCTTTTCCCCTTTGTACCCATCAGGTTAATACAAGACAGCAGCTGAGGTGGGTGAGAACTCGCATTTTCCCTCTATCCTCTTCTTTCTCTCTCAGCCTCCTCCTCCTCTTTTCCTCTTGGCTGGGAGTGTGTGTGTGTGGCTTGACTGTAACATTAGTTTCCCTTCTTGAGATCAGTGAGGTTCTACTGGAAGAACACTGAATAGGAGATGCCAACATACCGCCACTTCATGGTAGCCTTACAAAATAAGGGCTATGGAGTGCAAAGAACACTCTAATCCAGTACAATACAGAGCGGGGAGTGAGGGAGCTGGAGGAGAGGATCCCTGTGAACCTAAGGGGCAGAATGAAGTGTGACGTAGCCAAGTGAGGTTTCTCTACATTGAAGGAAAGAAAGGAAAGCACAGTGGGCAGTATACAGTACATGCTGCGAGGAGGAAAAACCTCTTCCTTTGAGCATATAGAGAGAATTGGACAACCGCAGTTTCAGAGCTAGGACTAGTTAGTTTCAAAGAAATGCAGTGGACAACTGAAAGTGGTCACACCCAGGAAGCTTTGAGGGACTTTGTTGAACAAATCCAGCCTTAAAAGACCACTTGCCAAATGGAACGCCTGACACAATACAATTACCCTTTTATAGAGCTTTTATAATTTGGTAGAGATTTTATGTTTATTTAAGAGTTTCACTCTTTCACTCTAATTATATACATTGGAGAAGTAAAGTTTATTTTATCAATAAAGATGCTTACTTATTAGTCCAGCACTTTTATGGGCATCGTTTCTCAGCCTTTTTGTAAGATGGTATCTAAGGATAAAGGGTGGACTGTGGCAGAAACTATATTTCAGTGTTCCCTGGTAGGCTTTTTTATGCAGATATTGAATGGAGGGGTGTAAAGTTTGGTGAATGTGTATGCACCCAATAATTTGCACGACAGGAGAGAGTGTTATTTAGATGCTGGCAAATATATTTTATATAAATAGGGAGTTGTTAGATGGTGATTCAGACAAGTGTCAAGATTGTGAGTTTACAGGATAGTTTTTGAAACAGCTGTTGAATTATTTTGATTTTTGAAATGGTTATAGGCAATGTCATCCTGAGTTGGATGAGATAACTTAGAAGAATTCGAGGGGGACAAAGCATCACCTAGTCTACTGGTTTGTTTCTCAAGCTGAAGGAACTGATGCGTGTGCATCTTAGGTCCTTGAGGTTTTCTGGCCTTGATTGTTTGTAGTACAAGTTGGACTTTCAGGCATTGACTTTCAGCAAAGGTAAGAAGGCTGGGGTTGGAGATTTTCCAGGATAAGCAGTTTAGGGCTCAGTTTTTTAGGGGCGGTTGGGTTTGAGACAATGTTTTTCTTCCATTCTTCCTGGATAGCTCAGTCAATAGAGCATCAGATTTTTAATGTCGATGGTTCATGTCCATAATTGGGCCAGAGTTTCCTTAATCTGTTTATAGCCAGGAGCTATATCACTCTGCAAACCACAACTGGCAACTCACTGAAGCTAAGCAGGTGTGAACCTGCCCAGTACCTGCACGGGAGACCTCCAAGGAAAGATAAGGTTGCAGCTGGAAAAGATGTCAATGGGACGCTCACCCTGCAGTCTGTCAGTCCTAATGTCCTGATAGTCATGGGGACACTATACTGTAAAAAGGCTCCATCTTTCAAATGAGATGTAAAACCAAAGTCCTGATTCTGTGTGGTCATTAAAAATCCCAGGGTGTTTCTTGAAAAGAGCAGGAGTGTTACCCAAGTTTCCTGGCCAAATTTCCCATTGGCAGAAGATCATGGTTACAACATGGCACATAGAACCTTCAGGTGATCTGTAAGGGCAGTATGCCGACAGGACTGATATATTATGTTAGTCCAGTCTCCAAGAAATGTTGGGACTTTTGATCCTGAAGTTTTTACAAACTTTTCAGGACCTCATGGGCAGCCACCAAAATTATTTTTAATTTAAAACTAAGGTTACATATCAGTGACACTGTGGCAAAATTTCAGGAAAACATTCTTAAATTCATAAGGGGTATGAAATATGAAGATCATTATCACAGCAACATGTACCATCATATCAGTAATGATAGAGGAGGAATGCCCAACATCCCACTGAGACCAGATAGCTGTATAGTGTTTTGCTATAGCATAAATGTATCCTCATCTTACAGAATTCAAGATTAGGTTCTGATATCTGTTTTTCTTATACCATATGACACTTGATGAACTGGGAAAACTCTGTACCTAAAGGTGAAATATTGTCGTGGCATTATAGGCGTATAGTACAATTGGTCAAAAAGCATCCAGAAAGTCACCTAAAAGCTGAAGTAGAATCGGAGCTGAGATATGAACAAAAGTAAAACCAAAAGATCTTGATGGCCATTTGGCAGAACTAAATTGGTTGTGTGTGTCTATTGAAGACTACCAAATCAATTTGTGATGCACTACCATATTTTGTGTAGGATTGCAAACTGTCCAGTTAACTATTGACATGAAGAAGAAACTGATATGCTTCTGGAAACTGTGCGCTACATTTTTACCAAAATCCAAAGACAGAAAGCAAGCTAGCACAGAGCCAGGCCCATCTTTATAATAAACCTTATTTTATGTAGTACCTTCAAAAGCGGCTTCTCAAAGTGCTTTACAGATAGAAAAAAAGTTATTCAATTTAGATCAACTCAAGTACGGTACGATCCACAGACAGGGTTACTATATTGGCTTTACATAGATGTTGCAAGGTGCAGAGAAGCATGATTCTGCCCTGTTCCAGTTTCAGTGAGGGACATTTTGAGACATCCATTTTTTTATATCAGAGATGAAAGATGAGAGAGCACAGTCGCTTCAGTGTTAGCTTTTGTATGGACATATATTGAGTATCCTCAGCATTGAAATGATGATAGCAACACTGGGATCAAGAAGAATAAGGATAGAATGAGAACCAGAATCAGAAGCCATAAGAAAATCATTAGGGACGATAACCCGGACAGTTTCTGTGTGTAGTTGTCTGAAACCAGATCAAATGAGTTTGAAGAGGATAGTGCACTGTGGGGTAGCAGAAAGTTCCAATGTGCACAACACCCTTAAGTTAACATGTTAATATAAGTTAATTAAATTAAAAGTAGTTATATATGAGCACCTGAATGCTGATTGTTAATGAGAGTGAAGAGGAAGTAAGAGAAACCAATGGTATACTAAACTATTTTCCTTGTTTTTATGCATCTCTTCTGGTACACTTGTTGTGAGCTTGATATTTTGTATGCTTCTATGTACAGTTTTATGCATCAAAAAATATATTCTGTGGTGAATCCTTGTGAAGACTCCTTATTGTTTTGTTGTTCTACAGATCGATTCCTAATAGCCAAAGTAAACTGACATAATTTACTGTTACAACTAAACACTGTGCCAGTAAATTCACAAAACCCTTACATATTTTGGCATCACATGCGAGAACTGGTTTAGACTGAAAGCAATTAAATGAACAATAAAACTGTAGAAATAACTGGTTTGACAAAAAACGAGGCTTTACCGGATTCTGCACAGAGTACAGTTCTGTTTATGCAAGGCAACAACAGCTGCCCCCTGCTCTTTTAATATACAGATGCAGCCATTAGAAACAAGTGGGCGATACCGCCTTTTTCTACGCAGTGGTATGCTGGGGCCCCGGGATTAGAGCAGTGGATTCAAAAAGGCTGAACAAACTCATCAGGAGAGCAAGCTCTGTCATTGGGTCTGACCTGGACCCCTTGGAGGTAGTGGCTGAGAGGAGAATGATGTCCAAACTAGAGGCCATCATGGACAACATCTCCCATCCCCTCTATGACAGGCTTGTAGAAATGAAGAGCACGTTCAGCAATAGACTGATTCATCCACGGTGCGACAGGGAACGCTACAGGAGGTTATTTTTGCCTTTTGCCATAAGACTGTACAACGCATCCACCTTGCGTCTGGGCAGAGGCAACATTGACAGTGACCTGTTTCTGGACTAAACACATCTACACATCTACTGCTACATCTGCTCTCTTTCTTTTCACGTTCACAACTGTTTTTTGTGCAATATATGCCAGGGACCCGTGCAATACATTTATATTTATATCTATTTATATCTATATTACATCTATATTTATATTCATATGTGTTATACGATTTTTCTGCATACTGTTCTGTTCTAGTTTGTTCTTTGTTTGTCCGGACTGTGAGTAACTCTTTTAGTGCACCCCTCACTGTACTGATTGTATTGTATGTATTGTACTATTATTATTATTGTATCATTCATCACACTGTGGCTGGGTTGTCTGTGTAAAGCTGCTGTTGCACTGCAATTTCCCTCACGGGATCAATAAAGATGCAGCCATTCAAAGTGCGCGTTACAGACACATACCGGAGGTAATTGGCTACGGCGTCGCGCATTGTGACGCAAGATGACGCGCGGTACCGCGGTACATGATTGGTTGACCGACAGGGGCACTCGTGGTCCGTTGGTCTGTCGTAGAAAGACTTACAGTAAACGTCTTTGCTGTGCCCGTTGTAGATATTGAATTTTACCACTGAAGGGAAATCTTAGTAGCTGAGCATAAAAAGAATAGGAGCATACTGTAACGTGTGTGAAGGCCATAAACGATATTAATTTTGGAACATAAACATACAGTATATGGCTGGTCTTGGTACTTTAAAGAAAAAATACACACCAGTATTCCATTTCTCCCTAAACATTTTAAGCATCGAAGTCTTTAACTAAAGAGATACCAGAGTCAACAAGCATACTTTTAGAATTTGATTAAAAGGGAATATAATATGGAATTGCGTATCTAACGAAATTAATAACGATATAATTATATTCATGTACCGCAACACAAGAATAGTACACGCTGTAAATTGTCTGTCGATAATGTTTCTGTAGTGCTTTTTCAGCACTCTGCATGTGACTGCGCCGGTGCCGCTGTGGGTTAGGTTCCTGACTCCCATGTCACACGGTCTGTGATTGAATCCCATGGAACTATGACTTTATTTTTTAACAAACATTTCTTTGAAAAAATGAAACGTTTCCCTTGGTCAGAGATTAAATAAAACCTCACTCGCACCAAACAAATTTATATTTCTAAATATCACAACATGATCAGATTTAAGTCTTTTTAATAACAATGAATAGTCACCTATGCGTTACAAAATAAACATTTATATTAATTTGAATCGCGTTTTGATTTAAATCGTAAACGCATGCTTAAATATATGTGTTTAAAGGCGATATATAAAAGTGCTGATTCTTATGGAATGTGTTCCGCTGGGGATTCAAAAAATTTATTTTTTTTAATCGCCTATCTAAGGAAAATAGCAGTATAACTTTGTTCATGCACATCATTATACAGTATCCCATTTTGTATTTCTATAAAAAAAAATCGTTTGCCCAGCCACTATTGTTGTTATTGTTTTTATCCTGTAAAGCGCTTTGAGGAGCACAGCTTTCTCACCACTTAGATTACTTTTTGACACCATCCTTACACAAAGCAGAAACTGATTGTATTTTCCAATGACATACTGTACAAGTGCAAAGATTACAGATTTTAATCGTCTTTTTTTCTGAACCAGGGAAAAGCTGATCATGTTTCTCTATAACAATAATAAAAAACTTTATTTTACATATCACCTTTAAAAGTGGCATCTCAAAACAATACAGTAGATGTAAACCACAGATTACAAGGTAAATACCCAGACAAACGCAAACGTGTTTTTAATAAAATGCTTACATTCATTCAACAGAGAGAGAGCGTAAAACCTGGGTGTAACAGCTGTTCCTTTTTCTGATCACTCGCTCTCTGAGATACATGGGAATCCAGGCTTTTTTATCAACGCTTTCTTTTCCGTATACCAGATCTTATGGAACCACTTCAGAAGGGTGTCAGCCAGTCAGATTCTAGGAATCAGTACTTTAAAGGAAAAATACACACCGGTATTCCATTTCTCCCTAAACATTTTAAGCATCGAAGTATTTAACTAACATGTGAAACAGCGTGTGAAAAAGTGGTAGTTTTAAGCTTTTCTGCTAATATAATATGGAATCGTGTATCTAAAGAATTTAATAATGATATGATTATATTCGTGTACTGCGACAGGGCTGTGTAGGGCTGTTTCGCCTCTCTCTTCATGCGACTGTACCAGGAAGAGGATTTCTTTCTATTCGAAACGTGTATTTTAAAAGTTTAAGAAGTAAAAACCTTACAGTGTACACAGATTTCTAAACTGATCAGGATCGTTATCTTTGTCTTATGCATAATAATGTTCACCGCTCTGTCCAGCAAATTAATAATAAACTTTATTTTATATAGCGTTTTAAACGAATAAGTAATTAGATTGCTCATAAACCTAATCACTTGCTTTTTCTTTTTATTTAGGCTCAGATTTCAACTATAGATCGTATTATTAATAACCATAATAACAACCAACCAACAAAAACAACCATATAAACATAATACCAACCAAAAACATAGATAACAACCACAATACAAAATCAAATATATCAAACCATTATACTCTCGCAAATTCCTCCAATTATCATAATCCTGCCCCTTATGCAAAACCAAACCCTCCTCCCATCCCAGTTTATCCTCTTTATCATAAACAAAATCCACCTCAATTTTCAACATAAAGCATTACACAAAATCAATACCTCAACGCTCCATACTCAACAACGATGATTCACAAACAGCCAGAACATGTAACTCCACATTCCCAAACAGACCTCATTTCCATAGCCCCGCCCCTTATGCAAAACCAACATCCCTCCCCTGTTCTCTCTCTCCCCTGGCGTTTGTAATCGTTTTTATTTTCAAATAAATTTTAGCAAAGTCATGTATTTCAAAAATCTTAAGATTTTTATATTTATGTCTTTATTTAGTGGTTTCATTAGTGACAAAGGCTAAACTTTCTTGGAAAAATGTCTTTTATGTAAACTATGTTTGCTATTAATTCATTCAGGGCTAAAATATGTTCATTGTCTTCAAATGAAAGAAGGGTTCCTTTCGCCATGGTCGGGTTGAAATTAGAAGCTTGCCACGCCCGGACTGTTACACCAACGTATTAGCATGTTAAAGCGATTTCATTGAGGAGCCTAGCCTTTCTTAACTAGCACTGTACTTACTGGGTTTCTGAGGGGGGGGAGGTGTCTTTCGCTGTGAAACCAGTTTAATTCGTCACAGCCAGCACTCCTGCAGAGAGGGGGGTTGTACTTGCAGTGTGTACAGTAGATGGGAAAGCCAGAGCTGACCTCTACGCCGCCCACGTGTTATGCTCTTCCTTAATGTCTAAGCCGGAACACATCATTATATCTCATTTTGTATTTCTTTAAAAAAAAAATCGTTTGCCCAGCCTAACAGTATTGTTGTTATTGTTTTTAAACTGTAAAGCGCTTTGAGGAGCCACCTTTAAAGGCGCCATATACATTATGGTTCATTATTATTACTATTGTTAATTTGCTGGACAGAGAGGTGAACATTATTACACAGAAGACAAAGAAAGCGATTTACGTTGCATTGTGCATTGTGCTGCTGTAATATAGTTTTAAATAATTAAAAGTCTAAACAGTATCAGCTTTGTTTATGGGTTTTAAATAAAGGCGATTTAAACGCGATTTAAATCAATATAAATGTTTATATTGTTCATTATCATTATTATTACTATTGTTAATTTGCTGGACAGAGAGGTGAACATTATTACACAGAAGACAAAGAAAGCGATTTACGTTGCATTGTGCATTGTGCTGCTGTAATACAGTTTTAAATAATTAAAAGTCTAAACAGTATCAGCTTTGTTTATGGGTTTTAAATAAAGGCGATTTAAACGCGATTTAAATCAATATAAATGTTTATATTGTTACGCCTAGGTGACTATTCATTGTTATTAAAATGACTTAAATTCGAACATGTTGTGATATTTAGAAATATAAATTTGTTTGGTGCGAGTGAGGTTTTTTTCCCCCAACAACTTTCCAGAGGAGCTATAAATATTTTAAATAAATACACACAGTATTGCTCATAAGGTCTGCTATTTGAGGTCCAGTTATTTAGATGCATACATCTTATTTTACCTCAGCTTTTCAGCTGAGATACACAGATCATACATAAACAATGCAGTAAAAAAATGTCTCATCAAGTATTTAATCATTAGGTATAACAGTTTCCCTTTAGGCCTCTGAAAACACCACCTTCTACCTTGTGAATACCAGTACCTCCTAATTGTCTAAAGGCTTTATTTAAAACATTAAAAAAAAACTGATGTGCTGAAACAGTACAATTAAACACGCTCTGCAGAAAAGGGGATGGTTGTTAGGTCAGCTTCAGTTTTACACGTACAGTACACATTTGATTTCATTAAAATTATGAGGTACCCTGTATCTGCAAGACTCAAGAGGCTCTCAGTCATGTCACTTTGCAGTTGATGTCTCCTAGAGGTTCCTAGATTCTTATTGTAAATAAAAGGAACAGCATACAGTGGGACTTTTTCAAAAACGGGGAACAAATTTCAACATCCGACTGCACCGAGCACACAAATATCGGTTCTAGGCTCCTGAATCACCTTTGGTCCCTGGATCATTGCTTTTAACCATTTACACAAGGTTTTTACTGTAAAGCACTTTCACAGCTCAACATAAATGGACCTTCTGGGGCACAGGCTTTAAAGGAGCTTTTTAAAAAAAACAGACTTTGCCTTTCCTGTTATAAGCTATTCTTTTAGCATATGACAAGCATGCCCTTATTATGGCGATATCCTCCTAAACATTGGAGAAATAACTCTAGAAGTTCAATTAAAACAGAAATGCTTCAAATCACTTGGGATACAACAAAAAAGTGGTGTATTATAAAGTGTGTTAAAAATGTAGCTAGTTTGTTTTCATACCTTAGATTATAATAAAACCTCACCATTTAACACCAACAGGTGTTTTCTTGAAGTCTGCTACCTTCAAAGTTTATGGTTTGGCTTTTGTGTATAATGATAGTATGCATTGGAAATGTAGGAAAGTAAGCATTAATAAGCAGGAAAATTAAACCAAGAAACACCTAAAGTACTGGACTATATTGCAGATAAACTACCGATCTACCTTTTAAGCCTGTACAACCTGCAGAACTCCAGCTTTAATTGATTGGACTCAACAGCCTAAGTTTTAAGGTTATCCTTACAAGTGTGGAAAAGCATGGGTGTAATGTTGCAGCCTTCACTGTTGTTTTAGAAGTTGTTTTTTCCAGCTGTACATGAACATTTCTGTCTTGAGTCTTTCTTAACAATATGGTGTAAACAGTGTCTGGTTTCTACTGTGATCATTATTTCATTACTGAAGTAGCCTTTTGATATTTGCACAGTATTTTTTGTTGCTATGGCTGTTTTCATATTCGTAGTTTTCTTCTGTTAAAACTTAAAATCTCTCGCATTAAATTGGCTACAAATGCAAGAATTCAACCAGATATTCTTACTTGTAAAATGACTACTGTTGCATTGCAGTTAGTTAATGTAGTTAGTCCATAGTCAGCAATCTAAACTTTATTGTTAAGCTTTAATGATTGATGTTGTACCAGTAACCTTTAGAAATACTATAGTACTTCACAAATGCTTTGTGTGTTTGGAAATCTTTTGAGTAAAAGCCTTATAAAAATAGGTTTAGTTTTTACAGGACATCACAAAGAAATAGGATGGTATAATTCTTATAATTGCATAGTGATTGTATTTGGAAGATTATGGACTAAACAGACTTCAAGGATGCCAGTGGATCATTGTGCTATTTGGAATTATTCCAAAAATCAAGTATTATTTATTTAGTATTAATAAAGAATAGATTTATTAAAGTCGTGCGATGTGTAAGCGGGATATGTAAAATAATGTAAAATAAAGTTTTTTATTATTGTTATAGAGAAACATGATCAGATTTTCCCTGGTTCAGAAAAAAGACGATTAAAATCTGTAATCTTTCCACTTGTATGTCATCGGACATTAACGAGTACAACCCCCCTCTCTGCCGGAGTGCTGGCTGTGACGAATTAAACCGGTTTCACAGGTATTTTCAAAGTAGGAAGTACAGTGTTAACTAGTAGCTAGGCTCCTCAATGAAATCGCTTTAACATGCTAATGCGTTGGTGTAACAGTCCGGGCGTGGCAAGCTTCCAATGTCAACTCGACTCGATTGGAAGACAATGAACGTATTTTAGCCCTAAATGAATTAATAGCAAACATGGTTTACATAAAAGACATTTTTCCAAGAAAGTTTATAATAATACGATCTATAGTTGAAATCTGAGCCTAAATATAAAGGAAAAGCATTTTCAGAGAGCAATCACGCTGTGTTTATGTAGAAAAAGCGATTAGGTTTATGAGCAATCTAATTACCTATTCGCTTAAAACACTATATAAAATAAAGTTTATTTAAAGATGAATGATAAGTGTCGCAGTTTAAATAATTTTCGTAGTAGGGCTTGGACAGATTCCAAGTGCATTTTTGCAATTTACGTTGCATTGTCCAATGTGCTGTTGTAATACAGTTTAGAATACAGTAAGTCTAAACTGTATCAGCTTTATTTATGGGTTGCAATTTAGAAAAAGTCAAAAACCGCACTCAAAATGCAATTTAGAGCTTTCTGGCAAGAGGAGACACCCAAATTATAATGTAACATGCCACTGTTTGTGCATGAACAAAGTTATACTGCAATTTTCCTTAGATACGCGATTAAAAAAAATTAATTTTTTGAATCCCCGGCGGAACACATTCCATAAGAATCAGCGCTTTTATACAGTATATCGCCTTTAAACACATATTTAAACACGTGTTTACGATTTAAATCAAAATGCGATTCAAATCAATATAAATGTTTATTTTGTAATGCATAGGTGACTATTCATTGTTATTAAAAAGACTTAAATTCGATCATGTTGTGATATTTAGAAATATAAATTTGTTTGGTGCGAGTGAGGTTTTATTTAATCTCTGACCAAGGGAAACGTTTCATTTTTTCAAAGAAATGTTTGTTAAAAAATAAAGTCATAGTTCCATGGGATTCAATCACAGACCGTGTGACATGGGAGTCAGGAAACTAACCCACAGCGCCACCAGCGCGGTCACATGCTGAGGGCTGAAAAAGCACTACAGAAACATTATCGACAGACAATGTACAGATTTGATAAAGCTATAAAATAATGTAATTAGGCACAGAACAAGTTTACAGCACAGTATAATAATAAATGCTGACCATGACTTTAGAAGCATAAATTACCTTAGACTCAATTTAAACACAAGCTGTCTTTAGCCCTCTAAGCTGGTTCATACAGAAATGTAGAGAACCAGGCTCAGAACACACAGCTTCATTAGCGAATACATATGCAGGACAACTAGAGAAGACGTTTTACAGAGGATGGATTTTTAGAAACATCCAATCAGTGACATCACTGAAGTCAACTCCTAGGTACTGAAACTGTCGTGTGGATAGTTTCACAAGAATCAGACAAAGGTTTAAGCATCGCTTGTTCTAGATAAAACTGCAAAAAAAAAACAACAACCCATAATGTACTTCTTTGCGGCTCTGTTTGCCCAAATCATATATTCACAACGTGAAATTAGAAAATAATATTACGTAACCAAAATCCGCAATATGGAAACAGAACCTGTGTAATTGTTGACAGATGATGTACTCGTAACATTTTTACAAGACGAACTACATCATTTAAAAAATGACTTGTATGTACTTGATATCCCTAATCAATCCACTGCACTGCATTAAAACAAAACGAAAACTAGAACGCCCTGGGCATACCGTTTCGCGCTTCTTATCAGTTGCTCAAAAGTAATTTGACCTTATGAAATGCATAATATAAACCTAGAAACATATACGTGAGCAGTATTTACGTAGTATCGGTGTCAAGACATACCTCTCAAATACTGTAAATCAAGTTAAAAATATCTCAAGACCGATTCTGGTCATAATGAAACCATGTTTCGTGTATGTTTTCTTTAAAGTACCGAGACCAGCCATATACTGTATGTTTATGTTCCAAAATTAATATCGTTTATGGCCTTCACAAGCGTTGCAGTATGCTCCTATTCTTTTTATGCTCAGGCACTAAGATTTCCCTTCAGTGGTAAAATTCCATATAAATATTCAATACTTAAACGGGCACAGTTAAGACATTAAATATACATATACATACTGTATACAGTACAGTTTGCATACAGTAATATGTTTATGTTCCTAAATCAATCTCTTTTATGAGCATGTGAAAGGCATGGTGAATCGATTCTCAAAAATTACTGTACTTTGCATGATTGGAAAAAAATGCGTGATTGCGAAATGCTGTGGTGTTACTTTTACAAAGACGGTCAATGAAAAAAATAATGTGGACCAGGGCAATACTTTGAGTTTACAGCTTGTCCAAGGTCATTTATTATTAATACTATTAGTAATATCTTCGTTAAAGACTTTGATGGCTACAGCTCAAACATGAGAGGTTGAGCTTTATTAGCTCCACCTTGCGGAAATTCTGGATACTATTATTTTGCTTGCGGTACCACGTGGTATCATGCGGCACTATGCTGTACTGTATACAGTATGTATATGTATATTTCATGTCTTTACTGTGCCCGTTTAAGTCTTGAATATTTATATGGAATTTAACCACTGAAGGGAAATCTTAGTAGCTGCGCATAAAAAGAATAGGAGCATAACGTGTGTGAAGGCCATAAACAATATTGATTTTGTTACATTAACATACAGTATTACAGTAACTAACGTGAAATAACGTGTATAAAAAGTGGTAGTTTTAAGCTTTTCTGCGAATACGCTCCATACCGGAGCAAACAAGCATACTTTTAGAATTTGATTAATAGGGAATATAATATGGAATCACGTATCTAAAGAAATTAATAACGATATAATTATATTCATGTACCACAACACAAGAATAGTACACGCTGTACAATGTCTTTTGATACTGTTTGTGTAGGGCTGTTTCAGCTCTCCTCATGTGACCTTGTGGGTGGTACTGTGGTCTATGTCCCCAACTACTAAACCAGAGATTGTGTGTTCAAATCCAGCCAGCGCTGTGACTTTTCTTTTAACAAACATTTCCTTGAAAAAATAAAATAGCATTTATTCTGATTCTGCACCCTTGGGTGTGTGGGTGTGGGTCTCTCTCTCTCTCTCTCTCTCTCTCTCTCCCCCCCCCCCCCCCCAAGTTACTTTATTAGCAGGGCTCGTCATGTGTCTCTCTCTGGTGGGGATGCAGGAGAGCTCACTGGCAGGTGGTGACGGAGAAGAAAATAAAGGCAGCTTTTCACTCCACAAGTCTGAGTTTTGGGGTCCGTCCTATCCGAACCCAAAATCGTTACACTATCATTCTGTCCATCAAAAACCTGTTTATATGTGACCTTTCAGAACACCTATCTGTTTTCTTCCTAGCACAATTTATGAGCACTCTGTGATTAAATTAATTCTCATTACATTATCATTCTCACTGTGCATAACAAGGAAGATTAATAAACATAAGGTTGTTTAATGACAATCTATTGTATATCTCATGGCTCAATAGTCAAGTCTAGCCAAAAGAGAAAATATCGACTTTATTTAAACTCCAGTGAAAGTATTAATAGTTTTTAATTACCATACTTTTATGGTACATGACTTTGCTAAAATGTATTTAAAAATAAAAACGATTACAAATGCCAGCAGAGAGAGAGAGAGAGAGAGAGACACACAGAGTTTTTCAAGTAATTGTTTTTTACTGTGTCAGAGAGTCTTCGTGATTTTGCCCATAGTCCATCTCCTTACAGTGATACAGTGGTGCAGCTTGAAGTCTGTGCCTGTATACAGTACGGTACAGATAAACTTGTACCATACAGATGAGCTAATACCTGGGAAAGACACTCCTATCTTATTTAAAACACAATACGCAAGGAAATGTGTCTGATGCATTAGCAAGTTAAATAAAAATTGCGTCCAAAAGCAGGGCGTAACAATTGTTTCCTTTTTCTGATCACTCACTGTTTGGATACTCGTCTCACCTGCCCTGTTTTTTGTGTTCATTTGCTGTGTATTCCTGCTGCGATCCACTCCTGCCCTCACACCTAAAGAAGACTATTCACACCTAAAGAAGACTATTTTACATTTCTTTGTGCGGTCCATAGTGCAATTAGTCCTTAGTACTGTAGTATCTTCAGAGTCTGTGCTGTCCTCTGAAAGCGAGATGATCTCTGGTTCTTTGACAAAACAAGGCTCGCCAGATAATTTGAAAAAGACACGAATCGAAACCTGTTTTTATAGCTTTTAAAGTCATGCAATGTGTAAGCAGGAACACATCTTATATATGAAAAATACATACTGTAATATAGCTCCCAAACAAACACGAACATGTTACATATATTGTTAAATTATTACTTCTTTTTCAGGAAGTTAAAAAACACTTGAAGTACTTATCCAGTCTCTCAAAATAAAATTATTTTTCAAGCAATGTGATGCAAGATGCTTTTTTAACGCCGGGCAATGTGTTTTTTTAATCTAACATTGATAGATTAAAAAATAATTCCCAATAGAAGTCATTCCTAATAGAAATTATTTACCTAAATGATTTAATCCCGGTCCCACCAGGGATTAAAAAAACATGGAATCGCGTATCTAAAGAAGATGCTTAGACTTTTAATTATTTTAAACTGTATTACAGCAGCACAATGTGCTTTTTCACGAAACCTCCTAGAGTAACAAAATGTCTTGCGTTGTACAGCTTTTCAGCTAAATATATTTATCGCTTACGCCTGACATAAGAGGTGCCTGATAAAAACGGGTTGAACAGCTCTGTTGGAGGTTTCGTGAAACAGGAGGTTTCTCTCTAGGAAGTTTCGTGAAAAACCTACAGGCGTGCCAATCATAATCGTTTTTATTTTAAAATACATTTTAGCAAAGTCATGTTCAATAAGAGTACGGTAATTAAAAACCATTAATACTTTCGTTGGAGTTTAAATAAAGTTGATGCTTTCTATAGGAGCTGCTCGCCTGCGCAGTGACGTCAACGCATTTCCCTCTGAATAGCAACTAATAAGCTGTGAAAACATTTGTCTGTCTTTCCTTGGGGGGAAGGGAATCTGATCTGATCTGCAAGGCCCTTTGGCTACAAAACTAAAAATAAGATACACTCTACAGACATTCACAACAGCGACATATCATAAAACAAGACAAACACAGATGAATGAGCTCCTCCAGTCAGGACAGGAGGCTCTACTGTACACAGAGAGGGGCGGGAGGGGGAACAAGCCAATACCCTGGCCTGTGTCTCCAGACACAGCTGGATGAGCTCCACCAGTCAGGACAGGCAAATAAGATACACTCTACAGACATTCACAACAGCGACATATCATAAAACATTTGCACATACTGTATTGTTAAATTATTACTTTTTTTCAGAAAGTTAAAAAACACTTGAATTACTTATCCAGTCTCTCGATATAAAATTATTTTTCAAGCAATGTGATGCAAGATGCTTTTTTAACGTCGGGCAATGTGTTTTTTCTCGAATAAAAACTGCGAGCCTGCACTACAGCGACCATAGTACAGTATGGAGACCAAGAGCTTTTACGGGAAGAGACGAGGTGCTTCTGCTGCCCCAGCTTGCAAAGAGCGAAGGGTAAACAAATACAGCAGGCTTCATCTGAAATACGCGATTATAGCGCATATTACAAGGTATTATTGCCGTTTTGAATTATACATTCAATTATAAATATTTCTTCGCAGCCTGTTCATCAGGAAAACACTGCACCGGCAAAACGAAATCTACCACTAGGACAGTAAAAAAGAAAGCGGTAAGACGGATGAAAAGAAAAGTTTATTTTGACATCTGCTCCTCAACTGATGAATACTACTGTGTGACTTTATTTCTTACATGAATTATGTTATTTTGCCACAGGCTGTGGGTCTCTGCTCTCGGCCACTGGCCAGGGTGTCAACCTGTAGAAGCAGCACCTGTATGGAGACTTTTCGGCAGCAGCGGGAGCAGTACGACGCATTACTGGGGAGGATTGGAAGGTTAGAGACACTCCTGAAGATGCAGAAGAAGGAGACAGTATGTTCCGGTATTCAAACACTAGAGAAGCTGTCTCCCGATAAGTGCCTCTCCCCGCCGTGCAGGTTGCAATGCCTGGCGGAAGCTCTGCCCCCCACAGAGCACACACTGCCTCAGGACACTCCATCCTGGCCTCTCTGCTCACCACCGCGCAGGAATTGGCTGATGCTGTCCCCGCCGTCTATCTCCCCTCAGGAAGCACCGTTTACAGACCGGAATTCATAGACGCCAGTGGGATGAATAATTCTCCCAGATATCCAACTGTTGCCCATCACTCAAGAGAAAGAGGGGGGGTTGTACTTGCAGTGCATTGGTATAAATGGGAAAGCGAGAGCTGACCGCTACGCCGCCCTCGTGTTTCGAAATCTTGTGACTTTTGAAATTTACTGGGGGTGGACCAGTAGTATTCAATTAATTCCCATTACATTACCATTCCCACTGTGCATAACAAGGAAGATTAATAAACATAAGGTTGTTTAATGACAATCTATTGTATGTCTCATGGCTAAATAGTCAAGTCTACCCAAAAGAGAAAACATCAACTTTATTTAAACCCAAGCGTTTTTTAACTACCATACTTTTATGGTACATGACTTTGCTAGACCCTTCTACTTTGAAAATACCTGTGAAACCGGTTTAATTCGTCACAGCCAGCACTCCCGCAGAGAGTGATGAAAACCGCGCTGCTCCACTCCTATTTTGCATTTTAGTTATGGAGGCAGAAAGACACACCCTCCACCACTCGGTGCCTATTCGAGTCACAGTAGGTAGAGACACGTACAAAAAAAAGTTCATTCCAGCTACAATACATATATATTTTTGTGGTAAGAGGGAGCAAAACATCAGTATTTACTGCTAGTAATTAGTGTACGATTTATAGTTGAAATCCTGAGCCTAAATATAAACATCTCAAATCAGTTTCGATCAAGGTCTCAAAAACGAACAAGAAAAAGAGCATTTTCAGAGAGCAATTACACTGTGTTTATGCAGAATAAGTGATTAGATTTATGAGCAATCTAATTTCTTATATCTGAACATTATTACGCAGAAGGCAAAGGTAGCGATTTACGTTGCATTGTGCATTGTGCTGCTGTAATACAGTTTAAAATAATTAAAAGTCTAAACAGTATCAGCTTTATTTATGGGTTGTAATTTAAAAAAAGTCAAAAACTGCACTCAAAATGCAATTTAGAGCTTTCTGGCAAGAGGAGACACCCAAACCAATAATGTAACATGCTACTGTTTGTGCATGAACATAGTTACAGTATACTGTTATTTCTTTAGATACGCGATTGCATGTTTTTTTTATTCCCTGGCGGGACCGGGCGTGTACTATTCTTGTGTTGCGGTACATGAATATAATTATATTATTATTAATTTCTTTAGATGCGCGATTCCATATTATATTCCCTATTAATCAAATTCTAAAAGTATGTGTAGTGTTTCATAGCCGTTCAGGGACGCCAAATATGTAATCATAGTGGCTCTCTGAAGGAACCAGTTCTGTAGGGTTTGGGCATTTACTGAGACAATTATTAATTGTAGCAGTAAATCACAAAGTTGATTCTTTTGATGGCTTTAGAATCCAACCATGCGACATAACTCAAACAACGCACACACACAGGTACTAATGCACGAGGATACATTTATTAATACATAGAATATGCATGTAAACCTAACAGATCTTATCGTGAGGGTTATCAGAATACAAAAGGTATATATTCAATCAGTTACAAAGAGTTACATATATCAAGAGGACATACGTTCAGTATATCATTCATTAAGACCGTTTCATAAATGAACTTGGCTATAACTTCTACATTAGATACTCAAAACAAGTACATAACTCTTAGGAATTAAATTGATATCAACTGGTTGGGATAACAATTGAATTCTCGAGCTGTAATGCATTGAAGTTGAATACTCATCCAATTTCTGGGGATTCAGATCTCCTGTGGGCACAAAGAAACAGTTGCAGGCTGTTGCTGTCCAATCCGCGCTCTCTGGCTCCGTGCCAGGCTGTGCTGTGCGGCTTGCGACGGTGCGCTGCTGATGCTCACTGACCGGCTAGTTAGTGTTGGCTTTAACTAGCAAAGTTTGTGCACAGGAAAAAAGATGACTGTGGGTCCCAGCAAGTCAGGAAGAGGACCGGTTCGTTCCTGATGAAGAGCTAGTTCTGAATAGTGATTCAGCTGTCCACAGTTCCGACCTGTTCACGGGGCCTGCTGCTGGTTACTCTCTGGCAACCTCCACTCTAGACTCTTAGAACAAAGGAAAGTTCTGGCACTCGGACACACTGGCCGTTCCGTGGTTGTCCGGTTGAGTCTCAGGATGGTCAGGAGGCGCGCTGCGAGAATGTCCTGCCCTTGGGAGCCTTCTGCTCCTGGGCCGTCCCGCCCTGGAATTCTCCTTTGAATTCCCTTTAGAACAGTCCACAGAATCCTCTCCAGAATCTTACTGAATCTTGTGAATCTGAATCTCCAGGCCTGTGTTGCCTGTTTTTACCTGGAGGAACTTCAGCTCGTTGATTGGCTGAAAGTTCCATGGGCATCAGAGTCCCACGTGGGTTACTCAGCCCTACCAGTCCCTGATTGGTTGATCAAGGTGAGATATGAGTCACTTACTCTTGACACTTAGGAATGCAGTCCAGATGTCCATTCGGCACTCCCTAGACAGATAGGCGCCAATGGATGACCATTGATCATGATAGCCAGACTTAGCTAAGTGCATCCCCCTTTGGGAGCTGTCCTAGGAAACCTTAAATCACCCTGCACTAATGGTCTCTCTGTGGCTGCACCACAGAGATGAACAGAGAAATGGGGCCTCATTTGGGAAGCTCAGAAACACTTAATTCTGCCTTATTATTAAGCCTCGCCGCTACATATGCTTGTTTGCTCCGGTATGGAGCGTATCCGCAGAAAAGCTTAAAACTACCACTTTTTATACACGTTATTTCACTTTAGCTACTGTAATACTGTATGTTTATGTAACAAAATTAATATCGTTTATGGCCTTCACACACGTTATGCTCCTATTCTTTTTATGCTCAGCTACTAAGATTAACCTTTAGTGGTAAAATTCCATATAAATATTCAATACTAAAACGGGCACAGTAAAGACATTTAAATCTTTCTACAACCGACCAATGCACCACGAGTGCCCCTGTCGGTCAACCAATCACGTACCGCGGTATTGCGCAAGGATGTAGCCAATTACCCGCGGTACGTGTCTGTGCCTCGCACTTTGAATGGCTGCGTCTGTACAGTTCAGTGTGCTCCTCTTTTTAAGTAATATAAACAATACTGTAGAATTGTAGAACTATCATAACTGCAGCAAGGTGTCCAATATTCTAAAAAAAATAATGTTATCTGATTAATATCAGTGGCTGCCAGGAACTCATTTATAATTAATCAGAACAGTCTTTCCTCAGATTTAATCACTGTGCCTGTAAATTCACATAACCCCTACACAATATTCTGTGCATTATAGGATAGTTTCTTAGTCTACATCAAGAAGTGCAATAGCCTAGTCTTGCACTTTAGTATCATCGGGAAAGCAGAGGCTATTTCTTCTGGTTAGTTACAATGGAGAGCTGGTATATTTTCCCACTATAGAGCTGAGAACTAATTTCAGCTCCAAGCTGAAAAAGGCAACTGGCTTTAACCTTCTGTACTAGTGTAGAAAGAATCAAGCTACATATTAACTAAGAATGATTCTTTCATTAATATACAGATTTCATTTTTTTTTGCAGTTTCACCCCTTATACTTTGCTGGATTATAAACAATGTACATCATCCAAATATTGAAAATTTTTCTATTTTCTCTATTAATGCCAGAGGTATTCGAAATGTTATGAAAAGAAAAGCAGTTTTTTTGTTTTGTAAGAAAGCGAATGCTGATTTTTATTTTATACAGGAAACACATGCATGTCAATTGGATTTGCAGTTTTGGAGGAATCAGTGGGGGGATGATATTTGGCTTTCCAATGGTACTAATCACTCAGCAGGTGTTGCTGTTTTGAAAGGAAACTTTAAAGGGAAAATTCTTCACAGTAGTATGCATCATTCTGGGAGATGGATCATTTTAACAGTTGATATTGGGGGGAAACAGTTTATACTTGTTAATGTATATGCCACCAATAATAAAATACAAAATAGACTTCTTTTTCAGGAACTAGAAGATAGTATAAAACAGGTTTTAAATAGATTTTCAGAAGCTAAAATAATTTTGGGTGGAGATTTTAATACAGTGTTTGATGAGAGTATGGATAGATGGCCTCAAAGGGTTAATCATAGAGGTGAGTCTGTTCATTTGGAAAATCTGTGCTTTGGCTTGGGTGTAATTGATATCTGGAGATGTTTGAACCCAGGATTAAGTCAGTTTTCATGGAGTAATCGAGATTTTTCTAAACAGTCTAGAATTGATATGTGGCTCATTTCAAAAGAATTGGAGAATCTCACTACTGATGTCTATATGAGTCCTGCAGTTTTGACGGATCATAAAGGTATCTTTTTGTCGATTAATACATCTGGATCTTTAAAAACCAAAAAATTTAGTTATTGGAAATTTAATAAAACTCTTTTGGAAGATGACCAATTTGTAAAGGATGCTAACTTAATTATTAAAGATTGTTATAGAAAGGCATTACAGAACAATTTTTTCGGCAGTTATTGGGAATTTATGAAGTATAAAATTAGGGAATTAGCTATTAAAAGGAGCAAAACCCTAGTTATGTTAAAAAGAAATAAAAAAGATACTCTTATTGAAGATATAATCGAATTAACTCAGATTACTGATTACAGTCAGGAAGAAAAAGAAAAATTGAGTCTTTTGCAACTGCAATTAGATCAGACTTATGAAGAAAAAGCTAAAGGTGCATTTATACTGTAACGCTTACGGCCGACAGGTACTGTGTAAGAGCCGGCGTACCAGAGCAGGTGACGTCACCGCCCTTCCCTGTGATAGCAGGACTACAGCTACTGGGCTGGAGAGAGATCTCTCTTTAGCTCACGGGGTTGGGTCGCTGCAGAGAGACACGGAAGTCCCGGGTTCAAGCCCCGGACGGTGCGGGGCCGACCTGATGCGGCAAGGGCGCCCGCCTGAGCCCCCGTTGCGTTACAATACGATCAAGAAGAATGTGGATGGAAGAAGAGGAAAAAAATACTAAATATTTTTATAATTTAGAAAAAAGAAGTTTAGAATATAAATTGATTGACAAGTTAAAAATTAATGGCAGTATTACAGATAATCTCAAAGATATAGCTTTATATGTTACGGATTTTTACAAAACTTTATACTCAGCAAGACAGAACAGGTCGGATATGGATGTATTTTTGCATTCCATAAGGAGAGACGCTAGATTTATAGATGAGGAATTCCGTATACAATGTGATCAACAAATTACTAAGAACGAAATAAAGATAAATATTGATAAGTTAAAAGACAATAAATCCCCTGGGAATGACGGTTTATGTAGTGAATTTGATAAATTTTTTCAAGATTTGTTAATTGATTTTTTATTTGGTGTTTTTGAAGAAGCTATACAAAAAAAAGAAATGCCACCTTCTCTGAAACAGGGATTGATTTCACTTATTCCCAAACCCGCAAGGATAAGCTAATATTAGAAAATTGGAGACCTACAGATGCAGCCATTCAAAATGCGCGGGCGATACCGCATTATTTTGCGGTACGCTGTACGCAGTCTACCGCAAGCTACCGGTAAATACCGCGAGTTACCGTAAATTCTCCTATAATACGACAAGCAAAATAATCGTATCCGGAATTTCCGCAAGGTGGAGCTAATAAAGCTCAACCTCTCATGTTTGAGCTGTGGCCATCAAAGTCTTTAACGAAGATATTACTAATAGTATTAATAATGAATGACCTTGGACAAGCTGTAAGTGTAAACTCAAAGTATTGCCCTGGTCAACATTCTTTTTTTCATTGACCATCTTTGTAAAAGTAACACCACAGCATTTCGCAATCACGCATTTGTTTCCAATCATGCAAAGTACAGTGATTCACCATGCCTTTCACATGCTCATAAAAGAGATTGATTTAGGAACATAAACATATTACCGTATGCAAACTGTACTGTATACAGTATGTATATGTATATTTAATGTCTTAACTGTGCCCGTTTAAGTATTGAATATTCATATCTAATTTTACCACTGAAGGGAAATCTTAGTAGCTGAGCATAAAAAGAATAGGAGCATACTGCAACGCGTGTGAAGGCCATAAACGATATTAATTTTGGAACATAAACATACAGTATATGGCTGGTCTCGGTACTTTAAAGAAAACATACACGAAACATGGTTTCATTATGACCAGAATCGGTCTTGAGATATTTTTAACTTGATTTACAGTATTTGAGAGGTATGTCTTAACACCGATACTACAGTGCTTAAGTACTGCTCACGTATATGTTTCTAGGTTTATATTATGCATTTCATATGGTCAAATTACTTTTGAGCAACTAATAAGAAGCGGTATGCGTTTTAGTTTCGTTTTGTGCTGGGACCCGTGGATTGATTAGAGATATCAAGTACATACAAGTCATTTTTTAAATGTTGTAGTTCGTCTTGAAAAAATGTTACGAGTACATCATCTATCAACAATTACACAGGTTCTGTTTCCATATTGCGGATTTTGGTTACGTAATATTATTTTCTAGATTTCACGTTGTGAATATATGATTTGGGCAAACAGAGCCGCAAAGAAGTACATTATGGGTTGTTGTTTTTTTTTTGCAGTTTTATCTAGAACAAGCGATGCTTAAACCTTTGTCTGATTCTTGTGAAACTATCCACACGACAGTTACAGTACCTAGGAGTTGACTTCAGTGATGTCACTGATGGGATGTTTCTAAAAATCCATCCTCTGTAAAACGTCTTCTCTAGTTGTCCTGCATATGTATTCGCTAATGAAGCTGTGTGTTCTGAGCCTGGTTCTCTACATTTCTGTATGAACCAGCTTAGAGGGCTAAAGACAGCTTGTGTTTAAATTGAGTGTAAGGCAATTTATGCTTCTAAAGTCATGGTCAGCATTTATTATTGTACTGTGCTGTAAACTTGTTCTGTGCCAAGTCACATTATTTTATAGCGTTTTTATAGCGTTATCAAATCCGGTGGCGCTGTGTGTTAGTTTCCTGACTCCCATGTCACATGGTCTGTGATTGAAACTTGTAAAACCGGTTTAATTCGTCACAGCCAGCACTCCGGTTGTAAAGTAGAAGCAGGCGAGATTTCCAGCGAAAAACACCTCCCCCTTCTTCAGGTGTGAGGGTCTTCCGCTCAGAATGAAACGCTAAAATGTAATGTAGGCTCTGAATGGGTTCAATTATGATTTGGGCTTGATTAAGGTCGCTGCCTTTCATCTAAAACCCTACTTGAATCCTTCTAAACTAAAAATCAGTGTTAGTGAGTTCTAAATAAAGAGGTATCCAGGTAACAGTGAAACGGGCGGACAGTCTGGGGAGATCGCCCGTTTTCCATGTAAATAGTTCCCTGGTTCCGCACCCCTTGGTGTTTCTCTCGCTCTCTCTCGGGTCACCTGATCATTAGCTCGAAAGATTTGAGTGCTTTGTGTATATTCTAATGGTAGTGGGGGCAGGGTGTGTGGGAACAGGTTTGGTTGAAATTGCATTGGAGATCTATGTTCTTCACACCTGAAACATTTTCTCTGAAAGCATTTTCTTCGTAGTTTAACCGATCTTGTTACAGCATGTTACAGTTTACTATTATTAACCATATTAATTTTAAGTGCTTAATGTAAAATCTTGTAAAAATATATTTTCATTGTTCAAATATACATTAAGTCTGACTATCATATAATAAGTTAAATACAAAACTAAAGAAAAAATAGGGTTAAATATAATTCAAAATATTTTGCTAACAATGTTAACTGTTTATGAATAATAAAATGTATTAACTAAGGAGTAGGATGGCACAGTTGTTAGTATGTTTTTTGTTTTGTTTCTTTTTCATAAATACAACAGTAGTACCTGATGTCTCAGTGGCTTTCAAAATTAAATTATGCATGCAAACCTGTGAACTAGAAAGATAACTAAGATATCCATCCATTATATTCCATAATATCCATGAAATATATGGCGCTGAAATATGTGTGACGCAGTGGTGGCCTGACACGGTGAGGTGCCCTGGCAGCTGTATGATGCAGTGGTGGCCTGGCACGGTGAGGTGCGCTTGCAGCTATGTGACGCAGTGGTGGCCTGGCACGGTGAGGTGCGCTGGCAGCTGTGTGATGCAGTGGTGGTCGGGTATGTAGAGGTGCACTGGCAGCTGTGTGTTGTGACGCAGTGGTGGCCTGGCACGGTGAGGTGCGCTGGCAGCTGTGTGATGCAGTGGTGGCCGGGCACGGTGAGGTGCGCTGGCAGGTGGGTGATGCAGTGGTGGCCTGGCACCGTGAGGTGCGCTGGCAGCTGTGTGGTGTGACGCAGTGGTGGCCTGGCACGGTGAAGTGCGCTGGCAGCTGTGTGGTGTGACGCAGTGGTGGCCTGGCACGGTGAGGTGCGCTGGCAGCTGTGTGATGCAGTGGTGGCCTGGCACGGTGAGGTGCGCTGGCAGCTGGGTGATGCAGTGGTGGCCTGGCACGGTGAGGTGCGCTGGCAGCTGTGTGGTGTGACGCAGTGGTGGAAATGTTCACCATGTTTCACCATGCTGAAAATGTTTGTACCAGACTTTTTTGAGGCCTGTTTAATTGTGTCTGAAGTCTGATGTTGTAAATTTTATTGTTAAAAAGATCCATGAAAATGTCACTACTAAAGTTAGCTGGTACTGTTGGTATTGTAAGTGGCAAGTAGAGCTCATATTTTAGATTTTGTGTAGTTGCTAGCGTTGAACTGTGTGTTGGATGCACATGAATATATTCATTATATGCCAGCGCACCTCACCGTGCCAGGCCACCACTGCATCACAACACACAGCTGCCAGTGCACCTCTACATACCCGACCACCACTGCATCACAAAGCTGCCAGCGCACCTCACCGTGCCAGGCCACCACTGCGTCACATAGCTGCAAGCGCACCTCACAGTGCCAGGCCACCACTGCATCATACAGCTGCCAGCGCACCTCACCGTACCAGGCCACCACTGCGTCACACCACACAGCTGCCAGCGCACTTCACCGTGCCAAGCCACCACTGCGTCACACCACACAGCTGCCAGCGCACCTCACCGTGCCAGGCCACCACTGCGTCACACCACACAGCTGCCAGCGCACTTCACCGTGCCAGGCCACCACTGCGTCACACCACACAGCTGCCAGCGCACCTCACGGTGCCAGGCCACCTCTGCATCATCCACCTGCCAGCGCACCTCACCGTGCCCGGCCACCACTGCATCACACAGCTGCCAGCGCACTTCACCGTGCCAGGCCACAACTGCGCCACACCACACAGCTGTCAGCGCACCTCACCGTGCCAGGCCACCACTGCATCACACAGCTGCCAGCGCACCTCACCGTGCCAGGCCACCACTGCGTCACAACACACAGCTGCCAGTGCACCTCTACATACCCGACCACCACTGCATCACACAGCTGCCAGCGCACCTCACCGTGCCAGGCCACCACTGCGTCACATAGCTGCAAGCGCACCTCACCGTGCCAGGCCACCACTGCATCATACAGCTGCCAGGGCACCTCACCGTGCCAGGCCACCACTGCATCACACAGCTGCCAGCGCACTTCACCGTGCCAGGCCACCACTGCGTCACACCACACAGCTGCCAGCGCACCTCACCGTGCCAGGCCACCACTGCGTCACATAGCTGCAAGCGCACCTCACCGTGCCAGGCCACCACTGCATCATACAGCTGCCAGGGCACCTCACCGTGTCAGGCCACCACTGCGTAACACCACATAGCTGCCAGCGCACCTCACCATGCCAGGCCATCACTGAGTCAGAGATTAAATAAAACCTCACTCGCACCAAACAAATTTATATTTCTAAATATCACAACATGATCGAATTTAAGTCATTTTAATAACAATGAATAGTCACCTAGGCGTTACAATATAAACATTTATATTAATTTAAATAACGTTTTGATTTAAATCACAAATGCGGGTTTAAATATATGTGTTTTTTGATTCACAATCAGACAAATGCAACATAAATTGATATCTTTGTCTTCTAAGTATCTTAATAAACTTTCAGCATAGCTTTCTCCCCGTTTAGATTTATTTTGGGATCAAACGTGGAAAGATTAGATTGTAATCGTTTTTATTTTTTAAATACATTTTAGAAAAGTGTAATCTATACTAAAAAGCTGTACACCACCTGCTATAAAGATACATATTGTAATACTTTCGGGTTCGGATAGGACAGACACAAGAACTCAGACTTGCGGAGTTAAAGCAAGTTAAAGCCTTGATTTTATATATCACCTTTAAAAGTGGCATCTCAAAGCAAAGTAAATACCCAACACTGATTGTACCCATCTGTCATGCTAATAAAGCAGCTTGAATTGAATTGAGAGGGGGGGGGGGTATATTTGCTTTGTGTATAAAGTACATTGTGAATGTTTTCACAGCCTTCACTTTGTCGTTTTTATGCCATTTTTTTGACCACGCACGAATATTCCTATGTCCGTATCTTCGCAAGGGAATCAGTGCGAATTTTAATACTAATTAAATGACCGCGGGCACTTTCCACCCCCTCTACATTCTCAGAGTAGAACAGACTAACCTTCTAATGAAAGACAGTCCAGCCCCCACGGACAGGAAAAGTGCCCACAGGCACTTAAACTTAATATGGTCAGTAACAGTAAACAGTAACATGGTCAGAAGGAGCACGTACAAACGTTTCCGAAATAACCACATGTAAGACTCTGATGCATAAAATGTTTAGGGAGAAAGTGGAATACTGGTGTGTATTTTTTCTTTAAACTACCAATACCAGCCATATACAGTCTGTAACGTAGGGATTTCTATATGTCTTTATTTAGTGGTTACATTAGTGACAAAGGCTAAACTTTTAGCTTCAGTAACGTGTACATATCTCCCCTTTTTATAAAACGACATGGTTGAAAACTGTTCCAGAGCCACTGTTGTTTCATGAGTGAAAAGTACATCATGAAATGCCTCTCCCTGTTCAATCCACTGGAAAAAAAGAAAAGGAGCATAAAGCTTCTGATGGTCATAAACGATATTCATTTAGGAGCAGCATCAGAGGTATTTTTTTAACTGCACTGCATTGGAGAGAATACCATAGTGTTTTTTTTTTTTTACTCCCTGGCGGAAACTGGCTTCCAGAAGAATCAGTATGGCTCAGAGATTAAATAAAACTTCACTCGCACCAAACAAATGTATATTTCTAAATATCACAACATGATCGAATTTAAGTCATTTTAATAACAATGAATAGTCACCTATGCGTTACAATATAAACATTTATATTGATTTAAATCGCGTTTAAATCACCTTTATTTAAAACCCATAAATAAAGCTGATACTGTTTTAATTATTTAAAACTGTATTAAAGCAGCACGATACACAATGCAACGTAAATCGCTATCTTTGTCTTCTGTGTAATAATGTTCACCTCTCTGTCCAGCAAATTTACAATAGTAATAATAATGAACTTTATTGTATATGGCGCCTTTAAAGGTGGCTCCTCAAAGCGCTTTACAGGTTAAAAACAATACTGTTAGGCTGGGAAAACGATTTTTTTTTAAGAAATACAAAATGAGATATAATGATATGTTCCGGCTTAGACATTAACGAAGAGCATAACGCGTGTACTGTATACACTGCAAGTACAACCCCCCTCTCTGCAGGAGTGCTGGCTGTGACGAATTGAACCGGTTTCACGGGTATTTTCAAAGTAGGAGGCGAGATTTCCAGCGAAAGACACCTCCCCCCCCCCCTCAAAAACCCAGTAAGTACAGTACTTACTAGTTAAAGGCTAGGCTCCTCAATAAAATCGCTTTAACATGCTAATGCGTTGGTGTAACAGTCCGGGCGTGGCAAGCTTCTAATTTCAACCCGACTACGGCGAAAGGAACCCTTCTTTCATTAGAAGACAATGAACATATTTTAGCCCTGGATGAATTAATAGCAAACATGGTTTACATAAAAGACATTTTTCCAAGAAAGTTTAGCCATTGTCACTAATGAAACCACTAAATAAAGACATAAATATAAAAATCTTAAGATTTTTAAAATACATAACTTTGCTAAAATTTATTTGAAAATAAAAACAATTACAACCGCCAGGGGAGAGAGAGAACAGGGGAGGGATGTTGGTTTTGCATAAGGGGCGGGGCTATGGAAATTAGGTCTGTTTGGGAATGTGTAGTAACATGTTCTGGCTGTTTGTGAATTATCGTTGTTGAGTATGGAGTGTTGAGGTATTGATTTTGTGTAATGCTTTATGTTGAAAATTGAGGTGGATTTTGTTTATGATAAACAGGATAAACTGGGATGGGAGGAATGTTTGGTTTTGCATAAGGGGCGGGATTATGATAATTGGAGGACTTTGCGAGAGTAAAATGGTTTGATATATTTGATTTTGTATTGTGGTTGTTATCTATGTTTTTGGTTGGTATTATGTTTATATGGTTGTTTTTGTTGGTTGGTTGTTATTATGGTTATTAATAATACGATCTATAGTTGAAATCTGAGCCTAAATAAAAAGAAAAAGCAAGTGATTAGGTTTATGAGCAATCTAATTACTTATTCGTTTAAAACGCTATATAAAATAAAGTTATTATTAATTTGCTGGACAGAGCGGTGAACATTATTATGCATAAGACAAAGATAACGATCCTGATCAGTTTAGAAATCTGTGTACGCTGTAAGGTTTTTACTTCTTAAACTTTTAAAATACACGTTTTGAATAGAAAGAAATCCTCTTCCTGGTACAGTATGTATAGCAAACCAGCACCTTTTTTCTCTTTTTTCTCCAATCAGAGGGGTGTCAGATGGTGTCAGCCAATCACCATTCTGAAGCCCTACCATAATCTCTGGTATGGGGAGACCCCAGAATTCTGTCCCATAGTTTAGACAGATGATAGATACTTTTATTGATCCCGTGAGGGAAATAAAGTAAATCATTTTCATTTTAGGAAATTATTAAACGCTCGGTTAAAAGCAAAGGAGATTGTCTGTTATAGTGGACATAAAAACAAGAGTTCGCTGGCATTATATCCTAGAAGACACAGACCGGCGCCAGACCGGGAGAATGCCTGCAGCGTAAAAGAAAATGCCTGATGAACTAGGGATTGGACAGTTTCCAAGTGCTTGTACAATCGATGGAAATGTTTAAATAAATGTGCAAAAGAAATAAACAAAATAATCATTTATTTCTTTATCATATTGGGTAGCTAATGTCCTCTCTTTGCTAGTTAGTGGCTGTTTCTCTGCATTGGGTAGCAACGGGTGACTGTTCTCAGGCGGAAGATGTAAACAGCTTAATGTTCGTGTTAAATAATTTTTTTAAATTAAAATTCATTCTATACAGCAATCGCATATTTGGGTACCGTTTCATAAAACTTTCATGCTTAAAATGTTTAGGGAGAAATGGAAGACTGGTGTGTATTTTTTCTTTAAACTACCAAGACCAGCCATACACAGTACAGTTTCCGTACATACAGTAATGTTTATGTTCCTAAATTAATATCGTTTATGACCTTCAGATGCGTTATGCTCCTCTTCTTTTTATGCTCAGCTACTAAAATTTCCCTTTAGTGGTAAAATCCATATAAATATTCAAAACTAAGCGGATTAAAATGTGCACAGTAAAGACATTAAATGATTAAATCTTTGCACTACCAACCAATGCACCACGAGTGCCCCTGTCGGTCATTTTGGCCAGCCAATCACTTACCGCGGTGCCCTCCGGTGCCCTGCGGTGGCTTGTGGGTAGGTTACTGTACCGCGGGTTTTTACCGCGCATTTTGAATGGCTGCATCTGTATAACTCTGTTGAATAATGATGCAAAATTATTAGCTTTGATATTTGCGAATAGATTAAAGAAAGGGTTGGCTCAGATTATTGATGAGACGCAATCTGGTTTTATGAAAGGCAGGCATATTTGCAATAATATCCGTTTAATTCTGGATCTGATAGATTACAGTGATCTTATAGAAGATGATAGTTATATTTTATTTGTGGACTTTTATAAAGCTTTTGATACAGTAGAGCATACATTTATTTTTAAGTGTTTAGAATTTTTTGGTTTTGGTGAATATTTTCAGAATGTTGTTAAGACTCTTTATAATGGGTGTAATAGCTCAGTCAGATTACATAATGGTACATCTCCGAGATTTGAAATTGGAAGAGGTATTAGGCAGGGATGTCCAATATCTCCTTTTCTCTTTTTATTAGTAACTCAGACTTTGACTCTTCATATTAATAATAGCATTATGGAAGGCATTAGTATCTTGGGAAGGGAAATTAAGATTTGTCAACTAGCAGACGATACCACTATTTTTCTTAAGAATAGTAAAGAGGTCTCTAAAGCAATTGAGGTTTTAAATGTGTTCTCATCAGTCTCAGGATTGTCTCTGAATATTGTCAAGTGTGAACTGTTTTCTCTGAAGGATTCTAATTTAGATGCAATAGTGAATATACCTGTGAAGAAAGTGGTTCGTTATTTGGGTATTATAGTCTGTAAAGACCAAGATGAAAGATGTAAATTGAATTTTATGCCTATTTTAGATAAAACTAAAAAAAAGATTTCAGTCTTGGTTAATGAGGGACCTATCATTGGCAGGTCGGGTTCTACTGTCGAAAGCAGAGGGTATATCTCGCTTTGTGTACACCTCGCTTTCACTGAATGTGCCTTCGCATCTTATTGATGAGTTTGACAAACTATTATACAACTTTATTTGGA
Source organism: Atractosteus spatula (assembly GCF_055471065.1). Taxonomy (NCBI): domain Eukaryota; kingdom Metazoa; phylum Chordata; class Actinopteri; order Semionotiformes; family Lepisosteidae; genus Atractosteus; species Atractosteus spatula. The sequence goes on from NC_142724.1 coordinate 18,328,702, forward strand.
AGAATAAACCTCATTATATTAGGAAACACCTTCTGAGTAAACCAAAAAACCAAGGTGGCTTGAATGTTATAGACTTTTATATGTCAAATATAACTTTTAAAATAAATTGGATTAGGAAATTTATTAATAATAAAAATAGTATTTGGAATTTTATTCCAAACATAATTTTTCAGAATGTTGGGAATCTTGACTTTTTGTTAAAATTTAACTTTGATATAAAGAAAATTCCAGTTAAGTTATCTAATTTTCATAAGCAAGTACTATTATACTGGACTTTATTATACAAACACAACTTCTCACCACACACATATTATATTTGGAATAATAAAGACATTAAGTTTAAAAATAAAAGTTTATTTTTACATAGTTGGTTTAATAACAAAATTTATTTAGTGGCTCAACTGTTGAATGAAGATGGTAGATTGCTTACTTATCCTGAATTCCTGGAGAGATTTCAGTTCCCTGTTACTCCTAAGGAATATGCAATAGTTTTTGATGCCATTCCGGAAGGTGTAGTGGGCTTATTAAAAGCAAATCAAAGTGTCAATAGGACTGACCTCCTTTTGGGTCCTACAACTGATTTTTTCTTGGATGGCGTGGAAATAAAGGATAAGAAATGTAACAATACTCATATTAGAAATCTTTGTAAACCCCATCTTATCCCTTCTTGTTTGTCTTTTTGGAATGCAATGTTTGAAAATATAAACTGGAAGTTAGTTTGGACAATTCCTGATAGATTTTGTATTACAAATAAAGTTAAAGAGATATCGTTTAAAATTATTCATAAGTTTTATCCAGTGAAATTAGTACTCTTTAAATTTAAGCATGAGCAGGATGATCTGTGTGTTTTTTGTTGGGCGGAAAAGGAATCTTTGGTGCATTTATTTGTTAGGTGTAGGTTTGTGAAGCTCTTTTGGACGGATTTACAGAGTTTTGTTTGCAGGCAGTTAAAGGTGTTTGTTAGATTGAAGGATTTTGACATTTTATTGTACTGTTTAGTAGAAAATTTGGAAAAAGAGCATTTATTTATAGTCAATTTATTAATCATTCTTGGTAAATTTCACATCCATAAATCCAAATGGTCTAATAATACTCCCCTTTTTAGTTCTTTTGAGGTGGAGCTGAAACACTATTTAAATTCTATTAAAAATGTGAGAAATAATAAAGCACGGAAAACATATGATGTATGTAAAAAATACAATTTAATCATATAACTTACTTATTACCTCTGGCGGTTAACTGTTTATTTTTCTGTTTGTGTTTGTTCTCTTGTACCTAATTTGATCCTCTGATTGTATTTGTATTTGTAAATTCTTTACAAATTTAATAAAAAATTCTTTAAAAAAAATTCTGAAAACACAATCGGGTTAATGTGATAACACGATTTTTAACAACCCAAATTCAAGAGAGCAGTGAGGATGATCTGCGTGAATTCAAAATAGGACTGCTTCGTTTTATTAAAACACATGAGTTTATCAGGAATAAAAATAATACAAACAAAAGGCTTGTGTAAAGAGTTCAGGGAATGGTTGGACAATAGCAAATTAGAAAGTGTTGCTTAAGTACTGTATTGTACAATTAAGTGTTAGTAATTTCAAGTTCTAATTTGAGGCAAAAGGCATAAAGTTACATTAAATTCTTATCAAGATTAAGTGTTTACACTATCCCTATCAAGCTCTAGGGGTTTTGTCAACTTACTGGCACAGTATTTACAGGCACTTGTTATAGTAAATTGGGTGAGTTTACCTTGGCTATTAGGAATCAATTGTTAGAGCAACATGGAGTCTTCACAAGGATTTACGTCACAGTGAAAACAATAGAAAAAGTGTACATAATGTTAAAATTATCAAACTGATACAGAAGCAATACATAAAAATAGGGATAGTATGTTAGTACACCATTTGTTACATTAATCTCCTCATTAGTCTAATTAAAATGATCAACATTCATGTACTTTTGATTAACTAAGGAGACGTTAATATTAATTTCTTTAAAGTAGAAGTAGTTACTCATGAGCACCTGACTTGATTATGATAATGAAAGTGATCAAGTTAGAAAAACCAACAGTTTACTCAATAGATTGTCTTTATTTTTATGCATCTCTTCTGTGCACTTGCTATAAGCTTGATATTTTGAATGCTTTTATGCATCAAATGTTTTCTGTGTAATGAATCCTTGTGGATCCTTGAATCAATTCACTGTTACAACACTGCCAGTAAACTCACAAAACCCTTACATATTTGGGCATCACATGTGAGGATTGGTTTAGACTAAAATAAGAATCAATTGAAAAAACAAAATCTTGAGAACCTACTGTAGTTTGACAAAAGCTGAGGGTTCACTGGATTCTACACAGTGTACAGTTCTGTGTATGCAAAGCAACACCAGCTCCCCCCTGCTCTTTAAATCCACAGTTCAGTGTGCTCCTCATTTTAAGACATTTAAACAATACTGTAGAAGTTTGGTAAAACTAAAGTAAATGCAATAAGGGGTCCAATATTCTAAAAGAGTCTTTTGTGTTACCCGATTAATAGTAATGCCAGAAAATCATTTATAGTCAAGATGTCTGAGAAGACACTGTTCTAATTAAACATTGCACCTGCAAATTCACAAAATCCCTACACAATATGCAGTGTATTATAGGATAGATTCTTAGTCTATATCAAGAAGTGTAATAGCTTAGGTTTGCACTTCAGTATCCTCAGGAAGGCAGCAGTTACTTCTTCAGGTTAGTTACTATGGAGAGCTGGTAAATTTCCCAGTACAGAGGTGGAAAATAATATTTACTTGTGGGAAGCTTCTTTATGCACAACATCTTTGATTTTTCCTTCTGGAGCAAAGATGTAAAAAGGGGAAAAAACAACTTCACATGTGAGCATACAACAAAGTAATCCAGGTGAGAAGCATGATGATTCCAGGTTCAAGCCCACTTTTCACATTTTAATGGACATAGTGAAATGGAGTCTAATGGAGAATTGAAAACATATGAACCTGAATGGCAGATCAGATGGAATGATTTGAATTATTGGAATGAATATATCTACTCCTTTGAACGATCCAGACCGAATATTGATGCCTCAAGCACATGTGGGTGAAGCTTTTTGATCAATAAGCGAGTTCCATTGCACAGTTTTGGAAGATCCAAATTTCATAAAAGCATTACAGGACATCCAATTTTCAGAGATTGATTATGAGGTGGAACATCAGGTGGATGCAAGGTGTCCATAAACACAGGGTATTGGACAAAAATGTCAATAACCATAATCAACACTTTTGAAAACTTTTGCTTCACCAGGCATCTTTTTCAATATTCGATCATAGATGTCTTCCACTGCATACTCCCATAAGGGTTGTGGGTTGGAAAGATGACATGCAGAGAGCATTATGCAGAAGAGATCTCCAAGTCTATAAGGTGAACCAGTCAATGTAGCCTCTGTAAGACCTTCATCCCAGTGCTTGTGATCTTCTGGAAGTCCATGGAGATTGCAGGCTTCTCTGTAGGTTGAATCCAAAAACTGCCATGTCAAAGCCTTTGTTGACACATGCTTGATGGATTTGACTGAGCTGCAGTATTCAACATTGATGCGAGTCTTGAATTTTTTTGAGAGAAGTAAATTGGAGGGAACAACCCATCCTACATACATGAGTTACGATTCAAAGGACCACAGGGCACATTAATTTTTTTTTTCACTACAACCTCAAACTGAACTTAGTCATCATGAGGACCTGGAATTTCAGCTGAAATAATTCTGTCAACATCTTTGGGGTGAATCTTGTTGACCAGCCAGAGCAAAATGTGAGCGTGAGGTAGACCTCTCTTTTGGCATTTTATGGTATACATGTGGCATGTTGATTCAAAGATTTTGCTCTTTGTTAAAAGATTGATGAGGGACACCAGCTTTCTCCAAAAACCTCTTGTAATAAGATTATGTCTGAGGATTACCTTTTGGCCGGGTAAAAGACCTCTCTGTATCTGCCATGTAGGGTTGCATGTGAAAGTAATGGATAGGTCAGGTCTGCCATACTTTCTGACATAAGTCATGGCATCTTGAGTCTTTTAGTGAATGTATCTTTGTCCTCCTGTAAACTTCGAAGACAATATCTCCATCACTGGTGATTGCATCTCTAAGACCCTGGTATGTCTCAATACCAGGTTAAAATTGTGCTTGATTTTGGCAAATGAACAAAAGATGCTTACTTTCAATTTTTGCATGCATGTCAACAATGTACAGGCGGAATAGTTCTGTGCACTTCAAAACGTGACTGGAACTGTTTGATCCCACCATAACCTGGTAAGCATAGTAATCACTTGCAGTTACTTTCTCTCCTGATGAGAGAGACAGAATATTAATGAAGTAGCCATTTTGTCCTTTCCAAAATATTATTGGGTACTGGAGCACATCATAAGAGTGATGGTTCCGAAATTCTCCGTAGGGTATCATCTCTCTGATGAAGGATAATGTCATGTTTTCCTGCATCTTGATCAACCAAAAAGATTGCAACTTCATTTGTGGTTGGGGCATTGAACCTGCTCTTATGCTCACCAGCTAGTGTCTTGTCTGCTCTAAAGATGACTTTGTGATCTCCAAGTGCAGGATCTTGCTGCACTGACTTGAAACTTCTGACTAAATTGTTGTGCTCGTAAAGCATGTTTTGTAGGCTCTGAATGACTTCCTATTGAACACCAGGCAAAATATGGCACCTGCAATCTGCTTGTTCTTACTTATCACCCATGAAGTAATTTTGAACAAATTTAGGCAATTCTTCTTCAACAGGTAAAACCAAACTAATTCTGTGAACACTTGTCCCTGGATTTTGAAGGTGGGCATAAATCCTGGCTCATTTACTTCTTTTAAAGCACCAAATGATGTCATTCTGAATCATGAATGGTACTTTATGTTGTTTGAATGGAAGCACCTGGACTTTTCTGTGTCCCCTTCCATCAGTGAGAGAAAAGGCTCTGGTGGTTGTTATATTGGCAAAAGGTTCACATTTCCATTATTGTAGCAAATACCTGATGGTTCATTCTTCCACTTTTTCACACTGTGGTGACTGTACACCCCACACTCATAGTTCCAATTTTCATAGCTTTGTGTTGTGAGATATCAAAGCTGTTAATGTAATCAAAAGCTAAATTGTGAAGGTCAAACCCTCTTTGTCTTTGAGCTGCTTTTCTTGCTTGGTCTACCTGCTGCCTTGCTGCTCTTTGCTCATCTGTTTCAGCTTAGCTACAGGTGTTCGAGCTTGTTGACTTTTGAAGCAGCTTCGGTGGACCTACCCTTCTTGGGTGGCATGTTTTAATCTAATTTAAATTAAATGGTTTATAAAAACATTGAAATCTCAGGCGCTTTATAGACAAACATCACAATTAATTGCAAGTTTGCACACAGTGATAAAGGGTGATAAACCCTCAGCATGTTTGGAATATCAAAAATTAACTGCTATACTTACATTTTTTACTCCCATTTATCAAAAAACAATTGGGGACAGGGACTCCTATCAATTTGATACAAAACATGCCAAGTTCCAAATTAAATGGTCTATTGGCCTTGAAGGTGAAAGGTTTTAGATTAAAAACCTAACCTAGGGTAAGATGTACTTGGATGCAAAACTTCAGGTTTGTAGGATGAAAAATAAGAGCCTGTATAAAGAACAGACAAACAGACATTGCAAATTGTTGATGTAAAGGTTTAGGTCTTCCAAATATTGACAACTCTGAAAGCTTCAATAAAATCAGCCAACTTTTTTAGCTTTTATTTCTTTCATTATTTACTTTCACTTAGTCATAAAAAGTATTCATTATAAACATTCTTTTGTATTCACTTTAAAAACAGTGGTAACAGAATAGAACAGCTTAATAAACCATACTTTTTTTAAAGCAATTTAACCAAAACCTCACCTCTGCACCAAAACTCAAAAAACCCTATTCCCTTAATCTAATACTCATCAAAAACTCTGCTATTTACTTCTGTATTTTACCCTATTTAAACCATACACTCCAAAAGCACATTCATTTTGTGATCCTACTCCTAGCTACATCCTTTAGTCTGTCTTATATAGCTCGGGTTCTGTGTTCCAGGTGTTAATTAATTGATCAGCTGTCCAATGGAAACAGCATTTGTCTGCATTCTCATGCACAAAACTAATAATGTTTAAAATCCAATATCTATAGTTTTATACTCCAAATACAATTCTGAAGAAACTGTTATTTGTTTAGAAAAACTTTACTATTGTAAAAAAACAAAGTGAAGAACGACTTCAAAGTACTGAAATGTGTTTGTCACGTGTTTAAAAAACAGCATTTTGCAAACAACCATTTAAATCTCTGAATAGAAATTGTGAATGTTAAATTGTAAAGCAAAACTGCTCTGAACATTTAAATATTAACTGTTTGGTAAAAAAAAGTATTCAAAATGACTATGTTACTATAGATACATATTACAAAATGTGAAGACATGAAACATTGTTTAAAAATGTGGGGAAAAAATTATTCTCACCTTCATGTTTACTGTATTATGCAGTTGACAACAATTTGGTAGGATATCTTAAATCCTAATTTTTTTTATTCTGAATATATTTTATTAATGTGTAAAAAGATTTTAGTCCTCCTTTTCCTTTCATTGTGTTAACATTTGATCTTCTTTACATAATTGTACTTTATTCTTACCAGTTTTATGGCTGTTATAGTCTTGCAATATCATTTCATCATTGTTATATGTGTGTCATTTTTAATGTCATTAGACAGTTTAGTTGATTTGAGATTTTGAACACATAAAAAAAAATGTTATCAGTTAAGTTCTTAGTGCAGTGATCACAGACATTTAATAAAACCACCACATCATTTTAATAATTTATCTATTCTGTGGCACACATAATTGTATTCCTACTAAAAACCTGATTTGGGATGTGGGACTACAATTTTAAAACTTTTAAAATTTATTTTAATTAGATTAAATATTGAATTCCTTGTAATAATTTGAATCAAATGAAACTGCAGAATTCATTTCATTTACTGAAATACTGCACAGTGAAACCCACTATGTTACTATTTTCAAAAAGGTCTTGTCACAATATTTGAAGAGAGCTGGTGTCAGTGTCCCAGGCCTTCAGTGTTCTTGATTTCTTTCCAGACACATTTTTAACACAGTCTAATAATTCATGTAAGTGTGATTATGTCGCGGATTGTGACGCCTAATGCAGGAAGTCCATCAGCTTTGTAAATGACCACGCCACCTACTAATGATAAAGGGTGCTAGGACCCTTCTCCCCTTGCCACATGTTCTCTTATCTCTCAGAACCACCTGCACATGAGTGACAGGCACTAAATCTGTTTAATGGTGGCGCGAATGCTTTGAGCACATACTGGAATATGTTCAGGGAGTCTGCTACCTATGAAAACCATATCAATCTAGAGGAGTATGCAGCATCTGTGTCTTGCTACATCAGCAAGTGCATTGATGATGTCACTGTCTCTAAATCTATTATCACACAGGCAAACCAGAAGCTAAGGCTGACTGCAGAGGTCCGCACACTGCTAAGAACTCACAATGTAGCATTTAGATCAGGTGACAAGGAAGCCCTTAAGACTACGAGGGCCAACTTGTCTCTTGCCATCAGGGAGGCAAAGCGCAAATACACATGAAAGATTCACGGTCACTTCTTGGACACCAGAGACATGTGGTGCATGTGGCAGGGTATCCAGCCCATTACTGACTGCAGGACTACTGCATGCGGCAGTAATGGAGATGCCTCCCTTCCGGATGCGCAGAATAACTTTTAAGCCTGCGAGAAAGACCATACCTCCTCCCAATGATCAGGTGCTTTGCCTGTCCTCAGCTGATGTGAGGAAGACACTCGCAAAAGGTAACCCACGTAAGGCTGCTGGACCTGACAATATACCTGGTCACGTGCTGAAGGAATGTGCAGCACAGTTAGCAGATGTTTTTAGAGACATTTTTAATACCTCCCTGTGGCAGACGGTAATTCCTGTATGTGTCAAGACCACCATGATTATACCAGTGCCAAAGAAGACTACTGTGTCCAGTCTCAATGACTATCGCCCCGTGGCACTCACACCAATTATCATGAAGTGCTTCGAAAGGCTAGTCATGAGCCACATCAAGTCCAGACTCCCCACCTCTCTGGACCCCTCCAGTTTGTGTACCATCCCAACCGGTCTACCAATGATGCTGTATCCCTCGCCCTTCACCTTGCCCTGTCCCATCTGGATAAGATGCTTATCTAAGAATGCTGTTCATTGACTTCAGTTCAGCATTCAACACAATTCAACCAGAAACTGATAGAAAAACTGAGCTTGATGAATCTCCACACCTCCCTCTGCAACTGGATTGTGGACTTTCTGATCCAGAGACTCAGACAGTCTGGATTAGAAACAACATCTGTAGTACCACCATACTGAACATTGCAACCCCTCAGGGCTGTGTACTCAGCCCACTACTGTTCACACTGATGACTCATGACTGCACTGCTAAGCACAGTGCAAATTACATCATCACGTTTGCTGATGACACAACAGTGGCGGGCCTCATTAGTAACAATGATGAGGCACCATACAGAGACAAGGTGGAGAAACTAGCAGACTGGTGCTTAAACAACAATCTGTCTCTGAATGTAGATAAGACAAAAGAGATGATAATTGACTTCAGGAGGGCCAACACTGATCACTCCCCTCTGCAAATCAATGGCTCCCCTGTAGAGACAGATAGAAGTACTAAGTTTCTTGGTGTGCATATCACAGATGACCTCACTTGGACCATCAACACCACCTCAAAAAGCACAACAACATCTCCACTTCCTGTGGCAACTGAGAAGGGCAAACCTTCCACCAGACTCCTGTAACAGCTATTTTCCACAGGCTGTCAGGCTCCTCAACAAGCTTCTGGTACCTACTGCACCTACTCCAAATCTGGAAACTTAGATCTTTTTTGCCTAATGTCAGGCATACTGTCTGATGTATTCTTTGGACAATCCTGTAAAGTAAATTGCACTATGTACCCTGTACCCTGTCAGAAATGTCTCTATCTACATTGGCTATAGCAGTGGTTCTCAAACTATGGTACAACATATGACACTGGAACTTTGTTGTGTGCACTGAGAAATTGGGACAGGTTTTCATATTTTCTATTTTAATAAAATCAGTTTGTGTCAAATATGCAACCTACATACTACGATACAGCGCACGCTTATACTTGAGTGAACAAAAGTTGTAGTTGATCTTTTGCTGCCTGGGTAAACTATCACAAAGCTTTAGAGAACTTAACATTTCTATTATCAACAAATTGTAAATACGACGTTTACATTGGCATTATTAATTTTTCACTTGAGTGTATGGAGGCTGTCACTGAGAGCAGACCCCCCCTCTTAGGCTGCGCAAATGATCTTTTACATTTTTATAGAGAAATGGAGGCTGTACAGTATGCATTACAATATAAACATTTATATTGATTTAAATCGCATTTTGATTTAAATCGCCAACGCGTTTAATTAAATGTATTTTTTGATTCACAATCAGACAAATGCAACATAAATTGTTATCTTTGTCTTCTAAGTATCTTAATAAACTTTCAGCATAGCTTTCTTCCCGTTAACATTTATTTTTCTTGGGATTTTGGGATCAAACGTGGAAAGATTAGATTGTTATCGTTTTTATTTTTTAAATACATTTTAGAAAAGTGTAATCTTTACTAAAAAGCTGTATTTATTTAATACCACTCGATACTTATATTAATGGAATTTAGTTGATACTGAATAAACTTTTAATTATTTTAAATTGTATTACAGCATTGTACACATGCTTAAAAGAGAGAAAACGCAAGCCTTCTTCAGGTGTGAGGGTCTTCTGCTCAGAATGAAATGCTAAAATGTAATGTAGGCTCTGAAAGGGTTCAATTATGATTTGGGCTTGATTAAGGTCACTGCTTTTCATCTAAAATCCTGCTTGAATCCTTCTAAACTAAAAATTAGTGTTAGTGAGTTCTAAATAAATAGGTATCCAGGTAACAGTGAAACGGGCGGACAGTCTGGGGAGATCGCCCGTTTTCCATGTAAATAGTTCCCTGGTTCCGCACCCCTTGGTGTTTCTCTCGCTCTCTCTCGGGTCACCTGATCATTAGCTCGAAAGATTTCAGAGCTTTGTGTATATTCTAATGGCAGTGGGGGCAGAGTGTGTGGGAACAGGTTTGGTTGAAATTGCATTGGAGATCTATGTTCTTCACACCTGTGTAGCGGCGAGGCTTAATAATAAGGCAGAGTTAAGTGTTTCTGAGCTTCCCAAATGAGGCCCCATTTCTCTGTTCATCTCTGTGGTGCAGCCACAGAGAGACCATTAGTGCAGGGTGATTTAAGGTCCTAGGACAGCTCCCAAAGGGGGATGCACTTAGCTAAGTCTGGCTATCATGATCAATGGTCATCCATTGGCGCCTATCAGGGAGTGCCGAATGGACATCTGGACTGCATTACTAAGTGTCAGGACTAAGTGACTCATATCTCACCGTGGTCAACCAATCAGGGACTGGTAGGGCTGAGTAACCCACGTGGGACTCTGATGCCCATGGAACTTTCAGCCAATCAACAAGCTGAAGTTCCTCCAGGTAAAAACAGGCAACACAGGCCTGGAGATTCAGATTCAGAGAGCCTGAGAGATTCAGATTCGGGAGATTCAGTAAGATTCTGGAGAGGATTCTGTGGACTGTTCTAAAGGGAATTCAAAGGAGAATTCCAGGGCAGGACGGCCCAGGAGCAGAAGGCTCCCAAGGGCAGGACATTCTCGCAGCGCGCCTCCTGACCATCCCGAGACTCAGCCCGGACAACCACGGAACGGCCAGTGTGTCCGAGTGCCAGAACTTTCCTTTGTTCTAAGAGTCTAGAGTGGAGGTTGCCAGAGAGTAACCAGCAGCAGGCCTCGTGAACAGGTCAGAACTGTGGACAGCTGAATCACTATTCAGAACTAGCTCTTCATCAGGAACGAACCAGTCCTCTTCCTGACTTGCTGGGACCCACAGTAACTTTTCTCCTGTGCGCAAACTTTGCTAGTTAAAGCCAACACAACTAGCCGGTCAGTGAGCATCAGCAGCGCACCGTCGCAAGCCGCACAGCACAGCCTGGCACGGAGCCAGAGAGAGCGGATTGGACAGCAACAGCCTGCAACTGTTTCTTTGTGCCCGCAGGAGATCTGAATCCCCAGAAATTGGATGAGTATTCAACTTCAATGCATTACAGCTCGAGAATTCAATTGTTATCCCAACCAGTTGATATCAATTTAATTCCTAAGAGTTATGTACTTGTTTTGAGTATCTAATGTAGAAGTTATAACCAAGTTCATTTACGAAACGGTCTAAATGAATGATATACTGAACGTATGTCCTCTTGATATGTGTAACTCTTCGTAACTGATTGAATATATATCTTTTGTATTCTGATAACCCTCTCGATAAGATCTGTTAGGTTTATATGCATATTCTATGTATTAATAAATGTATCCTCGTGTATTAGTACCTGTGTGTGTGCGTTGTTTGAGTTATATCGCATGGTTGGATTCTAAAGCCATCAAAAGAATCAACTTTGTGATTTACTGCTACAATTGAAAAGTGTCTCAGTAAATGCCCAAACCCTTCAGAGAACCGGTTAACATTACATATTTGGCGTCCCTGGGTGGGCGTGGCAAGACTGAAATGAATCAACCAAGCGGAATAATTCATATAAAACGCTGCGGGTTTCATACACGATAATACAGTGTGCTGAAAGCCGAAAGAAAAAGTTCCCCTTGCTCTTTAAGCAGTGCTTGAGTGTTTTGTGATCTTTTGCAATCTACAGGGTTGATTGCATATTTGATCTTGTGGTTTTCTGTGGTAGAACTGTGATTTCGTACTTAACAGTAATACTCTAAGTTTAACGATGGTTGCTAAAAGGTCTGAATTCGAGTCGCTATTAAGCACTCTCTCTAGCAGCGACAGGTCTGACCACGATCTCCGCCATATCTCCGTCAGCGGAGAAGCTAGAAGAATAAATCTCCATTCTCTGAGAGAGCTAGCGAAGGACATAGAGAGATTTGACCAAACGCCACAGAACAGGAGAAAGTGTTTCTGGTCAGGAAAACTACCAGCAGAGCCGTACATGAGTGGATGGCTAGGCAGATGAAAGAAGTCTGTAATGACTTTGAAGAGCTGTGTCAAGCACTTATCCATGAATACAGTGCGTTTATTGACCCGACTGCCGCGATAGCTGCCGCCCTTAACATTAAGCACGAGAGAGCAGAGTCCCCTCGCGAATATTACGAGAGACTTAGACGAACTTATTTTGCAGGGCGAAATGATGAGGGTTGCGAAGAGAACACACATTTCAAGGGTTTATTCATTGCGAATCTCCACCCGTCAGTCAGAAAGATGATCTTAATGCATACAGATGCACAGACCATGAAAATGACTGATATTAGGAGATTCGCGCAGAAAGCCTGGGAGTATGATGTCCAAAGTCGCTCTGAGCAAAAAGCTGCTAAAGCGACCGTGTTCGCCGTCAGAGCCAGCAGGGTTAGTTCCCTCCTGCTCGAAGGAGGACAGGCCCTGAGCTGGCTAAGCCCTGTTCCAAAGCAGGCACACAGGACCGCACCCAGCGTCCTAAGAGCCATGAGAACACTGGGGGAGGGAAAGGGCTAGATAAAGCTGAACAAAAAGATTCAGTAGCCGCCCGCCTGGCCAGGCTTGAACAAGTTTTATTAGGACAGGGACAACCGCTCCCAAAGGCTGCCGGAAGCGTGAATGAGCTGATACTCTCCACTGGAGGAGGCGGAGACCCGCCCCCTCCCACTCCCTCAGTCTATCTGATTGAGCGGAAGGGTTCCTGCCTGGATGAGGTCAGCCAATCCCAAGCGAGTGCTGACTCCACCCCTGAAGTCACAGAGCAGGCAGTAAAACACAGAGGAAAAGCAGGAAGCTTTTACCTCAAGGCTGCCATGGGAGATGTCTTACCCAGTGAGACACTGATTGACACTGAGGTTGAAAGGTGTTTGATGTCACACGGCAAGCTCAAACGGGTAGAAAAAGAAAAGGGCATGCGACTCAGAGTGGAACCTTTGGTGGATCACCAGAAAGGCAAAGTGTGGAAACAGGTCAAGGCTCCTAAGCCTTCTGTACAGAAGGAAAGGGGGGCCAAGAGGCAGACTGTGCTCACACAGTGCCCACCGAACACAGAAGCCCATGTGGAGATTCCTTCTGTTCCCTCTGGACAAGAAATAAAAATATTATCTTGTTTCCCAGATATACAGGGAAGTTGTGTCCCGGCCGAGGTCCCAACAGCCTCCCTGCCACAGGAGCGGTGCTCCGAGCAGCCGCCTGATCCACCAGGTAAAGCACACCCCTTTTACATCCCTAAAGAGGAGCAGATCTCCCCACCTGGCGATGAAAAGGAGCTTTCCCTGTGCACCCTGGCACCCAAGAGGGGTCAGGACCACCACCCTGCAGTGGTGGAAGGGATCCAGATGGCAGGAGGGCAGGTTGGTGATGTAGCCCTCGCCCTTAGCCCTGAGAGGTCCTCTATCAGTGAGGATCTGCTTGAGCAGCTGTCACGGGGCCACCGCCAGGTGCCCCTGGTGCAACATTCACAGGTTAGACAGGAGGTCCAGCTGGACGCTGAGACTACTGCGCTGTGGACACACCTGATCCCAGATGCCGATTCCCTCTGCTGTGACCCAGGGAACCTGCAGTCAGGTAACATTATTTCTCACAACTACCAGGTAGTGAGTGAGACTGACCTGATTGTTCCTGCCTCAACGGCAGGGTTGCCAACACACCCAGTCCCCCAGAAGGGACAGGGAATGAAAGCCGAGCCGGTTTTCTTACAGCCACCAGCTCAGTCTGTCAGTCTGAGTCTGACCAACAGTGGTTCAGCCAGACTGGAGCTGGATGGTCAAGCCACCCGCCTGTTAGTGCAGAACATCGCAAAGAGGGGTGTCAGAATCCCCGCCTGCACTGACATGGGCCTGGTGGGTGATAGCGAGTTCAAAGACAGTGAACTAGCTATCCCAGTGCTGGGGCAGCTCCCTGAACCCCTAGCGAGGGAAGGGGGGAGCGAGCAGGTGTCCTACACCCACGCCCAGCAAACGATTGTAAACATGCCGATAGAGGGATTCCTCAATCAGGAGGGGTGTAGGGTGGACCTGAACAGTGAGAATGGGGTAACAATCCCGGATCATTCAGGTGCTCCAGATGACCACTCAGCCGAGGGTCAGGCATGCTCCACCACTGCACCACCCCCAGCGGGGTTCCTAGAGCACAGGCATGAACAAATCGAAAAAGCAGATGCCCTGGAAATGGAGGAGCAGCATCAGCCGCTGTGTCAGATCTCCCCAGATTTCCAGGATGTTGGTGCCCAGGATGCCACATGGCATACTGAGAAAGACACCATGTACACGCTGTGCCAGCTTAGAAAGGCAACAGTCACTCAGAAGGAGATGACTGGGATCAGCCACCCTAAAAGACTTTTGGGAGGACTGATTGCTGCCACCACTGTTGTGCATTTGCTCTTTTTGGTAGGTTTGTTTGTTACTGGCACTCTCACCCTGACTGCCCCAAGAAGGCAGGTGAAGGAGATGCCAGAGGGTAGTGACAGACTGTATCAACAGCAGCAAAAGCTGGAAAGCCTAGGGAAAACCCTATAGGCAACTTCCTATGCAACAGAGGTGAACCTTATTCCCCAACCAGTGGACATGATTGTTGGTGTTATACAGTGGGTTTATGCTTGTGTGCAACAGGCCAGAATGTTGACACAAGACCTGTTAAGGGAGTTTAGTGCCACTGTAGCCAGTCTAGCCATGGCACAAATCCCAACCCACTTGATTCCACTCTTCTCAGTAGAGGAGTGTGTGACATTAACCCCATCGCTCATAGCTCACCCAGAAGGCAATCCAAGATTGAATTCGGTTCCAAATCTTGAGATGGGTATGGCTACCAAAGTTATCCATTGGCTGTGTCTAAACGATTCACCAATGAAGGGTGTAAAGCTACTAACGAGTAGAGGGAGGTTAATGAACCCCATGAAGAGCAGGTGGGAAGTAAATGGCTGGTCAGCACACCACATTTAACTGTCACTATGACTTGTGACAGGCATGATACAGCTACCACAATGCAGCTACCGAATCAATCAGTTTTTCTGCAAGTTCCCGAGGAGGCCATAGTACAGCTTGAACTTAACACTGTACGGTCTGGAACCAGACAATATAAGACCAAACTTGAGGTCATGGATACCTTCAGGTGCCACACTATTGAATTGGATAGAAATCCAAGAAACAGTAAGCCCTGAAGAGGTACAGGTAGTTAGTTTGCTTTAATGGAACAAACCTCCAAACCACCCTGGCAGGTGCCCAACACAGGTGTTGTGGTTCATCAGGGGGGCTGGGAACAGGAACTGTTGTTATTGTAACACTACTGCCGGGTAGCTGGATCATGACTGGATGTACTCTGAATGCTGTACTCTCACATCAAGATGTACTCCGGGTAGCATGAATGAGTCAAAGGTAGCATGTCAAAAGAAAGGAAGTGACTTCTCCCCAAATATCTACTACAGAGGTATCAGATATTGACAGTGAGCTTCCTGATGTGTAATTCCTAGACTTAGATAATGTCTCCTACCGTGTTTATACATACTCCAGATGTTATTCATCCTGTTTGTATCCAATGCTGGTTCTGGTATGAATTCTCGAGGAGTAATGTGGACATTTAAGATTAATGTTCTAATGGCAAGGGACATCACTTAACTCTGTTTTTGTTTTGAAGGCAACAACGCCTCAGGACCTCGTGACCTTCAACAAGGGGGGATATGTAGCGGCGAGGCTTAATAATAAGGCAGAGTTAAGTGTTTCTGAGCTTCCCAAATGAGGCCCCATTTCTCTGTTCATCTCTGTGGTGCAGCCACAGAGAGACCATTAGTGCAGGGTGATTTAAGGTCCTAGGACAGCTCCCAAAGGGGGATGCACTTAGCTAAGTCTGGCTATCATGATCAATGGTCATCCATTGGCGCCTATCAGTCTAGGGAGTGCCGAATGGACATCTGGACTGCATTACTAAGTGTCAGGACTAAGTGACTCATATCTCACTGTGGTCAACCAATCAGGGACTGGTAGGGCTGAGTAACCCACGTGGGACTCTGATGCCCATGGAACTTTCAGCCAATCAACAAGCTGAAGTTCCTCCAGGTAAAAACAGGCAACACAGGCCTGGAGATTCAGATTCAGAGAGCCTGAGAGATTCAGATTCGGGAGATTCAGTAAGATTCTGGAGAGGATTCTGTGGACTGTTCTAAAGGGAATTCAAAGGAGAATTCCAGGGCAGGACGGCCCAGGAGCAGAAGGCTCCCAAGGGCAGGACATTCTCGCAGCGCGCCTCCTGACCATCCCGAGACTCAGCCCGGACAACCACGGAACGGCCAGTGTGTCCGAGTGCCAGAACTTTCCTTTGTTCTAAGAGTCTAGAGTGGAGGTTGCCAGAGAGTAACCAGCAGCAGGCCTCGTGAACAGGTCAGAACTGTGGACAGCTGAATCACTATTCAGAACTAGCTCTTCATCAGGAACGAACCAGTCCTCTTCCTGACTTGCTGGGACCCACAGTAACTTTTCTCCTGTGCGCAAACTTTGCTAGTTAAAGCCAACACAACTAGCCGGTCAGTGAGCATCAGCAGCGCACCGTCGCAAGCCGCACAGCACAGCCTGGCACGGAGCCAGAGAGAGCGGATTGGACAGCAACAGCCTGCAACTGTTTCTTTGTGCCCGCAGGAGATCTGAATCCCCAGAAATTGGATGAGTATTCAACTTCAATGCATTACAGCTCGAGAATTCAATTGTTATCCCAACCAGTTGATATCAATTTAATTCCTAAGAGTTATGTACTTGTTTTGAGTATCTAATGTAGAAGTTATAACCAAGTTCATTTACGAAACGGTCTAAATGAATGATATACTGAACGTATGTCCTCTTGATATGTGTAACTCTTCGTAACTGATTGAATATATATCTTTTGTATTCTGATAACCCTCTCGATAAGATCTGTTAGGTTTATATGCATATTCTATGTATTAATAAATGTATCCTCGTGTATTAGTACCTGTGTGTGTGCGTTGTTTGAGTTATATCGCATGGTTGGATTCTAAAGCCATCAAAAGAATCAACTTTGTGATTTACTGCTACAATTGAAAATTGTCTCAGTAAATGCCCAAACCCTTCAGAGAACCGGTTAACATTACACCTGAAACATTTTTTCTGAAAGCATTTTCTTCACAGTTTAGCCGATCTTGTTACAGCATGTTACAGTTTACTATTATTAACCATATTAATTTTAAGTGCTTAATGCCATTTTTTGACCACGCACAAATATTCTTATGTCCATATCTTCGCAAGGGAATCAGTGCGAATTGTAATACTAATTAAATGACCGCGGGCACTTTCCACCCCCTCTGACAGCAGGAACATTCCTATTCTTAGTTCAGCAGCTCATTACAATATAGAGTGTTCAAAACGTTTTTTTTACACAGTGACACAGCGTCGTGTTGTGAATCTGTTTTTCAGTGTTTACAAAGAAAGTGGAATACAATGATACTACCTGCTATAAAGATACATATGTTTAGATATTTAGACCTGGCGCAGCACCGAGAGAGGGAGGAGGTGCGGAGCTCAGCAGTACAGAACGAACGTTCTGCTGCCTGGAGCGCTTAATGGCACCAATCGCGTCTGCATTTATAACTTAGTTTTTAAAATTAATCAAGAAATATGAAGCCTCTCTTTTTACTTTTAAGTCCCTTAATTATCATTAATCACAGCTTTCTCACCACTTAGACTACTTTTTGATACCATCCTTAGACAAAGCAGAAACTTGTTGTACTTTCTAATGACATTACAAGTGGAAAGATTACAGATTTTAATCGTCTTTAATTTTGTTACGTTATACATTTTAGAAACGTTTCATCTATACAAACACCACAAAACTATTCTCGATTGTATTTCTGAATGTTATGTTACACTTAGTTCACTGTTTTAAATACATCTAATTAAGAAAGTTAGGTGTTAGCATAAACTATTAGTAATCAATAATATTAAATTTACCACTGTAATAAGTTGTTGCACTTTCCCCCGCATTTTGTAAAAATATATTTTCATTGTTCAAATATACATTAAATCTGACTATCATATAATAAGTTAAATATAAAATTAAAGAAAAAATAGGGTAAATATATAATTCAAAATATTTTGCTAACAATGTTAACTGTTTATAAATAATAAAATGTATTAACAAAGGAGAAGGATGGCACAGTTGTTAGTATGCTTTTTGTTTTGTTTCTTTTTCATAAATACAACAGTACTACCTGATGTCTCAGTGGCTTTCAAAATTAAATTATGCATGCAAACCTCTGAACTAGAAAGATAACTAAGATATCCATCCATTTCTAATGGTGGCAAAGTGGTTAGCATTGTTATCTTGCAGCACTGGGGTCCTAGGTTCAATTGCTGCCGTCCTGTGTGTGTGGGGTTTGCATGTTCTCTCTGGGTTACATGGTTTTTCTCCATATGTGTGATATGACTCCCTCTCACACTCCAAAACATACTGGTAAGTTATTTGGTTTATGGGAAAACTGGCCCTGGTGTGTGTGTGTTTGTGTCAGTCTGTCCTGTGATGGACTGGCGCTATGTCCAGGGTGTATTCTGCCTTGTGTCCGTTGCTTACTGGGATAGGCTCCAAATCCTCTGTACTGGATAAAGAGATTAGAAAATGGATGGTAGTAAAGGCACTGTGTGGATAGAACTATACACAGTGTTAGAAACCCACTATGAAATGGCAGCATCTCACTGAGAATAAAATATTTTATAGTGCTGGCTTAAGGAAACAGCCTTTCCACCTCTCTTGCACATCAGTATCCATACCTAGTTATTTAAACAAATTGCCTCTAATTATAAACATCTTAATATGCTGGCTCTGTGGATCAGCGTCAGCTATGTTTGCCCATTCCTTCAATTCATGTGCATCCAACACACAGTTCAATGCTAGCAACTACACAAAATCTAAAATACAATCCTCATTTCAGTATCTATGTAAACATACAGTCTGTTAACTTCATCATCTTCATCAAAAGTATGCCTAACCCCATTAGGAAGTGTTCTTGTTATCAGTGTATTCCTCAACTTTCCCAAAATTATCTTTTTCTTACCAACATCTCTAGTCTTTTACCCTGCAATAACTCAGCCAACACTTAAACCCCCAAAAGCTGCTTGTGTTAATTTTTAAATAACTTTAAATCACAAATATCATATGTAAATACTGGCCATGTAATACTCTGCATTGTGGAATAATGGTTTATTTTAAAGGGAACTAGAGAAACTAGGAACTAGAGAAATCAAGAAAGGCTTTTTTTCTAGAATTAATAAATGCACATCCTGTTCACTGGGGAAATTAAATCCACACTGAGCAATCTTTAATATGTTCAGAATATGACAGCGAGAATCCTAACAGGGATGTATTACGCCTGTCTTCAAGTCCTTGCACTGGCTTCCTATCAGGTTTCGAGTCAACTTCAAAATCCTCATCCTCATTCAGTACCTATATGGCTTATTATCTGTCTACTCCCCACCTTTGTCCGTCTGACTCCAGTCTTCTAGCTGTCCTCAAGAACATCTACATTCTGTGGGTGACAGGACCTTCTCTAGCTGCACCCCAGAGCTCTCGATTTGTATCCCCAGTGATATCAGTCACATACCCTGAGTGCATTTAAATCTAACCTCAAAACCTTTCTTTTCAGAAGACTTAGTGTCTGTATCTGCTTCATTTTCTAATTTTGGTGGAACCTCTAACTGCTTGTCTTTCTTATATGTGTTTACTTTGTAATCTGTGGTCCTTTTAACTGTTTTACATCTACTGTATTGCTTTGAGATGCCACTTTTAAAGGTGATATATAAAATAAAGTTTTTTATTATTGTTATAGAGAAACACGATCAGATTTTCCCTGGTTCAGAAAAAAAGATCTAAAGTATACTAGTTTGTCACTCTTCTCACACCCTCTTTGCTAAATGGCTTTTCATATTAATCTGATCAATCTAACTGCCTATTTTCTGTGCTTTCTCTATCCTGCTAGATTTGCAATTATTCTGAAAATTTTCTTCTTCAAATAACTCATTTCTAAATACCTTTTTTCACTGTTAACATCTTGCAGCAACTCTTCGACAAAATATACACTTAGCTCAACCTGACAGTTCATCCTGCTACCAACATTGAAAAAAAAATCTTAAGATTTCTATATTTATGTCTTTATTTAGTGGTTTCATTAGTGACAAAGGCTAAACTTCCTTGGAAAAATGTCTTTTATGTGTTGCAGAAAAACGGACTTGCTTTAACAAAATAAATTTACAAATACTTTCACCTGGCAATCTACCTGAATGCCCAACTATCTGAGAAGCCCTCCATGAAACCATGTTTGCTATTAATTCATTTAGGGATCACTGACAGAATTGCTGTTTTTTATGCTTGCTAATTGTCTGATTCCTTACTCTGTTTCATGTTAAGAGATAGATAAGACTTTATTGATCGCGAAGGGAAATTGATGTACATGTTCATGTGATTTTTTTGTATATCTAAGCAAGTGTTCCTGCATCCCTCTTCTGCACTATATATAGTCATGGCTTTTTTTCTGTTTGCTTATTTCAAAGTCACACCTGCTCCATTTCTAAAACTTTTTGCTCATGTGCATTTTTGTATTTTTTACACCTCTAGCACTTTAACGTCCTGAATTTTCATTTGCCTTAATTTGTAGAATGAATTTTAGTTTTAGCCTTAAAAAGCTTAAGTTTTCACTATCTTTTGTTTCTTGTCCTACAACTGTTATAATTGATCACCGAATTATTGTACTTGACATGACTTCATTCACCCTTTCCTGAACGTCTATGACAGGCAGAGAGAGTGCTGTTTCTGGTGTGATCTTTTGTTCTTGTTTCGTTTTAAACGAACAAGAAATTAGATTGCTCATAAATCACTTATTCTACATAAACACAGCGTAATTGCCCTCCGAAAATCCTCTTTTTCTTGTTCGTTTTAGAGACCTTGATAGAAACTGACTTTAGATGTCAGAAAGGATTTATTTTCTCTGTATTTCTGTGTGAGCATTTCCTACATTGCTTTGTCGAGATTTTAACTTTATATTTAGGCTCGGATTTCAACTATAAATCGTACACTAATTAATAGCAGTAAATACTGATGTTTTGCTCCCTCTTACCACAAAATATATATGTATTGTAGCTGGGATGAACTTTATTTTGTACGCGTAGCTACTGCCATTCGGACACGGAAGGGTTAAAGATGGCGACAAATCAGGCACCCAGAGAGGGGGGGGGGCGTCTTCCCACCTCCATAACTAAAAAGCCAAATAGGAGTGGCTTAAGCGACATACACAGTCGTGTAACTGACAGTTTGAGGTAGCCTATCGTGTAAATTTCGCTTTGTTGCTGATAGGTTAAGCTTTCGAAACTCAGCCCCAAAGTCATGTGACTGATTTTTCGCCCTGTTTCGTTGGTTAAACGCAATGATCACAAGCACCACCATGGTAACTGGGATGTGTAGTTTTTAATTCAGTTTGAATTATAACTGTACGTACTGTCTTCATATTTGGCCAGGGCTTTAAAGAAAGGGCGCACCAAAAAATTTCCGTGCCGTCGTCTCCGCTTTAAAGGTACCCCCGTGCTGGAAGAATTTGACCTCGGAACATTTGCCCAGCGTACTAATATAGGCACATCCCGGAATTTTGACTTCACTGTGTAATGAAGAAATTTTAAAGACTACTTCTTAGCGTAGATAAAAAAGCTTGGATTCCCATGGACAGTATCTTATACACATATCTTTTTCTGTTGTCTTTGTTGATCTCTTGAGGATCCTTGTGATATTTTGAGCTCTCGTTGAATGATAAAAGTGTCGCAGTTTAAATAATTTTCATTGTTAGAAATTATGAAACGCTCTGTTAAAAGCAAGGGAGTTTTTATATCTGTTATAGTAAAAGAAAATGCCCGATGAACTAGGGATTGAACAGTTTTTCAGTGCTTGTACAATCGATGGAAATGTTCAAATACATGTGCTAAAGAAATAAACAAAAAAGTAAGTTATTCCTTTATCATATTGGCTAGCTAATGTCCCATCCTTGTTAGTTAGATCAATGAAATGCTGTGGTGGGTGTTACTTTTTGTCGATGAAAAAATAAAGTCTATTCATTTAAAATGATGGTTACAAATAGTGTGGACCAGTGTAATACTTTGAGTTTTACTGGTGGTGCTCATACAGCTGTGTCTGGATATCTTGGTCAAATATTCGGCTAGTGTGTATTGTCTGTTTAGGGTTCTGTAGCATTCCACAAGGCTGGGCAGCTTGTTCCCCCCTCCCGCTGGAAGACTCGACCCCTTCTACTTTGAAAATACCTGTGAAACCGGTTTAATTCGTCACAGCCAGCACTCCCACAGAGAGTGATGAAAACCGTGCTGCGCCAGGCGAATGCTTTTGGGCTCAGGTGGATTTGCGCCTTACAGTTCAACCTGTGGTACCGCTGTGTACTGTACATACAGTACGAACGTGTTATTTTGAAATATTAAAAATGTCAATATACTGTAGTGTCCATAATATTTGCTATTTTAGTTTTTTAAGAAGTGTTTTTGTTAAAAGAAAACTCATAGCGATTGCTGGATTTGAACACCCAACTTCAACCTTATACAGTATTGTAAATCAGTCGCTTAAGCCATGACGCCACCGAGGCAAGCCATATGATACACACTGAAACAACAATACAGATATTACAGTAATATGGTCGGAAGGTCAACCACATGTAAGACTTTGGTGCTTAAAATGTTTAGGGAGAAATGGAGTATTGGTGTGTATTTTTTCTTTCAAATACCAATAACAGCAACATACAGTTTACATAATATGTTTATGTTCCTAAATTAATATCGTTTATGACCTTTATGACCTTCGTTATGCTCCTCTGTGTTTTATGCTTAGCTACTAAAATTTTACCCTTTAGTGGTAAAATTCTATAAAAATATTAAATACTAAGCGGATTAAAATGTGCACAGTAAAGAGCTTAAATGATTAAATCTTTTCACTAACGAACAATACACCACATTATCTTCCATGTCGCATTAACATTGGAATGTTTTTTTTACAAGTGTCAAAAGAAGCGATACACAACCTGTCTCCTCTATAACTCTTCAGTTTACAGAGAAATTCCACCAGAGCCTCACAACATTGTCCAATAATACTCTTGTGTCTAATTTTTAGTTAAGCAGGATTTGAGCTACAGACCATAACAGACCAAAAAACAGAATCTACCTGCGATTCGGGTGTTAACAAAAGGTGTTTACAAAGAAAGTGAAATACAGTAATACTACCAGCTATATAGATACATAGATTTAGATATTTAGATCCTTAAATTAATATCATTATTAATTTCTTTAGATACGTGATTACATATATTCTCGATTATAAAACAGATAATTCCGGTCCTGGAATCTGACTGGCTGACACCCTTCTGAATAATAATCTCATAATCTCTGGTATATGGAAAAGAAAGCGTAGATAAAAAAGCTTGGATTCTCATGTATCTGATACAAGTATCTTTTAATACAGTCTTTGTTGATCTTTTGAGGATCCTTGTGATATTCTGAGCTCTGGTTGAATGATAAGTGTCGCAGTTTAAATAATTTTTGTTGTTAGAAATTATTAAACGCTCTGTTAAAAGCAAGGGAGTTTTTTTGTCCGTTATAGTAAAAGAAAATGCCTGACAAAGTAGGGCGTGGACAGATTCCAAGTGCTTGTACAAATGTGATAAAGAAATGAGCAAAAAAAATCATTTATTCCTTTATCATATTGGCTAGCTAATGTCCTGTCCTCGTTAGTTAGATCAACGAAATGCTGTGGTGTTTGTCAAAGAAAAAAATGAAAGTATTTTCGTTTAAAATGACGGTTAGAAAGAATGTGGACCAGCGTAATACTTTGAGTTTACAGCTTGTCCAAAGTCATTCATTATTAATACTATTAGTAATATCTGTGGTAAAGGTTTTGATGCATAAAACATTTCTGCATAATTAAAATATTTATGATAAAGGAAGGTTGTGTACTTTTGTCCAACTGAGCAATCTTGCTTTCATAAAATATACCAACTTTTTAATGACTGATGATTAACATGCTGTAATACACAGTTTAAATTTAAAAGCTCAAATGCTGTACATGAGAGGTTAAGCTTTATTGGCTCCTCCTGGCGGTTTTACAAGGTGATTCCGGATACTTTCTGACATGACGTCAAATGACGCGTTACACCACGTGATACTGCGTGAAACTGTGTTTTGATGCAACACACCCACCACGGTATACCGTGAAATACCCCACACGTTTTGAATGGCTGCATCTGTAAATAGCTCAACCTGCTGTCCTCTCCGAAAGACACAGTCACTCGTAGAAGTATTGATATGGCGGATGATATAAAAAAAATTCTGAGAGAGCTCATTAAGATGAGCTGATATTTTTCACTGCAATTAAATGAGTCTGTAGATGTAGTTGATTTGGCCAATTTGCACGTTTACGTTTGATACAAGTTTGAGGGTACGTCCCATGATGACTTTCTGTTCTGCAAGCCGCTACCAACAGGAACTACAGGAGAGCACATATTTCAGCTTCATAAGTCACCTTTAAAGGCGCTGTATAAAATAAAATTTATTTTTATAATTGTTATTATATGTGTATGTGAGTGTGTGCGCACACGCACGCTCATGTTGGTCATTGAGATTTTCTGGGGTTCCTATGAGAAGATGACTTGTAGGTGGTACTTGGATGCTTTGGTTTGATCAGGGGTAGTACTTGGTCCAAAAAGTTTGAGAACCACTGGTCTATAGCATTGTCTTGTCAGAGCCTTCTCTGTATTAGCACCATGGACCTGGAGAACGATATCCCGCTCCTCTGTATACTTGTATATGGCTGGAATGACAAATAAACTTGAACTTGAACTTGAAAGTGCCGTTTTCATGTTCTAATTATTTCAGTGTTCATCACAACCATAAACAGCATCTGTACACATCTATAAGAGAAACATCTGATTCCAGACGATCTCCAGTCCATTTAGGTGGTAAGAAAAAGGCACTAAAATGTCCTTATTACCCTGTGCAGTACTATTAAGTTGATATATAAAAAGTAAATATTCCTCAAGAGTAGTCTCTGTTTGCAGGAAGAACAACCACAAAGAGAAATGCTGCCCAGTCCAGTTTCCCTGGTCTCTGCAATGGTCAGGTCATAATGGACATCCTCCTGCAGACTGCACTCTGTTCCACTCTATTCAGTATCAGCTCTCCAGGCCCAAATCTTGGTTCCTTGCCCCCAGGTCAACAGAGTCCCACAGTACCTCATTTCTGTCCCAGATGTCTCCTTTAGTCTTCAGATCCTCTTTCCCGTGATCTTTCAGAAAGCGAATTCCCTTGCTCTGTCTGTCTTGTTTCAAGGCATTAGTGGGAGGAAGAGACAGCTCCCCATCTCTTCAGGTTCTCTTTCCTTTGGGTAAGCCAGTCCCGTTCAGAGGGTGTTTACCACTGTCTCAGTGAGGGGCAGGTGTGTCAGGTAATTTTCGGAAGGAATCTTTGCATAAAAAATCTGGGTTGTTTGAGAACTGTCAGTATACCGATTTCCAGGTGTCATGGGGCTCTCTCACTTCTTCATTTCTCCACTCCTCCGCCCAAGGTCTGGTCCAGACTGGGAACCCCAGAGCCCTTCATGTGTCAATACCTAAGGTGTGGTGATTGTGATATGTCCGGGCA
This sequence comes from Atractosteus spatula, assembly GCF_055471065.1. Lineage (NCBI taxonomy): Eukaryota > Metazoa > Chordata > Actinopteri > Semionotiformes > Lepisosteidae > Atractosteus > Atractosteus spatula. Next base: position 18,354,524 of record NC_142724.1, read on the forward strand.
ACCACTGTGTTCTTCAATTCTTGCTAATTGTTTCCTGCCCCACTGTCTGCATTTGATGATTTTTGATTAGGGAGGAGTAAACCATCCAACAGAAAAATTACAAGCACACCAATACTGACAATTCACTGGCCTTTACATATAAACTCAATTAATCACAGATGGAGTTCTCTGACACTCCCCACCACCAGAAATGTGCTGATGCTGACCACAGACCACTTTTCGTTTCTAGCTGGCCTTGATCCCAAAGTGGATCTAGCTGATCTAGTTGACTGTAGTCAGTACTTCATGGTCTATAATATTCTTCTACCCTCACTCCTTCTTCAGCAGTCCTCTCCACAGACTTGGGGAGTGCACCGGGCACTTGCTGAGGCACACGGCTTTCCTCCTGTGTTTCCCTGAAAAATGTCTCAGGTGGAGTTGCCAATTCGGGTGAGAATGCCCACAGCAGAAATCCCCTTTTCATCATGTGTTACCTGCCCTTTGCCTTCCTCTGATATTGACCCCTCCTGCTCCTGGCATTTCTCTGTCTGAGAAATACACTGCAGATACATAAGTTATTGCAATGTAGTGTCCGTTCTGGACATTCTCTGCCTTTGTGGCTAGTGGATCAGATGGTTTAGGAAGGTTGCCAGTCAATCATATACTTATTCTAGGAGAATAGAATATGTGACTATACATTAGATGTTATCATAAGCACTTTTGAATGCAGGAGCCATACCATGTGTCCTGGAGGTTACCAAAAAACCAAGGGGAGGTATAAAATTGGACTTGTGATCTAGTGGTAATCCCTACACCAACTCTTAAATTACTGTGATCAGGTTAACGTGATAATTAACATGATTCTAAACAACACAGCAGGTAGCTTAAGTCCCAAAGTTTAGTGTGGCAGGCATGTGGTTTTGTTGTCAGCCAAGTTACTTCAGCAGAGAGAGGAGGATGGCAGAGTTAGAAGTGCTACACCACTTTTTAACTGGGGAAAATGTGGTTAGTGATTGGTTAAGAAGCTACCAGGTGGAGTTCATACCCATACCTTGCAGGTTGGTCATCTTGACCCTGTCCTGTGACTTTTATGATCATCTCCAGATGTGCTTGTCCCTCTGCCAGACATCCAGGCACCAGCAGTGGACATCCATCTTAAGGGAGTATTGATAATGGATCTGGACTGCCCTGGGAAAGATCCTTATCCAAAAGATAAGCTCATCTCCCTCACTTCCTCACATGCAAAGACCACTAGGTCATCTTGTGGCTGACCGCAGAGAAGGGATTTTTTTGCAACAGGCTGTTTGGTTCAGACACACAAAGATTTTTATAAATATTTAATATCACTTAATTCTGAGTGAAATAATAGGCCTTGTCCCTACGCACTGGACACAAGCACAAGGTAAATGAGAAGAATTCCTTTAAAAGGGTAGAAAAGATTTTACAAAAGCTTGTTGTGTTCCTATCTCATATGGTCTAAATACTGGAGATATACAGTAGGCATCATCGGATCTGTGAGGAATTCATCAAATTGCGGAGTGATGTGACCCAGCTTAGGAGATGACGTTGCATTGTTATGGAGTGCAAATAGATGTCCTCCTGACTTTGATCACTGATCCAGTTGAGCTGTTTACTAATTCTTCTCTTTTGTTATACTGGCTTCTTTGGTCTTCAGTCATTTGTATTGCTTCTATCGGGAGAGACAGGATAAAATGTCTATTATATCTGAAAACTCATAGGTTCTTCTAAGTAAGACACACATGTTTGATATTAAGATTCCTGAACCACCTATCTGTATTTTGACTATTTAATTTGTCTTACTAAAAATAACTTTAAGATAAAAAATAAAATAAATAATCATAACCCCCAACTTCATGGCAACACACTATACTGCACACCACATAAACATACAACACACAAGTTTCCCTGTGTACAGAAGAAGTTCACAGACACAGTGTCCTAGAGGCCTAACAGTCTAATCACCCAGGATAATCCCAGACTCTTACCAAGTATTCAAATCTTAACAAAAGTCATAATAATATTTAAGCTACATACTACATACTACATTGGATAAACAGGAAGGAGACTCGGAGATCGCTTCAGAGAACACATCAGGGCTGTGAAGATTAAAGATCTCTCCAAGCCCATTGTTTCTCATTTCACCATTGATGGCCATGGCCACTCTAATCTTCTCAAAGACGGTTTTCCGAACTCATACATCAGAAAGACTACCGAAACCAAAATTATCCTGCAGCTAGGATCACACCTTCCCCCTTCTCTTAACGACAGACTACTTTTCTTCTAAATTTTCTCCATTCATTGGCGGTTTCATTTCACACCTCTCTACACCTATTCTGACTTCACACCTCTTGATTGGCCTCTCTTTCTGCCCCCTGCTCCCGCCTCTCACTCCTCCTCTCTCCCAGCCTTTGTTCTCCCGCTACATTACCTTTGCTTACTGCCATGTCTTTCTCACACCTGAAGAAGGCTCCACGGCCGAAACTTTGTGTTTTCTTTTTTCTTTTTTTCAGCATGGAATAAACCTATTACTTGTTCCATAATATTTAAGCTGCCTTCAAAACTAAATTGAATATAACCAACAGTTAAATCTATTTACTAATAGACATAGAGTAAATAAATGGAAATCTATCTCCCCATTGTAAAATGCACCCATGAACCAGGAGAGGCTGTTTTTAACCAAGCGATTCTTCATTCGAGTTCCCCAAAAACACGGAATAGCAAGTACCCTTAGCAATGCTCAAATACTTAGCTCAGATCTGGTATTTTTGGATGATCTTGACAAGGACCTCTCAGATGGCACACGCTTTATGTTCTGCCTCCCTTTGTCTTCCTTCATATTCTGTTCTTCTGTCTTGATGTCTGTCTTGATCTTATATGATGTCTTTCTAGACTGTTGATTGACACTTAGTTAATTAAGTTCTGGGTAAATGATTAAGGTAAACCAAGGTAAACCATAGAATTGTTTTGAGCACCGATTCTGGACTCACTAGATCTCAGCAAACATCCCCTTTGCTTTGAAGCTGGAAAACGTTGACACTAAGAAGGCATTACCCATTTTTTCTTTGAGACACTTTCACAGTCACCTATAGCTGCAACAATATCTATAGGAATTTGATCAGATACCCCTTGTTTGTTTTAGGTTTTATGCCACTGATTATGATTATTTTGAGTATAACCATGTGATTACTTCATTTAATATTGTTACAAATTGGGGGTTATGAACATGGTAACTTATTGCTGTTTTGTCAATAAGTAAAATAATTATTCATAGCCCCCGACTTGTAAGTGATTTCTAGTGATGGACCAAAGAGGTTGGTATAATTACAGGGACGTGAATTCTTTGTTCCCTAGCACAACTTTGTTGAGAGCTCGAACAATCCAGACACACGTGGTTAACAAATATTTATTACAATGACAAAACACACAAACTACACTACACAAAACTTACAACACATAAAGTTACATTATATATGGTATTTACAGACAAGACATTTCATTCTGGGGCATTCTGGTCACCCAGAAAACCCCAGACTTCAACTAAGCACTAAACTCTTAATATGTCTACAGAGCCCAGACAAGAGATGAGCTGCCTTCTAACTAAATACAAAGCAACCTGCAGTTAAATCTCTCTCTCTCTACACCCCGGATGCCACAAAATAAATGGGAGCCTATATCCCTATCCATAAAATGCACCCTAATCAGGAAAGACATTTATAAATGAGGTATCTTTTACCCAGGAAATGCAAGTTCCCTAAAAACACAGAATAGCACGCTCTTATAAGGTTGAAATACAGATGCAGCCATTCAAAGTGCGCGTTACAGACACGTACCGCAGGTGGCGTCGCGCATTGTGACGCAAGATGACGCTCGGTACCGCGGTACGTGATTGGTGGACCGACAGGGGCACTCGTGGTCCATTGGTCTGTCGTAGAAAGACTTACAGTAAACGTCTTTGCTGTGCCCGTTGTAGAATTGAATTTTACCACTGAAGGGAAATCTTAGTAGCTGAGCATAAAAAGAATAGGAGCATACTGTAACGCGTGTGAAGGCCATAAACGATATTAATTTTGGAACATAAACATACAGTATATGGCTGGTCTTGGTACTTTAAAGAAAAAATACACACCAGCATTCCATTTCTCCCTAAACATTTTAAGCATCGAAGTCTTTAACTAAAGAGATACCGGAGTCAACAAGCATACTTTTAGAATTTGATTAACAGGGAATATAATATGGAATCGCTTATCTAACGAAATTAATAACGATATAATTATATTCATTATATTCACCTACAGTAGTTCACTGCTTTAAATACATCGAATTAGGAAAGTAAGGGGTAGCACTTGAGATCTTTTTTTCTGATCCAGGGAAAATCTGATCATGTTTCTCTATAACAATAATAAAAAACTTTATTTTACATATCACCTTTAAAAGTGGCATCTCAAAGCAATACAGTAGATCGAAAAACAGTTAAAAGGGACCAAAGTAAATACCAGACAAACGCAAACGCGTTTTTAATAAAATGCTTTTATTCATTCAGCATTCAGATTTTCCCTGGTTCAGAAAAAAGACGATTAAAATCTGTAATCTTTCCACTTGTATGTCATCGGACATTAACGAGTACAACCCCCATCTCTGCGGGAGTGCTGGCTGTGACGAATTAAACCGGTTTCACAGGTATTTTCAAAGTAGGAAGTACAGTACTTACTAGTTAAAAAGCTAGGCTCCTCAATGAAATCGCTTTAACATGCTAATGCGTTGGTGTAACAGTCCGGGCGTGGCAAGCTTCCAATGTCAACTCGACTCGATTGGAAGACAATGAACGTATTTTAGCCCTAAATGAATTAATAGCAAACATGGTTTACATAAAAGACATTTTTCCAAGAAAGTTTATAATAATACGATCTATAGTTGAAATCTGAGCCTAAATATAAAGGAAAAGCATTTTCAGAGAGCAATCACGCTGTGTTTATGTAGAAAAAGCGATTAGGTTTATGAGCAATCTAATTACCTATTCGCTTAAAACACTATATAAAATAAAGTTTATTTAAAGATGAATGATAAGTGTCGCAGTTTAAATAATTTTCGTAGTAGGGCTTGAACAGATTCCAAGTGCATTTTTGCAATTTATGTTGCATTGTCCAATGTGCTGTTGTAATACAGTTTAGAATACAGTAAGTCTAAACTGTATCAGCTTTATTTATGGGTTGCAATTTAGAAAAAGTCAAAAACCGCACTCAAAATGCAATTTAGAGCTTTCTGGCAAGAGGAGACACCCAAATTATAATGTAACATGCCACTGTTTGTGCATGAACAAAGTTATACTGCAATTTTCCTTAGATAAATACATTTTTTGAATCCCCGGCGGAACACATTCCATAAGAATCAGCACTTTTATACAGTATATCGCCTTTAAACACATATATTTAAACACGCGTTTACGATTTAAATCAAAACGCGATTCAAATCAATATAAATGTTTATTTTGTAATGCATAGGTGACTATTCATTGTTATTAAAAAGACTTAAATTTGATCATGTTGTGATATTTAGAAATATAAATTTGTTTGGTGCGAGTGAGGTTTTATTTAATCTCTGACCAAGGGAAACGTTTCATTTTTTCAAAGAAATGTTTGTTAAAAAGTCATAGTTCCATGGGATTCAATCACAGACCGTGTGACATGGGAATCAGGAAACTAACACACAGCGCCACTAGCGCGGTCACATGCTGAGGGCTGAAAAAGCACTACAGAAACATTATCGACAGACAATGTACAGATTTGATAAAGCTATAAAATAATGTAATTAGGCACAGAACAAGTTTACAGCACAGTACAATAATAAATGCTGACCATGACTTTAGAAGCATAAATTACCTTAGACTCAATTTAAACACAAGCTGTCTTTAGCCCTCTGAGCTGGTTCATACAGAAATGTAGAGAACCAGGCTCAGAACACACAGCTTCATTAGCGAATACATATGCAGGACAACTAGAGAAGACATTTTACAGAGGATGGATTTTTAGAAACATCCCATCAGTGACATCACTGAAGTCAACTCCTACTGTCGTGTGGATAGTTTCACAAGAATCAGACAAAGGTTTAAGCATCGCTTGTTCTAGATAAAACTGCAAAAAAAAACAACAACCCATAATGTACTTCTTTGCGGCTCTGTTTGCCCAAATCAAATATTCACAACGTGAAATTAGAAAATAATATTACGTAACCAAAATCCGCAATATGGAAACAGAACCTGTGTAATTGTTGACAGATGATGTTCTCGTAACATTTTTACAAGACGAACTACAACATTTAAAAAATGACTTGTATGTACTTGATATCTCTAATCAATCCACGGCGATATAGTTAAAGCAGTCCCTGCACAAAACGAAACTAAAACGCCCTGGGCATACCGTTTCGCGCTTCTTATCAGTTGCTCAAAAGTAATTTGACCGTATGAAATGCATAATATAAACCTAGAAACATATACAGTACGTGAGTAGTATTTATGTAGTATCGGTGTCAAGACATACCTCTCAAATACTGTAAATCAAGTTAAAAATATCTCAAGACCGATTCTGGTCATAATGAAACCATGTTTCGTGTATGTTTTCTTTACAGTACCGAGACCAGCCATATACTGTATGTTTATGTTCCAAAATTAATATCGTTTATGGCCTTCACACGCGTTGCAGTATGCTCCTATTCTTTTTATGCTCAGGCACTAAGATTTCCCTTCAGTGGTAAAATTCCATATAAATATTCAATACTTAAACGGGCACAGTTAAGACATTAAATATACATATACATACTGTATACAGTACAGTTTGCATACGGTAATATGTTTATGTTCCTAAATCAATCTCTTTTATGAGCATGTGAAAGGCATGGTGAATCAATTCTCAAAAATTACTGTACTTTTGCATGATTGGAAAAAAATGCGTGAATGCGAAATGCTGTGGTGTTACTTTTACAAAGACAGTCAATGAAAAAAATAATGTGGACCAGGGCAATACTTTGAGTTTACGGCTTGTCCAAGGTCATTTATTATTAATACTATTAGTAATATCTTCGTTAAAGACTTTGATGGCTACAGCTCAAACATGAGAGGTTGAGCTTTATTAGCTCCACCTTGCGGAAATTCCGGATACTATTATTTTGCTAGCGGTATTTACCGGTAACTCACGGTATTTACCGGTAACTCGCGGTAGACTGTGTACAGCGTACTGGAAAATAATGCGGTATCGCCCGTGCATTTTGAATGGCTGCATCTGTACTTAGCTCCAGTCAGGTTTGGTTTGGATGATCAAGAAGTAGGGGTTCTCGCCTGGCACAACCTGCAAGTCCCAACTCCTCTGGACTTCTCACTCTTCTCCCAGCTCTCCTTGTTTCTTCCTTCTCCTTTTTCTCTCTCTCCTGCTCTTCATGTGATCTTATATTGTGTGTCTGTACTGCTCCTTGCCAATCATTAATCCACAACTTACCTAGGTATACTAAGGTAAACTTTACAATTGTTTCTGCTCAAGGAACCCCACCATAAGCGTGAACTGCTTGCTTTTCCCAGTGTCACAAACTTTATCTAAAATCAAAGAGACACTTCTAAGTCACCTAAAGCTGTAACAATATGAACATAATGGTAAAACAAGGTATTTGTGTTATATAGGGCATACAAGTTGTTGTAGCTTTGCATAAATGCAAAGAACGACACGGAGGCTGGTGTGGAACAATGATCTCTGTATTGAAGTAACACCAGTTGGCACAGCGCAACACATTACAGATCAGTACCCGGCGGACTTTTAAATGTATTTTGCAATATTTAATTTATATATTCTGATATCAATTTACTACACAAGTATACAGGTATGCAGATCTACATGTACATCAGTCTTGGAAGGAGCCTTTGATTGTATACCAATTCACGAGGAATGACAGCAGCCGAAAGTTTGGAAGAAATTAGAATCGTTTATTGGGATGTGGAGATTTGGCGTAACCCGTTGTTTGATAAGATACTCAGGTATGCCTTGGCAAGCGGCGGAGGATGCAGCCCCTGATCTAAAGGAGTGCCCGGAGAATTGTTCAGGAGGGTATCCGACGGTTAGAAGGACGTCGTGGAGGTGGGAGAGGAACCAGTCGTGGGTCATGATAAGGCCCTTCTCATTTACGAACAGAGGGTCAGTAGGCAAAGCTCCGGCAGAGGTGCGAAGATGCGCGTAATGAGATAGAGGCTCGTATGGGCTTATGTAGGAATGGAGTTTGAAATAATAAATGAGAGTGCCGGACCTGAGTTGGTCAGTTTTGCTTTTCTTGAGATAGAAGGTCAATGTATCGGAAGATAAGATGGAGATGTCAGAAGCAGGGTTGAGAAGAAGGATCGAAGGATGTGGAAGCAGCGGTAATTTTGGAGCCGAAGAAGGCTAACAAGAATAAAGATTCAAGAGTGCGGTCGACCCAGGGTGAGTGGTAACCTGACCTGAGAACGTAGATGCAGGATTCAAGGATGTCTGAGGTATGTGGTGCGCGTTGGTTTGGGAGTGGTTTTTCAAGTCGCTGAAAGCCTTTAAGAAGGAGAGTAATTTGAGGGTGGATAAGGGATGGACAAGTGGTGCCAAAAAGGAGTTTATGGAAGTAGTGGATGCTGCACAGGTATACTTTGGTGGTGGATGCTCGTACCTTGAGTGAGTTTCTACAATAGCAAATGAAGGATGAAACGGTGAGAATATCGGAAGAAGGGAATTTTATGTTCGCGGAGAGGTGAAGGATTGGAAGCCCTTCCAGGCAGTTCAGTAAGAACTGAGAGTTTCTTGGGGCAATCCTGAGAGGATAGTTTGCTGGGCCAGCTGGAGATAGTGATGGAAAGGATGATTCAGAGGAATGTGAGTTCCGAATAGGGAGGTGCGGTGCACGGGTTCAGTCTTGCATCTGGTGCCAAGTTCCTGAATTTCTGAAACTGAAAGCAAGAGAGAGAGTCAGCTATCTCATTAAGGTGGCCTAGAATATGAGCTGCTACGAGGATGAGGTCGAGAGGCATGGCTTGGTCAATTGTGGCATAGTGGAGGGAGAAGTCTGAGCTGGGAATAAGGCTATTGAGACTTGGCACGCGGGAGTTATGGGGGGCTGACAAGTCGATTATAAGGTGTTTTTTACCGGAGTACTTACGGACCGCTATACTGATAGGATTGATGTGGTATGCTGGGAATGGGGAAAAGTCAAGTGGGCCGATCATGAAAACGTTCTTGACTTCGGATGCTAGCAAGGAATTGAAGGACTGGGAATCGGCAGTGGCAGATTGCAGATTTTTGCAAAAGACGGAGGAAGAAGGAAGTGTGCACAGGCCTGGTGAGAATCCAAAGGAAAGGCCGTCGAGTAAGATGTGAGTGGAAGAGGGGTCGGGGTGACGGAGCAGTTCAGAAGCAAGAGCGGGGATATTGATTGGGGTAGACAGATAAGCCAACAGTCATTTGGGAACGCTGAAGGTGGAGCGAGCGTGGAAGGGCCGGCGGGGGCAGGCAGAGCGAGCGTGAGCTTCGCCGCAGAAGCTGCAAATGTGAAGGGAGCGACAAAGGGAAGAGGTACATGTCGAGGAATTAAAGTTGTTGCAGATTTGTTGGCCTCCGATCATCACGATGGGGCAACTGCGAACGTCTTTGGACCGAGAAGGTTTGAAGAAGACCTGGCGGGAAAATTGATGTTGTGGGGGAGAAGGGGCGGAGTCAGGGTTAAGCTTGCGGATGGTATCTGTGCAAAGATTTGATGAATGTGTCCAAGAGGAACAGAAGTTGCAGGAAAGAGCTCTGACGCCGGCGAAAGTGCGGCAGTAAAGCTCGATGTCGAGGGCTCCCCAGTTGGTGCGCTGGTTCCATTGGAGTAGACGGGCAGCGGCCTTGGCCGAGAACTGCTTATGGTAATCGTAGAACAGGGAGCCCTTGAAACGGACAGATAGATCGATGATGATGTGCATGTAGTCATCGAGTTCCTAACGACGTTCAGGAAAGGCGGAGCACATGATGTCGCGAAAAATACTGAAAGCCAAACAGAAGTCGGAAATTCTAAGGAGTGAAGCAGAGTGAGGGTCGGAAGATTTGAGAGTAATGGAAATTGTGCCGCAGTTGACTGTTCTATTATCAGAGTTGTAAGTGTAGGAAGAGAGAAGGTGAGCTAGATTGACGTCTGCAACTCGTAGAATTTGCTGCTGGAGTGAAAGGAGAATGGGAGGAGGACTAAACTTTAGTGTATTAGGAGGAGCTGGGAGAGGAACGGCTGTTCAGAGAGAAAAGTCCTTAGTAAAGGGGAGATTTACTCAGGGCCGAAGTCATGGGACGACTGATGCCGTGTTGGACACCGGGGATGGGAGAAGATGAGGAGGGAAGAAGTGCGGAAAGCAGATTGTGGAAGGAAGGGTTAGACAGATCTCGGGCTTGAAGCTCAGTGGCTTGGGATATGGAAGCCGAAGACTGTTGAGGAAGAATTGAAGCAGGGGCGAAGCTTGCGTGGAGAACTGAGGAGGCTGCCGAGTCATCTTGGACGCCAGGGGGTGTGGGAGGGTAAGTGCCGCCTGCTGGCTGAGCTGAGGGTCGTTTGCTGGATGACCTCCGGGCCGTTGAGACAGCAGCAGGGGCCGAAAGAAAAGAAACCTGGGCCGAAGGCACCAAGCCGGCGGAGCCTGAGCCGTGTTGGATGCCGGAGGTAGAGACAGAGGAGAGTACAGAAATTAGATTAAGCATTAGATTAAGATTAAGGGGGTGGGGGAGGGGCGTGAGCCTGAGGCCTTAGACTGGGTAGCAAGGAGTTTAGGAAAGGAGGCTGAGTGGAAGAGGCTAGATGCAGTTGTTCAGCAGAGGTATGGATTGGTTGGGGAAGAGACACAGACACAGATATATCAGGACAAGACAAGACAGAAGATGCGAAAGGCAGAGGCGCGGGCGGCCTCGGAGTCCTCACGTTGCGATGAGTGGCAGCAGCGCGGGGGGGGGGAGGACTGGACGAGAGGGGTAGGGGAGTCCCCTGCGCTGCAGAAAAGGTCTTCATCAGAGCAGCAGATTTGCAGATCCATGAGAAGGGAGCACGGATTTGAGCTAAGCGAAAACTAACCATGCAGAAAACAAACGAGGAAGAGGAGAGGGTGACGTTTGATATATATGGAGACCGGTTGCTTACGTCAGAATTAGTGGGAATTGCAGCAGCTGTGTCGAATGAGCTCAGCTGCCTTCATTCTTCCCGAACTTTCATTAAAAACTCCATGAAGCAATACAGTCTGCTAGATCCAGCTACTTGTCCCAAGTCTTTGAGACCAAACAAAAATCTTAGATACTTGTTCTCCATTATCAATAGACTACTGAAGCCAAATTGCCACACTATGTTATCTGCTTCATCTCTTGACTTTGTAAAACTTTCTTAGAGTTATTTAATTCCAAGATTGATAACATCTGGCATCACATTCTCTCCACCACGTTATTCAAAACCTCTCTACATCCATAGTTTCACTGGTTCCCTTTCTATTTTTTTTTTCATTTTGTTTCATTCAACTTTACGCTGCATGCCTTAATAAATTGGTATGCTGTGTGAAATCCACCACCTGTTTATTAGATCCCACTCCTGTTGTTTTATTTCAATCCTGTATTTCTGCCCTCTTCCCTGTTGTCCTCAACATAATAATTGAGTCCTTGAGAACTGAAGTTGTACCAACAACCTTTAAAACAGCTGCAGCCACCCCTGTGCCAAAGAAAAAAAAAACATGGCCCCCGACAGCCTGGACAGTTACACGGCATAGAAACTGCCGTGGTTATACTCACTAATGATCTTTTTAAAGCTTCTCACTCTAGATCACTGTCTCTCTCACACTGTTAACCATGACATCTTACTTTGTCAACTTGAGGCTGTGTTTAACATTGCTGACATTGCTCTTAAGGGATTCATTACCTTACTGATTGCCCACACTTTGCTCTCTTGGGGCTTTCAATTCAGAAGTTGGGTACAGTAAGTTGGTGTTCTTCAGGGTTCAATACTGGCCCCCCTATTATTCAACATTTACATATTCCTGCTTGGCAATTGATCTGAATTATCAATTCTGTGCTGTTGATACTCAAATATATGTCCAAATATATTCCTCAAATGTATGTGCAGTGGCTGTCTCTTCTCTCTAATTGCATCTCTGACATGAAAACATGGATAATTCAATTTTTTTTATTTTCTTTGGACAGTAGTTTTGTATGGATTGTGGTTTTAGTAAATTGTAATAAATCTGTTCTTATCTGTTTAGCATCCGATATGTCCCCCATCGGGAGAGCATATATTAAATGGATATTTGGAACAAGGCGCTGAATCAGGAGCTTGCTCTCTACGCATCGGCCCGGTATTGCAGTGCTTCTCGGAACGGTGCGCTAGCTTCTTTCTCAGTTGAAAAGCGATACATACTGTAGTTTCATGGGCCAGCTTTGCTACACCATAAGGTGAAAAGGCGATAGCAAAGAACCTTTCAGTTTCTGTGATTTTCCTTTTCTGGTAAGCAGGCTTAGACTGGAAGGGGCTTTGCTTCTGTAACCTGATATGGGGCACCACATAACCTAAATAACACGATCCCGACCATCCCACAGGCAGCCAGTGCTCCCCGCAAATCCATAAAGTACCTTTCAGGGATGGCTGAGATGTGGATGCTTTAAAGCTAGTTAACATAAAGGTCTTATTATCACCAGGAATATATCAAAAGCTGACTTATTCTCTATTTGTTATTGAGGCATCCTCTTTCTCAATCGTTACACTCTTCGTGACATTAAATCGACAGATGGAATTTCCTAAAAACCTTGTGCCTTTAGTTCTTACAGCACAGATAAATCCCTGTGGGCTGGAGCCCAGCATAATCTTAGGGGGTTTACAATAGGTCAACAGCTGGGTAATAACTCTTAGAAAAATCTACACATTGTCCCCCTGCCGCAGCTGTGCCGTTTTGCAGAACTATTCCAGCTGTGGAATAATTCTGTGGTTGTAGCATTAATATCAAAAAGTCAAATAATATGCTTGCAATTGTGCTTTCATACTGTTACTAGGTAAAAGGCATTTTTCAAAGCCAACTAGTCATATATATATATCATACACTTTAAAAAAGTTAAATGCTAAAATTCTTCCTCAGCTGCTTAGTTACACGATTCCATATTAATATAACTATCACGTGATGTTAAATCACTACATTTATCTTTTTAGAATAACAGCGAGTGCTGTTTTTACTACTGTATGTATTCTTAGAAAAGGATAAAACTTTATAACTTTTATGAAGTAGAGAATATAAGCGTAATAATATTAGAACAAGAAAACAAGAACCCATGTAAGTTACCAAGTTAAAGACTTTGATGCATAATTAAAATATTTATGATGAAGATAGAAGGTTCTGTACTTTTGTCCAACTGAGCAATCTTGCTTTTATAAAATACACGGACTTTTTAATGATTAATGATTAACATGATGTTATACACAGTTTAAAATTATAAAAAAGTCTAGAGTATACAGCTTAAATTCTTAATTGGAAAAAGATTGTCCCTCAGCAGTGACTGGGATTCAAAACCAGGCGTTTTCTAGTGACATCTCCAATGGAAAGAACTAATAGATATTCAGAAATGAAATGTGTGAGTATAGTTTATTTAAGTTTATTTGAAATGGAACGTTTTGTAATTTTAATAATAAAGATGTTTGTTTATAAAGAATGTCCAAAGAAAACAAGAAGTTTTGTTGTAGTGACAAAGGTTGGAGGATCAACAGCAGATGGAGATAGAAACTCTGAGAGAGTTCCTGAAGGGATGTTACAGCCTGACAGCGGAAGCGGTTCTAAAAGGATAAAATGTTATCGTTAGTTCCCAAGAAAGATGAGTCTAGAAAAGAGAAGGACCCTGGAACTTTGAGAAAGACAGGTGTGGAAGATTCTGGGTCATCAGCTGTGGAGTCTGCTCATATGGAATGGGGAGAGAGTGAAATAGAAGATGAAGAACTGGAGATGCCGGACTGGTCACCTGAGGTTGTCCTGATGAAGAAACAAAAGATGTGTAGCGGCGAGGCTTAATAATAAGGCAGAATTAAGTGTTTCTGAGCTTCCCAAATGAGGCCCCATTTCTCTGTTCATCTCTGTGGAGCAGCCACAGAGAGACCATTAGTGCAGGGTGATTTAAGGTTTCCTAGGACAGCTCCCAAAGGGGGATGCACTTAGCTAAGTCTGGCTATCATGATCAATGGTCATCCACTGGCGCCTATCAGTCTAGGGAGTGCCGGATGGACATCTGGACTGCATTACTAAGTGTCAGGACTAAGTGACTCATATCTCACCTTGATCAACCAATCAGGGACTGGTAGGGCTGAGTAACCCACGTGGGACTCTGATGCCCATGGAACTTTCAGCCAATCAACGAGCTGAAGTTCCTCCAGGTAAAAACAGGCAACACAGGCCTGGAGATTCAGATTCGGGAGATTCAGTAAGATTCTGGAGAGGATTCTGTGGACTGTTCTAAAGGGAATTCAAAGGAGAATTCCAGGGCAGGACGGCCCAGGAGCAGAAGGCTCCCAAGGGCAGGACATTCTCGCAGCGCGCCTCCTGACCATCCCGAGACTCAGCCCGGACAACCACGGAACGGCCAGTGTGTCTGAGTGCCAGAACTTTCCTTTGTTCTAAGAGTCTAGAGTGGAGGTTGCCAGAGAATAACCAGAGGATCCACCCGAGGTTAGCACCAGCAGCAAGCCTCGTGAACAGGTCGGGACTGTGGACAGCTGAATCACTATTCAGAACTAGCTCTTCATCAGGAACGAACCGGTCCTCTTCCTGACTTGCTGGGACCCACAGTCATCTTTTCTCCTGTGCACAAACTTTGCTAGTTAAAGCCAACACTAACTAGCCGGTCAGTGAGCATCAGCAGCGCACCGTCGCAAGCCGCACAGCACAGCCTGGCACGGAGCCAGAGAGCGCGGATTGGATAGCAACAGCCTGCAACTGTTTCTTTGTGCCCGCAGGAGATCTGAATCCCCAGAGATTGGATGAGTATTCAACTTCAATGCATTACAGCTCGAGAATTCAATTGTTATCCAAACCAGTTGATATCAATTTAATTCCTAAGAGTTTTGTACTTGTTTTGAGTATCTAATGTAGAAGTTATAACCAAGTTCATTTACGAAACGGTCTTAATGAATGATATACTGAACGTATGTCCTCTTGATACGATATGTGTAACTCTTCGTAACTGATTGAATATATACCTTTTGTATTCTGATAACCCTCTCGATAAGATCTGTTAGGTTTACATGCATATTCTATGTATTAATAAATGTATCCTCGTGTATTAGTACCTGTGTGTGCGCGTTGTTTGAGTTATGTCGCATGGTTGGATTCTAAAGCCATCAAAAGAATCAACTTTGTGATTTACTGCTACAATTGATAATTGTCTCAGTAAATGCCCAAACCCTACAGAACTGGTGCCTTCAGAGAGCCACAACGTTACATATTTGGCGTCCCTGAACGGCTATGAAACATTACAGATGAAAGGCACAAGAAGGATGAGAGAGACTAAGACAGGACATTTGATGAGTGAGAGGGCTACAGATATTGTAGTGCCAGTGTTGAATCGGTTTCAAAGTCTAATTGAAATAAGACCTAGGGAAATAAGTGGATTACAGAGTAATGAAGCTGGAGGGGATGTGAACAAGGAGGTGAAGGTTGAGGCAGGTGACAGTGTGAGTGCATGAACAGAGGAGAAAATAGGATTATGTCCGTGCAGATGTTCCAGAGGCCTTTCTAAGAATGTTAGAATATGATAGGGAGAGGAATGTAGTTGATCATCCTAGGGATTTTAGATTGGATGAACTTAAAAGGAAATATCCCGGGGTTAAACTGCAGGCAAAGAAGGAAGGAGATAAGTATAAAAAAAAGTTTAGGAGGACTCCCAGCTGATGGATTGTTAGGGTTCATAAATGAGTATGAATCTGAGGCTCGGTTATATATAAAGAACATAGAAGACAAGACGGTATCTTGAATGGTTTTGGTTGATTGGTTGTGGTAGGTCTGTATTGATTTGGTTAGATTGTTATGGGAATTTAGTCTGTTCATTAGTTTTTTGGTTTAAATGTCTGTTTATGCAACCAGAGGCCATCGTTTGCTTCCAAGATTTTCCGGGTAAGAAGATTTTTGACCTTTCACTGTCATATTCTGACCAATGTTCAAAGATCTGTTCTAAGTGCAAACAGACATGAGAAACCCTTTACTGACTTTTTACTTGAGCCTTCCCTCCCTCCAGACTCCTTTTCAATTGGCGCTAATAGATGTTATCTGTTCTATCCAGAACAACCTCTTACATATAGGCATTGTGGGCAAGGAGGCCATTTTTCTGTGGATTGTAAAGCGGAGGTACAGTATTTTAGAAATGTGCTGCTATAGGTCACTCTGCGTTGATATGTATGGTGAAGTCTAAGTGTAATTAATGTGGAGACATTGGGCACGTTTACAAGGATTATCCTAGTAGGGCAAGGAGTTTTGCAGAAGTCATTGGCAGACCACGGGTAGTAGGCACAGCTTTGTTTAGGTGCATGGAAGACTTTGCATCAGGGACAGTTGAGAGGGAGGAGCCTGGGTCTGTGGGTTTGAGCAGGGGCCAGAGAAGAGGGACAGACTGGAAGATTGGCACGCTTGACTACGGGTGTACTTATCTCTAAAGAAGTCCATAATTACAAAGATGAAGACTTGGATGTTGCCGATACCAGTATGGAAGTCACAGGGGATACACACAACACGCTAGGATGATCAAAGAAAATAGTAGAAGTGTCGAGTTCTGGCACACAGGAGAGGAAAGAGAAGAGCTGGGCTGAGAGTATGGATGATGATGACGATATCAATGCAACTACAAAGAGAACTGTAAAAAGGAAGGCAGCTAGTCACAGGACTTCTTTAGTGAAAAAGTCAAGAAGGGGCTCTAAAGAGTTTTTGGGAGAGTCAGTTAGTGCGATGGCTGCTCAGAGTTGTGGTACATCACTGGGTAAAAAGGGTGTAGAAGAGGTGTCTGAAGAAACTTCCCTCTCTGCGGGATCAGACATTTCTACAAAATAATGCAAACCTGAAACAGGGGCATCGCAAGTTTTTACTGAGAATCCAGAAACAAGTGAGAAGGCGTCAGTTTCAAAGCAGGGAGAAGAGTCTGGGTTTAGTTTGTTTGCAGAGGTACCTTGGAAATTCAGAGCTTTTTGTAAATAAGATGAGATGACCTATAAGATGATATAGCCTAGGACCTTTGATGAGCAGCAACTGTTTCAAAGGGGGGTCGAGCTTCAATGTATGTATTCAGGATGTGACATAACGCAAATTGAGGTGAGAGGGAAAAATAAGAGACTGCTGTTGGGGGAATGGCTCGAGGATGGGGGAGAAGTTAAAGAAATGTTTGAGGTGGGGGTTCAACGACATGCAAACATAATGGTGAAGACGTTAGAAGTACCAGAGGTAATTTTGTGCATGGAAGAACGGGAATGATCAGTTCCCTTCTCGAGTGTGGTCTTTTCGTCAAGTGTTGAAAACGTGGGGGTGACGCTAGAGAGTGAATGGACTGGGGGGAAGGTAGAAGGTTTGCGTTTATGTGGGCAAAGGTGTTACGGACGTCCAAAGGGACTAACCGTGGGGAGCAGGAGAGCGGAAAAAGACCCATATGCGTAGCGGCGAGACGGGAAAAAGGCCCGGGCTCATAGTGCAAAGAGTTCAGGAGTGCCGTATAGAAACCTATGCCCTCAGGGAGCGGACGTTGGGCGCCCTGGTGCTAGGCGGGTCTCAGGACATCCGAACGTCAATGCTGAGCGAGGACAGAGTGCAAGACCCGGAAATATATAGCCCAAGGGAAAGAGAGGGACAGGAAGGACAGCAGACCGGAAACTAGGGACAGGACAGAGAAGGAGCGCCCTCTGGCTGCAGAGGGCGTGACAAAAGGGAAGTGGTAGTGAGACAGGCTTATATAGACCTGATGGGTATTTTACGTTGTTGGATGAAAACAGCGTAACAGACTGCCTACAGAATGCTGGAGATTTTAACACTAGATGTGAGGGGGTTAAGAAACAAAGTCAAAATTATTTGAAGACTATAGACTTTACTATCTGCCTGTTGCAGGAGGTTCATCTCACAGATGAAAAGGATGTCGTACAGTTCACGCGAAACTGGGATAAAGGGGGTTTACAGTGGAGTATTGGAGGGTTTCATTCCTCCAGTGTGGGAATTTTGTTAGGTGATTATGACTTAATAGTGAAGAAGTGCGAGATTGTAGTGCCTGGGAGGGTTTTAAGTATTGATGTTTGTCATGGAAATAGTATTTTTAGCTGTGTGTGTGTGTGTGTGTGTGTGTGTGTGTGTGAGTTTTATAGGTAGCTGTACCCAGTTTGTATGACTTATAGGCTGGTCATCATAAGAGGAGATTTTAATGTTGACTTTAACGATAAAAAGATGTAGGGCCAAGTCAATTCAATCTTTTCTTATAAGGAGTTGCTGCCGGGTTCGTCGGTGAAGGTTTTGGTTGGAGGAGAGTCCAAGGGGGAGTTGGCTGAAAAGCCGCTCCTCTCCTTGACAATGGATCTGGGAGTCCCTGGAATCTCTGGGAGAATTCCTAAGCCAAAATGGACAATTCGGTTCAAGTAGAAGAAGGAGACGGAGATGCCCAGCAGATATGAAAGCAAGGTTTTGACTTTTGAAAATTGCCGCTAAGGAAGTGAGATCTTTGCAAGCAATAGACCTCTGAAGTTAATTGATGTAAACTTTATGTCTGAAGAAATTCTTTAAAAAATTATTTGAAGTCTGTGAAGAGAAAGAGGAGAATGAACTGTTACGGGACTTTGATTTGGTGGGGTTGGCACGGGACAATTTTCGAGTTGTTATTGTCCACATGTTTGATCTTTTGTTGAGGATAGTGATGGGACTGCCTTTTTAAAAAGGCGTGTAGAAGTGTTGGAGGCACTTCAGAAGATTAATTAATTTTACGGCATCTGGACAGGGAAAAGGAAATACAAAGTGCTACTGAGACGCAACACGAGTTATGAAGGAGATTTTTCTCACCTTCCAGCATCCTTCTTGGGTGCAAGCAGAGGGTATTTTTATTATCAAACTCAACCCAGGTTTCTGCTGAAAGTGTTATAAATGTGGACACCTGTCTGACACCTGTACAGCAACCGAATGTTCAGTGTGCAGAGAGAGGGGGCATGTCAAAAAGCATTGCCCTAAAAAGTTGCACCTGTGTGGAAACATGGGACACTCGTTCAAAGTCTGTAAAGAGAGAGACCTAGAATATGTAGAAGCGGATGAATTGGCATTCCCAGATGCCGCCAACGACGACGACAACCTAGATGAAGGGAGAGAGAGAGGAGACAGTAAATCATGAGGCTATGAGCTGCTGGAGGAGACATGGCGGCTGTTTTTACCAGACCCTAAGAACTCTGGAGGATGTTTTGGGTTTGGGAACGGGGTTTGGATACATGAGTGCTAACAATGAAACGAATATGGAACTGTCTGTGGTCATGTCTAAAAAGCCTAGCGAAGATACGTACAGTGAATGATAACGAGTGATGAGAAAAAAGTTAGTGAAGACAATGTGACAGAAAATACTGCTGAGAATACTTCAGGAGAGGAGGTGGCATTAAATTCAGAACAGGACATGGGAACTGAGAAGCTTCAAACTGACATAGAACATATAGGCCACGCAGAATGGGCAGACCTTACTTACCCAGTATGTTGCTCTGTTAATCCCGGGATGTTTAGTTTCCTCCTGGACGAGGGAGACATATGGACATGGGTTATGGGCTGGAAGAACATGTAGAAAAGAACTTTCCTTATGATCCTGCATGACCCTCAGGTTTATTTCAGTTAATGTTAGAGGTTTGAAAAAGAAACTGAAAAGAGTTTCTGTATATAATGCTTTATCAAGGCAAAAATTTGATGTGTTTTTCAGGAAGTTCATTTGGCAGGGGAATTGGGCGTGAAATGTTTTACTGGAGATTGGAAAGTGGGGAAATAATTTTGAAGTTCATTCCTCAGGAGTGGGCATTTTGTTAGCACAAAGATAAAAGTGTCTGAATCGTTTATGGTTAATCTAGGGAGAATTTTAGTTTTAGATGGCTTTCGGACAAATATAACGCTTCGTTTCATTTGTGTATATGCTCCATCGGATAAGACCCTAAGAAGGACTTTTTTTTCAGAAATTGCTCCTTGGTGTATAACTAATAGGAGAATTATTATGGGCGGTGACTTCAGTGAGGATAGGGATAACGACTTTGGGCTCAATTGAGCTCGATTGTTAACTGAGAGACATTAATTAAGTAGATAGTTTTAGGGTTTTAAATAAAAATAGGACAGATGGGATCCTCCCAACTACTTGGAGAAACTCAAGAGGAATAGGTAAAAGGTTAGATTATGTTTTTTTTTTGGCAAGTGACTTTCAAGTTCAGAGTGGTATGATTGTTCCTTTTTGTTTTTCAGATCATGATCTAATTAAAGTTGATTTAGTGGATTTGAGTGTTAATTTTGGGGCTGGATATTGGAAACTACTGTTTTAATTGATGCTGATTATAAACAGCTGATAGCTGACATTTGGAATGTTTGGCTCAAGCTTAAGAGTGATGTCATGTGAAGGTGATAACTCAAATTTATTGCAAAAATAAGACAAAGAGGCAGAATACAGAATTAAAGCAATTGCAGGCTGAATTGGAGGGTGTGTATGAGAAAAGGAATCAGGGGGTCCAGTTTGACTTTAGAAAAGCACAGGTGTTAAAGACTAAATTAAGGGAGAAGTACTTACAGAAGGCAAGGGATTATCTCTTCAAAGTAGGTAGGGATCACATGGAGCAGTTTGAGATGATTACAGGTCAGTTCTTTGGGTTAGAGTTAAACTAGAGAAAAAGATGTTTGTAGGCATTAGAGACCACGAAGAAAAGTGGTAGCTGCTTCGAGTGAAACGGTGTCTGTAGCCTGTCAGTTTTATTAAAACTATTTTACGAGGAAGGTTGGGGATACTGGTGAGATGGATTTAATCCTTAACAACTGGACATGTAAAGTTGAGGCAACAGAGAATGAAGTGTTGGAAAGGGACATTGGAACATTTCATAGGGACATTTCAAGGAGACAGAGAAGGTGGTCAGACAGAGGAAAAAAGGTAAAGTACCCGGCGTTAATGAATTGCCAGTGGAATTATATCTTACCATTTGGAGTTTGTTAGGGCCAACTTTAGTTGACGTCTTTAGAGCAATCATAGTGGGATCAGAGTTGGGAGAGACTATGAGGCAGGGAATTTTATCGTTAATATTCAAAAAAGGAGATCCACAGTGGTTATGGAAAACTGGAGACCTATTCAACTTTTATGTGTGGACTATAAGATCTTAGCAAACTTTTTTTATGCAACAGAATTAAATGATTGATGGTTGCTTTGGTCCAGTCTGATCAAACATGCAGTGTTGAAGAAAGGTCTTTATATTCGAATTTAAGTTTAATAAGAGACGTTATTGCCTGGGCAGAGGACAAGAACCTAGAACCTAGGTTAGGACGTCTAGGTATAGGAGCAAGTTTTATATCATGGTTAAAATTACTTTATGAAGGGGCTTGTTATAGGGTAAATATCAATGGATTTTTGAGTGATCCCTTACAAGTAGGTATAGGAGTAAGACAAGGTTGCCCACTGTCACCACTTCTATATGCCCTGTATTTAGAACATCTGTTGGAATTGGTAAAACAGGATAATCTGATTGAGGGAGTAATAATTCCTGGAAGCGGAGGACTACAAGCTAAAATGCTTGGATGATGGCCGGAGATGAGCACTGCTGGTAGGAAGGCAGGAGATAGAGGCAACAAGATGCTGGAATGAAAAGCAGGAGGAATGGGCTGGTCGAGGAGTGTAGGGGAATCCTCTGTGCTGCAAAGGTTCTTCGTCGGAGCAGGAAATTTACAGTTCTGTAGGCAATTGAAACACAAGAGTAAATAGCACGGGCTTGTGCAATGCTAAAGACGTACCCAAACATGCACAAGTCACCCGCGAGGGAGACTAGGAAATCACGTTGGTATTTATACCGTTTGGTGGAGGAAGGATGACAGGAGTGATTGCTAATTACTGACAGCTGGGTACGATTGATTGTGGTTGTTGTCATCTGTCCCAAACTTTCATTATAAACTCCATTTGTTACAGAATAGAACAGCTTTATAAACCATATTTTTAAAAGCAATTTAACCAAAACATTTAACAAAACTAAAAAAAAAACCCTATTCCCTTAATCTTATGCTCTTCAAAAACTCTGCTCTTTACTTTATGGCTTTACCTTTTATATACCATACTTTTTAAAAAATATATTTTTTTTTGATGCAAACACAATAATTTACAGTCTTAAGAAGTTCTACATACAATTAAATAAGATACAAAGTAAAGAATACAAATACTTTGACACTTTTTGATTGCAACATACTTGGGCCATAATGCCAACCTATCAGTCTCTTTCTCCCCAAATCTTCTCGGGTGGATCAGGATGTAGTCCCTCAAATAATATGCAGCCTTCTGTATCACTGATAGAGGCGGGGTTTTTTTCCATTCTGTACACCAACGTAGTTTTGATCTTCCATAAGGCCTCCCTTAGGCATTTGATGACCTGCCAGTCTTTGCTTTCTTCCCATTTCGTTAGCTTCTCAAGACCATATCCATAGAGCACTACTTGGGGGTCACTTACGCCACAGTCCAGGAAGCACCTTATCCAGCTGGTGGCCAATGTCACACCTGTTTTGCAATGCCACAGTCCCACAGGATGTGCCGGATGGATTCTTCTTGTTCGCATCCTTCCACCGGACTCCTTGATGTCCTCCCCATGCCTCTCAAGTGCATCACAGCCCTTATTGGTAAAATGTCATGTGCAATCAACCAGCACATGTCTCTGTGTCTGTTCAACAGATCTGTGTGACAAACTCTTTTCCAAACATAACTTGGGCCCCCAGCTACGAGGCCACGAATTTGACACACTTCACCTTCACCCTGCACAACAAGTTCTAACCTCCTTGCACCATCCAGCGCCTCACTTTCCAAATTCCATTTCCTGAAAAAATTCTTTATAATGGAAAATGAATACGGGAGGTTAAAAGCAACAGGTGCTGTCAAAGGAATCTCTAGAACTTTCAATGTCCTAAATAAAAACCACACAGAGAGTGAGACATAAATTATACTTTCCCCCTATTTCCCATGGCTAATGACAAATGTAATGATACATATTTGAACATTAGGAAAGTGAACAATTCAGGCATCCCTTCCCACCCATTTCCACCTTCTTTGCCACAACCTCCCTGTTCACTCACTCCCATTTGACCTCCAGAAAAAAGAAAAAATAGCTCTCTTTAAAACCATTAAAACAGACCTTGATGTCATAAAAACATCACTGACAAACAATGACAGTAAAATTACAGTCTTGACAACCAAAATCTTGCCTTCCATTGTCAATTCCCCTAACTCCACAGGCCGATCTTGCCTTTGACCTTCCTTACCACCCTCACCCAATTCCTACTTCCCATCCCATTACTGTCAAAATGTATTTCCAAGATCTATATTTCATCTCTATGAATTGCAATTCCCACATTGTCCTCTTCATCCCAGTTTCCAAATTGCATCAGCTCACATTTGTTTTTATTCAGCTTAGCCCCTGATGCTCCAGAAAACTGGATTGTCCAAGCTATTTCTAACTCCCTTATAATCTGTACAAAAAACATTTACATCATCCATGTAGAGTACAGTCCTCACCTCTTGGCCCCCACTCCCAGGGATCTTAATGCCTTCAATCCTGTTCTCCATTCTTAAGGCTTGTGCCAGTGGTTCTATGCAGCAAACAAAAAGGAGCGGGGATAGCGGACAGCCCTGGCGAACACCGCAATTCCCATTAACCACATTTGACATGCTTCCATTAATCATTATTCTACTTTTTATACCCTTATATAATAACCTTACCCAAGTGAGGAACCTGGATGAAAGCCCCGTCTTTTGGAGTCCTCTAAACATATACTTATATGAGATACGATCGTAAGCTTTCTCAAAATCCAAGTTTAAGACAGCTAATCTAATATTCCTCTCTCTCGCATAACCTATGGTATCTC
The DNA here is from genome assembly GCF_055471065.1 of Atractosteus spatula. Lineage (NCBI taxonomy): Eukaryota > Metazoa > Chordata > Actinopteri > Semionotiformes > Lepisosteidae > Atractosteus > Atractosteus spatula. The sequence goes on from NC_142724.1 coordinate 18,378,615, forward strand.
TAATCAGTATCAGCTGTCTGTGATCCTCCTTCCTGCCACACCACAAGCTTGATCTGGATGAATGACTTACCCCAGGACAGATTTCAGTCTAAGCCTTAAACACTTGGAGAACAGTTTAAGATCACAATTCAATAAAGTTATTGGTCGCCAATTTGCCAGGTCTGTCCGATCCTTCTTTTTAAATAATAAAATCACAACTCCTGTTTTAAAGCCATCTGGTAGTTCATCTAAATACTCTAATTCTTTTAAAACGGATAAAAGATCCAATGCTAAAATATCCCAAAAGGTCTGGTAAAATTCAATGGGTAGACCATCCAACCCTGGAGTCTTGCCTGCTTTGAAGGTCTTCAAACTTTCCATTAACTCTTCTACAGAAAAGTCATTTGACAAAAATACACTTTTTGGAATCACTTTCACAATTTTTTCTAACAAATCACACTTGTTTCTTTCCAAACAACTCCCCATAGACATCCTCAACTACAGTCAGCATGTCTTCTGTAGAAGTTTGCAAAACCCCCTGTCGTCCCTTTAATGTTGACATTAGTCTCCTCCCTGCAACTATTTTCTTAAAAAGGAATCTTGTACATTTTCACCCTCTTTTAGCTCTTTCACTTTGCTTTGAAACATGATTTGTAAAATATTTTCTCTAGAGATGTTTAACAGCTCATTCTTTAGTTCTTTAATTTCTTCATTGAAGTCAAACCCCTCATCCATTAATTTAACATACCTCTGTAATCTCTGTTGTAATCCCTTTTCAACCCTTTGTATCCTAGCCCATTTTTTCCTCCCCATCTCTATGAAGAATGTTTTTGTACGCTACTTCACCTCCTCCCACCACTGTGCTCTTGTACCAAACATGTCGTACAAAGACTGCCATTCCTTATATCTTTCCCTTAACCTGCTCCTCACTTCCTCATCTTCCAGAAGCAAAGTATTCAGCTTCCACACACCCTTCCCCACAGTAACAGCTGTTGGAATAGAAAGAGTACATGTCAGTAAACAATGGTCAGAAAAAAAACAGGGGTTAAGCCTGCAGTTGTGCAAGTAAAATCACGTATCAAAACAAAATCTATGCATGAGGCTTAGGTCCCATTAAACTTATGCCTTGTGAAACCTGCCCTCCCCTGACTATGAAGTTTAAAGGCATCTTTCAGTTTAAAATCTCTACATACTATTTGCAATAATATTGATGATTATCAAATTGGACCCTTTTCCCTCCTCTCATTCTGCCCTCTCTTTCTAAAAAACAATTTTAGCAATTTTAGCTATCCCCAGCTAAAACCAGTGGTTGCCATCCCAATAAATACTCTCTCAATTCCTAAATTAGAATGCATCTCCCATGTGAGCAACTCGGACAATACACATTTAGAGTTTAAATTTGACATCCATGAAATGCAGATACACCACCAGTGCTCTCCCTGGTTTCACTACAAGGTGCTGACGTACCTCTACCATCTTATTTTTAATTAGAACAGCTATACCATCCGATTTATTTTCATTGGACCCACTCCAGATCGATGGGCCCAATGTCCACAGTTACAGTATTCCATATACTTATGGCTGTTTTTCAAAGGTAACCCACACTCCTGTAAGTGGTGCTGTCCCCACTGTCTATCTCCCCTCAGTAAGGCATTACTTTTTGTCAATGAAAAAATAAAGTATTTTTGTGTCGAATTAGTTGTCCTTCTTTCAATTGGGTAAACATTAATAGCATGAAGTAACACAGGGTCATTGTTATGATATCTCTATTATTATCAAAACCCTCAAATTGTTAAATTTTGGTTATTTTGGAAACATTTTGACATGTTCCTTGTTAACTGCACTACTGTCGATATTGTAGCAATAGACAAAATGAAACCCTTGGAGTTTGTAATGTAGGGATTTCTATATTTATGTCTTTATTTAGTGGTTTCATTAGTGACAATGGCTAAACTTTCAGCTTCAGTAACGCGTACGCTTTATGGGCGACATTACTGATATTAGGGTTAATAATACTGGCTTTTTCCCTGTGGAGTGACGGGCTGGTTCGATCCCCCAGCTGGTAAGGTGCATACCCACGTGAGCCCAAAAGTGCTACATTATTAATAACATCTTCATGTCGCATTAACATTGGAATGTTCTTTTTTACAAGTATAAAATGAGGCGATAAACAACGTGTCTCCTCTATAACTCTTCAGTTTACAGAGAAAAAATTAGCCAGAGCCTCACAACATTGTCCAATAATACTCTTCTTGTGTCTAATTTTTAGTTAAGCAGGATTTGAGTTGTTAGTGTTTCTGTTGGTTTTGTTTTTAATGTATGTCGTTATTTGATATAATTAAAAAAATATCTGTTCTAATCAGTTTGATATCTGATACGTCCCCCATTGGGGGACCATATATTAAACAGATTTTTGGAACAGGGAACTGGATCAGGAGCTTGCTCCGTCCTCTCCACACATCGGCCCGGTATTGCAGCACCTCCGGGAATGGAGCACTACCTTCTCTCAGCGGTGAAAAGATAGACGTAGCCAGCCAGCAAGCAAGCGAGGTGGACCAGAGCTCCTTCTTCTCCAGTCCCTCGTCCATCTGTGTCTCTCTCCCTCCCTGTCTCTGTCTCCGTTCCCGTCCTCCCTCTGTGCACTTTCTCATGTCTCAACTTTCTCTGCAAGCAGGAAGGCCCCCTTTTCGGCTCCCGTGCGTTTTCCCTGCAAAAAACTTAGATATATATACAGATGCAGCCATTCAAAGTGCGCGGCACAGACATGTACCGGGGGTAATTGGCTATGTCATCGCGCATCTTGACGCGCGATGATGCAAAATACCGCGGTACGTGATTGGTTGACCGACAGGGGCACTCGTGGTGCGTTGGTCGGTCATAGAAAGATTTAAATGTCTTTACTGTGCCCGTTTTAGTATTGAATATTTATATGGAATTTTACCACTGAAGGGAAATCTTAGTAGCTGAGCATAAAAAGAATAGGAGCATAATGCATGTGAAGGCCATAAATGATATTAATTTTGGAACATAAACATACAGTATTATAGTATATGGCTGGTCTCGGTACTTTATAGAAAAAATACACACCAGTATTCCATTTCTCCCTAAACATTTTAAGCATCAAAGTCTTTAACTAACATGTGAAATAGCGTGTAAAAAAGTGGTAGTTTTAAGCTTTTCTGCTAATATAATATGGAATCGCGTATCTAAAGAAATTGATAACGATATAATTATATTTGTGTACTGCAACACAGTAATACATGCTGTACAATGTCTGTTTATTCTGTATTTGTAGGGCTGTTTCACCCCTGATCATGTGACCTTCCCGGTAGCCTGCTGGTCTATGTGCTCGATTAGTAACCCACAGGTTGTGTATTCAAATCCAGCCGGCACCGCAACTTTTTTTTTAACAAACATTTCTTTGAAAAAATAGAATAGCAATATTATGGACAGTTAATTGACAATAAATATACAAAAGCACATATTCAATTTGGGAAATAGTTTTAATATGTAAATAGTTCCCTGGTTCTGCACCCCTGGGTGTTTCTCTCTCGCTCGTTCGCTCGCCCTCCCCCCCTCTCAATTCAATTCAAGGTGCTTTATTAGCATGACCGATGGGTACAATCAGTGTTGCCAAAGCAAATAAAATAATGAAATTCACATGAAACAAAACAAAAAATAACATTAATATAAAATCTACAGACATATTACAGACATTTACAACAATGACATATTATAGAATATTTACATATAATGTAGACAGAAGGAGCATTATTGGGAGACAGGCTCACCGTTCGTCAGGCTGTGACAGGAGATCACATACTGGGCTGCCAGTTCAACTAAGTACCCTCCTCCCTCTCCCAGTAGGATTGGGACCCGTTGTGATTCTGGCAGGTGTGAGAACTCTGGTACTAGATTTCTGAGTTTAGGGAAGAATGTTTTTCTAATCCCAGAGTATCTGTCACAGTGCAGTAGGAAGTGCACCTCTCTCTATTTCTCCCCGCTGGCAGTGGTAGCACAGTCTCTCTCTCTCGCCCTCTCCCCCTCTCTCTCAATTCAGTTCAATTCAAGGTGCTTTATTAGCAGGGCTCGTCGTGTGTCTCTCTCTGGTCAGGGCGCGGGAGAGCTCGCTGGCAGGTGGTGACGGAGAATAAAATAAAGGCAGCTTTTAACTCCGCAAGTCACACACCAAAACTCCATTTCTCCCTAAACATTTTAAGCACCAAAGTCTTTCATGTGTTTTTCATCACTATCTGCGGGAGTGCTGGCTGTGACAAATTAAACCTGTTTCACAGGTATTTTCAAGTGGTCGAGTCTTCAGCGGGAGGGGGGAACAAGCTGCCCAGCCGTGTGGAATGCCACAGAACCCCAAACAGACAATACACACTAGCTGAATATTTGACCAAGATATCCAGACACAGCTGTATGAGCTCCACCAGTAAAACTCAAAGTATTACGCTGGTCCACACTATTTGCAACCGTCATTTTAAATTAAAAGACTTTTTTTTTCATCGACAAAAAGTAACACCCACCACAGCATTTCGTTGATCTAACTAACAAGGATGGGACATTAGCTAGCCAATATGATAAAGGAATAACTTTTTTGTTTATTTCTTTAGCACATTTATTTGAACATTTCCATCGATTGTACAAGCACTGAAAAACTGTTCAATCCCTAGTTCGTCTGGCATTTTCTTTTACTACAACAGATATAAAAACTCCCTTGCTTTTAACAGAACGTTTCATAATTTCTAACAACCAAAATTATTTAAACTGCAACACTTTTATCATTCAACGAGAGCTCAAAATATCCTCAAGAGATCAACAAAGACAACAGAAAAAGATATGTGTATAAGATACTGTCCATGGGAATCCAAGCTTTTTTATCTGCGCTAAGAAGTAGTCTTTAAAATTTCTTCATTACACAGTGAAGTCAATCTTCCGGGATGTGCCTATATTAGTACGCTGGGCAAACGTTCCGAGGTAAAATTCTTCCAGCACGGGGGTACCTTTAAAGTGGAGACGATGGCATGAAATTTTTTGGCATGCATAAAAAACAGCAATTCTGTCAGTAAGCCCTAAATGAATTAATAGCAAACATGGTTTACATAAAAGACATTTTTCCAAGAAAGTTTAGCCTTTGTCACTAATGAAACCACTAAATAAAGACATAAATATAGAAATCTTAAGATTTTTAAAATACATGACTTTGCTAAAATGTATTTAAAAATAAAAATGATTACAAACGCCAGCGGAGAGAGAGTGCTTACTTTGTCAGCACCCAGACAAAAATACAATGCTTTTAATCATTCTTAATCAGATGGTGAGAGTAAAGGGGGAGCGATAAGGTTAAAGGTGAGGAAAAAGAATCGAAAGAGGGGGAAGCTTAATTGACTAGAACAGGGAGGGATGTTGGTTTTGCATAAGGGGCGGGGCTATGGAAATGAGGTCTATTTGGGAATGTGGAGTTACATGTTCTGGCTGTTTGTGAATTATCGTTGTTGAATATGGAGTGTTGAGGTATTGATTTTGTGTAATGCTTTATGTTGAAAATTGAGATGGATATTGTTTATGATAAAGAGGATAAACTGGGATGGGTGGAGGGTTTGGTTAGAGGGAGGGATTATGATAATTGGAAGAATTTGAGAGAGTTTGCGGGCTGCTTTTGGTTTGTATTTCGAATAATTCGTACAAGATATTGAGATTTGTTGATAATTGGAGGACGGTTTTGCTTTACTGGTTTGATATATTTGATTTTGTATTGTGGTTGTTATCTATGTTATTGGTTGGTAGTATGTTTATATGGTTGTTTTTGTTGGTTGTTCGTTATTATGGTTATTATGGTTATTGTGTCATTTTTGATTATTGGATGTAATCCAATCTTGCGCCTGCAGAGAGAGAGACACACACACACATTCGGGAATGTGAGTCTGATTAGCATTTTTACACCACCTGCCAGCCGGCTGTCCCGCGCCCCGACCAGACAGAAACACACGACCAGCCCCCAGAGAGAGAGAGAGGGCGAGAGTGTACCTTCTTTTTAGTTTCGTACCCAAAGGGCCTTGCAGATCAGATCAGATTCCCTTTCCCCCACGCAAAGACAGACACATGTTTTCACAGTTTAGAAGTCTCCTAGATAAAACATCAACTTTATTTAAACTCCAACGAAAGTATTAATGGTTTTTAATTACCGTACTCTTATGGAACATGCCACCAGCCATCTGCATTGAACGATTAAAAATAAAAACGATTACGATTGGCACTCCTGTAGCTTTTTCACGAAACCTTCTTTTTTACGAAACCTCCAACAGAGCTGTTCAACCGGTTTTTATCAGGCACCTCTTATGTCAGGCGTAAGCGATAAATATACAGTATTTAGCTGAAAAGCTGTACAACGCAAGACATTTCGTTACTCTAGGAGGTTTCGTGAAAAAGCACATTGTGCTGCTGTAATAGTTTAAAATAATTAAAAGTCTAAACAGTATCAGCTTATTTATGGGTTGTAATTTAAAAAAAAGTCCAAAACCGCACTCAAAATGCAATTTAGCGCTTTCTGGCAAGAGGAGACACCCAAATTAATAATGTAAAACGCTACTGTTTGTGCATGAACATAGTAACTGTATACTGTTATTTCTTTAGATACGTGATTCCATGTTATTTTTTAATCCCTGGCGGGACCGGGAGTCCATAAGAATCGAGTAATAGGTTTCATTGCGCTTTGACAGTTCTTCTTTAAATCAATTGTTGAGTTAAAGTTTGACAGTAAATGTTTATATTGTAACGCATACTGTACAGCCTCTATTTCTCTATAAAAATCTAAAAGATCGTTTGCGCAGCCTAGGAGGGGGGCGAATGCACTACAATAGATTAGCATACTGTAGAGGAAAACAGTATAGGCATCGTTGATATGAGGACTTTTGAAACCAAATTTCCCAAATTTAATATGTGCTTTTCTATATTTATTGTCAATTGATTGTCCATAATATTGCTATTCTAAGCAAGGAGCGCTTCACCCCGCCTGCTGTGGGAAGAGTTGGCTTATTCCTTCCCTGCCTCACCGAGGGCAGACCCTGCCAAGCCCTCGTCGACACCGGTTCGACCATCACCCTGCCAGGCCTGGTGTCCTGCCGGGCACCGAGGCAGCCGGACCCCCAGGGCGCTCACCGTGCACTTTGGGGCTGCGAGGGTGAAACACCCCTTCTACCTTGCCCCAGTCAATGAGGACTGTATCCTGGGGTTGGACTGGTTGCAGCAGGTGGGTGGTTGCCTTGACTTGGGCGTGAGGGACGGGGTGCTGCGCCGGGGGTGGCAGGTGCCTTCCAGCGGCGAGGTCAGGTGGCAGTTTATGGTGTCGCGGTCGCTCCGTGGGGCAATTCTCCAAGCGGTGCACGGCCAGCCGGAGGCCGCCAGGCAGTGACCTCGCCACTGGAGGGCACCTGCCACCCCCGACGCAGCACCCCGTCCCTCACCTCCAAGGCCTCCCACAGTGCACAGAGTGCCTTACAGACTCCGGGTAGGGGCAAGCTTATCTCACCGTACTGGAAGTCAGCTCTGGCACGCTCGCCCCGATACCCGCGGCTCCGACAGGCCCAGGCGATGCCCGCCGCTGCCACTTCCGCTTCCTGCTCAGGTCAACCCACGCACCCTAGACACCTCCCGCCCCGCCCACAGCGAAACTGATTTGTTCCCCCTGCCCCACCAACTCTTGCCGGCCCAAGTCAAGGCAACCACCCACCTGCTGCAACCAGTCCAACCACAGGATACAGTCCTCACGGACTGGGGCAAGGTAGAAGGGGTGTTTCACCCTCGCAGCCCCAAAGTGCACAGTGAGCGCCCTGGGGGTCCGGCTGCCTCGGTGCCCGGCGGGACACCAGGCCGCAGCAGGGTGATGGTCGAACCGGTGTAGACGAGGGCCTGGCAGGGTCTGGCCTCGATGAGGCAGGGAAGAAATAAGCCCTGGCTGTGGCCAACCCTTCCCACGGCAGCAGGCGGGGTGAAGCGCTCCTTCTGGCTTTCCAGAGTAGGGGTAGCGTCTCTCAAGGGCGGCCTTCCCCCCTTTAGGCCACACCGCTCCCGTTTCCCGACGGCCTCCGGAGTTCCCAGGGCTCCAGTGCCCGGCACTCCCGTGCGATGTGCCCCTCTCCCCACAGCGGTGGCAGATGACCAGCCGTCATCGCTCCCCCAGCATCGCCGCACTGGCCGTCTCCTCCTCCCCATCTGATTCCCTGTGCGCCCCTCCATTGGTGCCCACCGGTCTCCTCGAATACGGCATCAGCCTGCTCAGCTAGAGCCAGGGCTTGCTCCAAGGGGACCGGCGCGGCCAGCATCTCGTGGCACTGCACCTCAGTTGGCGCCAGGGCCCAGAGGAACGCCTGGAGCGCTATCTCTCGGTGGGCCTCCTCCGGGAGAGTAGGGTAACCCTGGTGGGCTAAGTAGGCCACGTCTGCGGCTGTTACCTTCACTGTTACCTGGATACCTCTTTATTTAGAACTCACTCTTCCTCCTGCCTTTCTGGCTTCTTTTAATCCTCCTGTGCCCGGATTGCAGCGGGTAAGATATTTTTCCAAGAAAAAAAGAGAAATTAAAAAAAGAGAAATTTCACCAGAGCCTCTTCTCGTGTCTAATTTTTAGTTTAGAAGGATTCAAGCAGGATTTTAGATGAAAGGCAGCGACCTTATTAAAGCCCAAATCATAATTGAACCCATTCAGAGCCTACATTACATTTTAGCGTTTCATTCTGAGCAGAAGACCCTCACACCTGAAGAAGGCTGGCGTTTTCTCCTCTTTTAAGCATGTGTACAATGCTGTAATACAATTTAAAATAATTAAAAGTTTAAACAGTATCAACTAAACTCCATTAATATAAGTATTGAGTGGTATTAAATAAATACAGCTTTTTAGTATAGATTACACTTTTCTAAAATGTATTTAAAAAAGAAAAATGATTACAATCTAATCTTTCCACATTTGATCCCAAAATCTCAAGAAAAATAAATAAACGGGGAGAAAGCTATGCTGAAAGTTTATTAAGATACTTACAGTAGAAGACAAAGATAACAATTTATGTTGCATTTGTCTGATTGTGAATCAAAAAATACATTTAATTAACTGCTCTCAGTGACAGCTGACAATCCTCCATACACTCAAGTGAAAAAGTAATAATGCCAACGTAAACGTCGTATTTACAATTTGTTGATAATAGAAATGTTAAGTTCTCTAAAGCTTTGTGATAGTTTACCCAGGCAGCAAAAGATCAGCTACACTGGGAAGATGCGACACCGAAGATATGATTAATAACCTTTTAAATCTGAAGGGAGATCTAAAAGGATCCCCCCCCACACACACACACACACACACACACACACACACACACACACACACACACACACACACACACGATAGAAGCAGGAAGCAGAAGCAGGGACAGTTGTCAGAAGGAAAGAAGGTGAGTATTCGTTGTTATTAAAAATGACTTAAATTCGATCATGTTGTGATATTTAGAAATATAAAAAGTCAATTAATTGTCCATTATATTGCTATTCTATTTTTTCAAAGAAATGTTTGTTAAAAGAAAAGTCGCCGTGCCGGTTGGATTTGAACACACAACCCGTGAGTTACTAGTGCGGCACGTAGACCAGCAGGCTACTGCGGAAGTCACATGAGCAGAAGCAAAACAGCCCTACACAGCCCTGTCGCAGTACACAAATATAATTATATCGTTATCAATTTCTTTAGATACGCGATTCCATATTATATTAGCAGAAAAGCTTAAAACTACCACTTTTTTACACGCTATTTCACATGTTAGTTAAAGACTTCGATGCTTAAAATGTTTAGGGAGAAATGGAATACTGGTGTGTATTTTTTCTTTAAAGTACCGATTCCTGGAATCTGACTGGCTGACACCCTTCTGAAGTGGTTCCATAATATCTGGTATACGGAAAAGAAAGCGTAGATAAAAAAGCTTGGATTCTCATGTATCTGATACAAGTATCTTTTAATACAGTATTTGCTGTGCTCTTGAGGATCCTTGTGATATTTTGAGCTCTGGTTGAATGATAAGTGTCGCAGTTTAAATAATTTTCGTTGTTAGAAATTTTGAAACGCTCTGTTAAAAGCAAGGGAGTTTTTATGTCCGTTACAGTAAAGGAAAATGCCTGACAAAGTAGGGCGTGGACAGATTCCAAGTGCTTGTACAAATGTGCTAAAGAAATTAGCAAAAAAAGTCACTCCTTTATCATATTGACTAGCTAATGTCCTGTCCTCGTTAGTTAGATCAACGAAATGCTGTGGTGTTTGTCAAAGAAAAAAATAAAAGTCTTTTCGTTTAAAATGACGGTTAGAAAGAATGTGGACCAGCGTAATACTTTGAGTTTACAGCTTGTCCAAAGTCATTCATTATTAATACTATTAGTAATATCTGTGAATATTTCTGCATAATTAAAATATTTATAATAAAGGTAGGTTGTGTACTTTTGCCCAACTGAGCAATCTTGATTTCATAAAATATACCAACTTTTTAATGACTGATGATTAACATGCTGTAATACACAGTTTAAATTTAAAAGCTCAAATGCTGTACATGAGAGGTTAAGCTTTATTGGCTCCTCCTGGCGGTTTTACAAGGTGATTCTGGATACTTTCTGGCATGACATCAAATGACGCGATGATACTGCGTCACGCCCACCGCGGTGTACCGCAAAATACTCCATGCGTTTTGAATGGCTGCATCTGTATAAAAAAAAATGTTAAGGTGTGTTGTGCACTTTATCAGTGGGCAAGACGGGCCCCTTTTGAGCGCCCGTGCGTTTTCCCTCCCAAAAACTTAGAGATATTATGAGAGGCAGGTGTGGTGTGGTGTGTGTGTGTCCCTCCCAAGAGAGAGCTGCCCCTTCTCTTTGTCCGTATGTGCCTTCGGTCAGCTTTTGCTTGCAGCTCGCTTGGCACAGCTGCTGCTGGTGGAAGGTGCCTAAGCTAAGGAAGCTGTTGTCGAGCCGTTGACAGAAGATCGGACAGCAGGGTCCCCACCCGGGACTGGCAGGCAGGCGAGCAAATAGGCAGGCAGGAAAGAGGGGGAGCGGAGTCTGGGCAGCCAGCATGTGTACTGGGCTCCAGAGCCGTTGTGCGCCAGCCGGATGCCCGCGCGTGGGCCCAAGGCCGGCATTGGGCATCGCTTCTTGGCCTTTTGGCCAGATCGAACAGCATGTGGCCTGATGGCTGCTGGGAGACTCTTCAGAGGTCAAGGAGGATCAGAGAGGATTATGCTTGGAATACCTTTGTACTACCTGGAATTGGGACCCGGATCTCACTCTGGACATCGAGTTTTTGGATTTTGGGATGGTTGGGATGCTCAGCACTTCACATCCTCTGGTGAGTAGGCTGCTTTGCCGGTCTCAATGGCGGAGGACACCGGAAAGGAGAGGAGGAACGGTGGGCCCCCGAACCTTCGATGGACCCTACAGTCCCTCTGGAAGCCAGAGACGGGGATGCCTGGGAGAGAGGAATTTGAAGACAAGATCCTGTTCCCCATATTTAAGGTAGGATCGGCTGACATTATATGTTTGCAAGGTAACAGAACGCAGAGGTTACCTTTAAGAATGGAGGAATTCATAGGCGCATAACGGAAACATGGTTTGCGACCAAAGATGAGAACTTGTCCAATTATGAGTGCGGAGGGTTAGTTAGGGACAGCTTTCACTCTGTGATTGTCCATATATTTGATCTATTTGTCCCAGACATGGAAGTCACAACCTTTTTGCGTCGTTATGCGGATGTTCAGGGGGAACCTAGGAAAATTAAGGACAGGAAGGATATTTGGACGGGGAAGAGGCAGTACAGGATCAAGTTGCGAAAGAACGCAAGGGCCAAAGATGGATTTGAGAACCCCCCAGCAACCTCTGCGATAGGGTCAGCCAGGGGGTACCTATACTATAAAGACCAGCCAGTCTTCATACAGGAAGGGTCGCGGGTTTGGGCACCAGGAGGCGGACTGCGAGGAGACAAAGTGCTTGAATTGCCACTGCTGAGCCCATCACACTCGGGAGTGTAAGGTTAAGGAGTGCACCTTGTGTGGGAATGAAGGGTAAATTTACAGATCTTGTAACAGGAGGGATGCCGACTATAACAGGGCCATACTGGAGGGCATCAGACTGGCAGGGGAGGAAGAGGAGCCGGAAAGGCCTGCCGAAGCAGACCCCCATGGAAGAGGGCAATGTTGACAGAAGACAGGTAGTAGAAGAGACGCCGGCTGGGGCAGAAGGCCGAGAGGGCGGCGAGGCAACAGAGGCAGAGCCCACTCCTAAAGACGGCGGCCGTGTGAAAAGCAGGGCGGAGCGCACGGCAGGCAAACCATCGGAGGTAAGAGACGGAACACCAGCAGGGCCTGAATCACCGGAGACGGGAGGGAAAATGGTGGTCATGCCATTGAGGAAAAAGAAGCTCCACAAGTGGCACAGGACAGGGGAAGGCCAATGGGCAGGTACACCAGAGGGCGAGACAGCAGAAGCGGAAGATTGTTCTGGCTCAGAAGAAAGTAACTTGGAGGTGGAAGATGCTGGGGACACATTACTCCCAGGACAAGGGGAGGGACCTTCAGTGTTGCCTCCAGTAGCGCCGATACTTTCAGTGATCCAGGATTTGCTAGCAGAGGGCAGTCTGTGCACCACGTGCCAGAACGATACGCTGGAATATGAGATGAGGGAAGACCTGGGCCTTCCTGGTTTGGGGGTAGGTCAGGACACATCGGAAAGTGATTGTCCTGTAAGCTCTGTGGGGCTGATGAGCTCAACAGAGCCCAGTCAGAGTGAAGAAATGGAAAGTGACAATCCCTCGGACCCGCCATGACCTTCTCAGTAGCCACTGCCAATGCAAGAGGTCTGCGGAACCGAGAGAAGAGAGTGGCGGTGTTCCGAGATTTGTCAACGAGACAGTTTGACATCTGCTTCCTGCAGGAAACTCACCTCAAGGATTTAGATGATGTGGCAATTTTCCGAAAGGACTGGATGAAAGGACACTCGTGGTGGAGCGTGGGTGGGGTGAACTCCTCAGGTGTGGGCATACTGTGTGGTACCCCTGATTTCTTTTTCCAGGTGGTCAATTCAGTGGTCCCGGGGCGTCTGCTGGTGATTGATGGAGTTCGGGGTGGCAGACAGGTGCCAGCAAGGCTCCTTTTTGAAAGATCTGGAGCCTTTATTGTATACAAACCGGGAATTGATCATCGGCGGCAACTTTAACATCGACCTGGGGGATGCACAGAGTGAAGTCTAGAAAATCAGGAATGCTCGAGACTACAGCAGGAGCTTGAGGCTCTATATGCATGTTCCAACCAGGGGGGAGCCTTTGATGTAGAAAGAGCGGCCCAGATCAAAGCCTCGCTTAAGGACGAATGGCTACAGTGGGCGAGGGGCTACCTCTTCAGACTGAGGGGGGGTCTGGTTGGAAGGAGAGGAGAAGTGCTCGGCTCAGTTTTTTTATGCTATGCGATCCCGACAAGAGCGATCTTTATTTGACGGGATCAAGCAGGCAGATGGTGGCATAATTATGGACCTGCCAGTCCCCAAGAGAACTAATCAGTACCAGCAGCAGGGCGATAATTACAAACGCCGCCACACGTGTTAACTCTACATCAGACGCCCTACCATGCGGCAGGCTGTACTATTTAAGCCTCTTAAATGCTCGGTATTGAGTAAACTGCTTGTGAGCTCTACCTAGCGATTTCTATACCCTGTGAATTCCTGGATTATTGACTACCCTTTTCGCCTTCGGACATCGGATTTTGCCTTGCTTCTCGGATCTCTTGTGTCTTTGCCGGATTTCTACCTACCTTCCTCCCTTCGACCACGATATCACCTCACGACTTGGATTGTTTGCCACCTGGGTTTGACCTGGTTTTCGACCTTCCTTTCTCCATCCCTGGCTTTCGTCCCCCCCGATGCCCCCGTACCCCACTTTCTTCCTCACAAGCCTCTGCCCCGCCCTCCACGACCCCGCTCACCACTCCCCCAACCTTACCGTTTGTTCTCCCTGAGAAATATGACTGTAATCCTACTGGTTGCAGAGGCTTTATTGCTCAGTGCTTTCTCTCTTTTCATTTGCATCCTGAGCGTTTTCCTACGTCGCGGAAGCAGATTGGTTTTGCGTTCTCCCTGCTTACAGGCAAAGCTTTAGATTGGGCATCTGTCTTACTGGCCAGGAGAGACTCTCAACCCACGGATTTTAGTAGTTTTGCGGACCGCCTCCAAGCACGCTTTTCGCAGAACAACCTGGACTTGATTCACCTTCGGCTCTCAGCACTTCAACAGGGTGACAGACCACTACAGGACTATGTGGAGGAATTTCAATCCCTCGCCACGGAGTCTGCCTGGAACCCGGAGGCTCTTGTTTGTCTCTTCTGTAAGGGACTGTCAGAGGATTTGAAATATCACCAGGTGCTCACAGAAATCCACTCCCAGTCCCTTGATGCAGCGATCTCTCAGGTTCTCAAACTGGACAACCGTATTAGAATTCGGAGAGCAGAGAGACACCCTGAAAGCAGACATGGCCCTCCGGAGGGATCGCTCGCTGCAGTACCAGCTCTGCCACATGCTCCTCTTTTCTCTCAAGAAAAGGAAAGGCGCCGCCGAGAGGGACGATGCCTGTACTGCGCTTCATTGAACCATCTGCTTGCTACTTGTCCTTCAAGACCACCTTTTGCGCCACAAGCTCTCCCACAGCCTACAGCTAAGGTCAGTAGCACAGTTTTTTCTCCAGCCTCTTCTGGCTCTCTGTTTCCGGCTGAGCTGTCGTGGTCTGATACTCACCTTCCCCTGTCGGTTTTCATTGACTCAGGTGTGGAAGGAACATTTAAAGACGCCTCTTTCGCCAAACGTTGGAATATCCCTGTGGTGTCTGTGTCACCCCCGGTCAACATTCAAGCACTAGATGGTTCTCCGCTCACCCCTGCTTACCCTGCAAACCATCCCCCTCTCTCTCAGGGTTGGGGCCACGCACACAGAGGATATTTCATTTCTATTCCTGGACTCGCCTGCCTATCCACTAATCCTGGGCCTTCCCTGGCTCAAAAAACACAACCCCCACATCTCCTGGGCCAAGAATGAGATCATTGCCGGAGCCACGCCTGCCGTACCAATTGTTGTCGCCTCCCTGTTAAGGTCTGCTGCTATACTCCCCAGGGATGCTCTCACTTCCATCCCACCACAATATGTTCACCTGAAACAGGCCTTTGATAAACAGCAGACTCTCTCGCTCCCCCCTCACTGGAGCTGTGACTGCACGATAGATTTATTGCCAGGAAATGCCCAAGGGGTTGCATTTACCCTCTAACCAAAATGGAGAATCAGGGCCTGCAGGACTACATTAAGGAAGCTCTGGACTCGGGCTTTATTTGCCCTTCCTCTTCTCCAGCCTGTGCCAGTTTCTTTTTCACTGGGAAGAAGGATGGCTCCTTGCGCCCATGTATCTACTACAGGGGGTTGAACTCCATCACGGTTAAACATCACTACCCCCTGCCGCTAATTCCAGCGGCTTTGGAGTCCCTACGGGGAGCCTCCATCTTTTCAAAATTAGATCTACGGGGGACTTATAATTTAATCAGGATACGGGAAGGGGACGAGTGGAAGACGGCTTTTATGACTACGCACGGGCATTACGAATATCGAGTCATGCCCTTTGGCCTTGTTTATGCTCCGGCAGTCTTCCAGTCCTTTATGAATGACATCTTTAGGGACATTATTGGTAACTTTGTCTTGGTATATCTGGATGACATTCTGATTTGTTCCACCGACCCCCAGGATCATGTCCGTCATGTCCAGGAGGTGTTGTCCAGATTGATTAACAATAGGCTCAACGCTAAGCTTGAGAAGTGTGTGTTTCATGTCTCCAAGATACACTTCCTTGGCTACATTATTTCTCCCCTGGGGGTGGAGATGGACTCGTCTGAGGTTGCAGCTATTAACGACTGGCCAATCCCGCGCAATCTAAAACAAATTCAACGTTTTCTGGGTATTGCTAATTTTTACAGGTGTTTCATTAGGAACTTTACCTCCGTTGTTGCGCCCATTACTGCTTTGACTCGCAACCGACCAGCTGAGGTAAGTGGAACCCGGAGGCAGACAAGGCATTCCTACACCTAAAGCACCTCTTCAGCACAGCTCCACTTCTTTGTCAACCGGATCCCTCCCGGCCTTTTGTGGTGGAAGTTGACGCCTCTGCCTATGGGGTTGGTGCAGTCCTTTCCCAGCGCCATGAAGAAGGACACATTCTGCAACCATGTGCTTTCTTCTCCAAGAAGCTCTCTCCTGCCGAGGTGACTTACTATGTGGGAATTGCGAGCTCCTCGCAATCAAGCTGGCCCTCGAGGAATGGAGACATTGGCTGGAGGGGGCTCAACATCCCTTTGTTATAATCACGGACCACAAGAACCTGGCCTACATCCAATCGGCTAAACGTGTCAGGCTTGCTGGCCCCTGTTCTTCTCACTCTTCAATTTCGTGATTACCTATACGCCTGGATCTAAGAATGGGAGTGCGGACGCACTTTCCTGACTCCACGACCCCCTGGATCTGGACTACTCACCTGAACCGATAATTTCGACCAACCGTGTTGTGGCAGAGGTTCACTGCTCCATTGAAGATCAAGTCAGGCGGGCCCTGGACAAGACTGTCATCCCTCTCCATTGTCCCGCAGATAAACTCCTTGTTTTGGACAATTAACATTCAGCAGTGTTGCAGTGGGGCCATGACTCCCAGTTTGCGGGCCATCCCGGGTCAGACGTACTCTGGACCTCCTGAACAGGGACTTCTGGTGGCCTACCATGAGAGCTGATGTCGCCAACTATATTCGAGCATGTCCCATCTGTGCCAGAACCAAGACCCCAGGAGGCAGGAAAACGGGTCTCCTTCACTCCCTCCCGGTCCCCTATCGTCCTTGGTCTCACATAGCAGTGGATTTCATCACGGATCTTCCCAACAGTCAAGGCAATACAGTAATCATGGTGGTCTCCAATCGCTTCTCCAAATCGGCCCACTTTGTTCCCCTCCTAGCGTTACCCACAGCCCAGGAGATGGCAATGCTGTTTGTCCAGCAGGTGTTTCGCCTACACGGTTTGCCCAGGGATGTGGTCTCGGACAGAGGCCCCCAATTTGTCTTGGCCTTTTGGAAAGCCTTCTGTGAAGCTCTGGGCACTCATGTGTCGATAGCCTCAGGATATCACCCTGAAGCCAACGGGCAGGTGGAAAGAACTAATCAAAGCTTCCTTTCTTTTCTCAGAGCCTTCACCTCATCTTCACAAGATGACTGGTCGTCACTACTTCCCTGGGCAGAGTATGCACATAACTCCCTCATATCCTCCTCCACAGGACTCTCTCCCTTCCTTTGCTCCTTAGGTTACCAACCCTCCCTCATTCCCGACACCCCTCTGGTTACGACAATCCCTCCTCTGAGGCAATACATTTCTAAATTACGGAGGATCTGGAAAATAGCTAGGACATCTCTCATCAAGTCAGCCCAGCGCCAGGCCACAAGACCTTCCCCTCGTTTCCGGAAAGGTCAGTTTGTCTGGCTGGCCACCAAGAACCTACCTTTACGCCTGTCCTCCAAGAAGCTAGGCCCTAAATATATAGGTCCTTTCCGGATCCTCTCACGGATCACGCCGGTTACCTATCAACTAGCACTTCCCCCCACTTTCAGAATCCATCCATGCTTCCACGTCTCTCTTTTGAAACCATTCCCCCTCTCGCCCCTTGTGGCCCCTCAAGCTCGCCCACCACCTCCGTGTACTATTCAGGGGCATCCGGCATATACAGTCCACAAGATCCTTGATTCAAGATGGCACCGTAATACCCTTCAGTATCTTGTGGATTGGGAGGGGTATGGCCTGGAAGAGAGATCTTGGGTCCCGGAGAAAGATATTCTGGACCCGGCCCTTATCAGCGACTTTCACCATGACTTCCCCCAGCCACCGTCTCAGGAGTCGGGAGCCGCCCGTGAAGGGGGGGGGTACTGTCAAGACCACAAACCTGCCCAGACCAACCCCCAAGAGAATTAATCAGTACCAGCAGCAGGCCGATAATTACAAACGCCGCTGCATGTGTTAACTCTACATAAGACACCCTACTGTGCGGCAGGCTGCACTATTTAAGCCTCTCCAACCCGTGTATTGCTGCTCGATATTGAGCAAACTCCTTGTGAGCTCTACCTAGCGATTTCTATACCCTGTGACTTCCTGGATTATTGACTACCCTTTTCGCCTCCGGACATCGGATTTTGCCTTGCTTCTCGGATCGTTTGCCTCTTGTGTCCTTGCCGGATTTCTACCTACCTTCCTCCCTTCGACCACGATATCGCCTCACAACTTGGATTGTTTGCCACCTGGGTTTGACCTGGTTTTCAACCTTCCTTTCTCCCTCTGACCACGAACTTGTTCCTCGTTTCGGATTGTTTGTTGCCATGCCTCCCACCTACTCCAGCGTCTGCACAGGATCCATATCTCCTCTTTAGAGTATCCTTACAATGGCGTAGTGTGCCACAGAGTACTACGCCTCTCTCTTCTCTGCAAAGGAGTTGGACATCAACACGAGGGACAGGCTCTTGTCCAGCATGGAAAAGGTGGTGGATAGCCCTGCTGATTTGGAGGGGACGGTGTCTGCTGCGGAGATCAGGACCGCTATGCTCGGCCTGAAGGAAGGGACTGTTCCTGGCATAGATGGGTTGCCGATCGAATTCTACAAGACCTTCTGGGGACAGCTTGAGCCAATCTTAGTGGAGATCTTCATTGAAATTCTGGACCGAGGAGAGTTGGGCCCCTCCGCGAAGGTGGGCATCGTCACCCTGATTTACAAGAAGTGCTACAGGATGGACCTTGGTAATTGGAGACCAATCCAGCTCCTCTGCACGGACTATAAGATCTTGGCCAGGGTGCTGGGGAGCTGGTTGAAGAAGATGATGCCACGGTTAGTGAAGGCCGACCAGACATGTGGCATGGCAGGGCGGAAGATCAGCTGGAACCTGCAGCTCATCTGAGTTGCGATCGCCTGGGTGGAAGACCGGGGCCTCCTGTCATGCTGGTCAGTCTGGACCAAAATAAAGCATTTGACCGTGTGCATCACAACGTCCTGTGGCCTTTGCTGGAAAAGAAGGGCCTGCAGAAGACCTTCGTGGAATGGCTAAAAATAATGTACAGAGGCGTCGAAACATGAGTGTGTGTGAATGGGATGGTGGGAGAAAGCGTGCCTGTGGCGTGTGGCATGAGACAGATCTGCCCTCTGTCCCCACTCTTGTACGTGATTTATATCGAGCTTCTCCTGGATCAAATCCGGAGCAACCCAGAGGTCCGAGGAATTCCCGTCCCCGGCAGTGGAGGACGTCCCCGGAGCAGGAGGCCCTGGATCGCTACAAGAAATGCTCTACGTATTTTTTTAATAAAGTCAGAAGAAGGCAGGAGAAGAAAGTATTGCATGCAATATTAGACTCTAATGGTGAACAGCTCACGGACCAAGAGGGAATGCTTGAGAAACGTCCACGTTTTATGACTGGTTCAGGCCGGTGGCTCGACACGGTGAGTGAGAGTGACAGAGTGAGGCAGGGACATCTGGGGACACTCTTCTCGCAGCAGGACTGGGCGTGCCCTTGAGATCTTGCATCCCTGAAACCGAAGAGACACTGGGTACTGTAGTAGCTCTGGAAGTATGTGTGCAGCCATCGGTCTCTTGGCAGAGAGAAGAGACTGAGGTCTGTATATTTGCGGAGGTACCTTTGTGGTTCAATGTCTATTGTAAATGGGACGAAAGGGCCAATAAGATGATTTGGTCCAAGACTTTTGATGAGCAACAGGTGCTTTGGGCAGGGATTGTGGTGCAGTGTGGGCATTCTGGAGTGGAAATAACGACACTAGAGGTGGAGGGGCGCAACCGTGTTGAGGCATTTAATAAGAAGGTGTTGCTGGCAGATTTGATGAAAGATTGATTGGAGGATAGAGGTGAATTTATGTTTGAGATGGGCGTTCAAAGGCATGCAAATCTTGTGGAGAAGGCTTTGAAAGCACCGGTGCAGTTTTTGGAACATTGTGGAAGAATGGGAATGTGCAATACCCATCTCGGGCGGGGATTTTTCAACGAGGGGTGAAAGCACTTGTGAGGGTGACAGTAGACTGAACGGGTTGGGGGGGGATAGAAGGTTTGTTTTTATGTGGGCAAAGAGAGGTGGCTGTGCGACAGGCTTATGTGGAGCATAATGGAGCATTATGTGGAGCTGATGTCGATTTTACGTCAGTACTCGGAGTCCTAGTAACAGCTTTAATGTTGAAGATCTTAACACTAAACAAACGAGAGTTATGGAACATGGTTAAAAGGACTGCAGTTTTTACCTACTTGAAAACTGTGGGTTTCAATATCTGCCTGCTGCAGGAGGTTCACCTTAGAGACAAAAAAGACGTTGTGCAGTCTACACGTGAGTAGGATAAAGGGGGTTCAAGGTGGAATATGGGGGGTTCATTCCTCTGGTGTGGGGATTGTATTAGGTAGTCATGATTTCAGGATGGAAAGGAGTGAGAATGTTGTGCCTGGGAGAGTGTTGAGTATGGATATTCGTTTTGGTACTAGTAGTTTTCGGTGTGTGTGTGTACAGATGCAGCCATTCAAAACGAGTGAGGTACACCACGGTACCATGCGGTGGGTGTGTCGCATCCTAACGCAGTATGATGCAGTTTAACGCGTCATATGACGTCATATCGGAAACTATCCGGAATCACCTTGTAAAACCGCCAGGAGGAGCCAATTAAGCTTAACCTCTCATGTACAGCATTTGAGCTTTTAAATTTAAACTGTGTATTACAGCATGTTAATCATCAGTCATTAAAAAGTTGGTATATTTTATGAAATCAAGATTGCTCAGTTGGGCAAAAGTACACAACCTACCTTTATCATAAATATTTTAATTACACAGAAATATTTTATGCATCAAAGCCTTTACCGAAAATATTACTAATAGTATTAATAATGAATGACCTTGGACAAGGTGTAAACTCAAAGTATTACGCTGGTCCACATTATTTGTAACCGTCATTTTAAATGAAAAGACTATATTTTTTCATTAACAAAAAGTAACACCACAGCATTTCGTTGATCTAACTAACAAGGACGGGACATTAGCTAGCCAATATGATAAAATAATAACATACTTTTTTTGTTTATTTCTTTAGCACATTTATTTGAACATTTCCATCAATTGTACAAGCACTGAAAAACTGTCCAACCCCTAGTTCGTCGGGCATTTTCTTTTAGTATAACAGACATAAAATTGCCTTGCTTTTAACAGAGCGTTTCATAATTTCTTACAACGAAAATTATTAAAACTGCGACACTTATCATTCAACCAGAGCTCAAAATATCACAAGGATCCTCAAGAGCACAACAAAGACTGTATTAAAAGGTACTTGTATCAGATACATGAGAATCCAAGCTTTTTTTATCTACGCTTTCTTATCTACGCCAAGAAGTAGACTTTAAAATTCATCACACAGTAAAAAGTCAAATTTCTGGGGTGTCCGTATACCAGAGATTATGGTACCGCTTCAGAAGGGTGTCAGCCAGTCAGATTCCAGGACCGGAATTATCTGTTTTATGATCGAGAATATAATATGTAATCACGGATCTAAAGAAATTAATAATGATATTAATTTAAGGATCTAAATATCTAAATCTATGTATCTATATGGCTGGTAGTATTACTGTATTTCACTTTCTTTGTAAACACGTTTTGTTAACACCCGAATCGCAGGTGGATTCTGTTTTTTGGTCTGTTATGGTCTGTAGCTCAAATCCTGCTTAACTAAAAATTAGACACAAGAAGAGTATTATTGGACAATGTTGTGAGGCTCTGGTGGAATTTCTCTGTAAACTGAAGAGTTATAGAGGAGACAGGTTGTGTATCGCTTCTTTTGACACTTGTAAAAAAAACATTCCAATGTTAATGCGACATGGAAGATAATGTGGTGTATTGGTCGTTAGTGAAAAGATTTAATCATTTAATCTCTTTACTGTGCACATTTTAATCTGCTTAGTATTGAATATTTATATGGAATTTTACCACTAAAGGGAAATTTTAGTAGCTAAGCATAAAACGCAGAGGAGCATAACGAAGGTCATAAAGGTCATAAACGATATTAATTTAGGAACATAAACATATTATGTAAACTGTTGCTGTTATTGGTATTTTCAAGAAAAAATACACACCAATACTCAATTTCTCCGTAAACATTTTAAGCACCAAAGTCTTACATGTGGTTGACCTTCCGACCATATTACTGTAATATCTGTATTGCTGTTTCAGTGCATGTCACATGACTTGCCTCGTTAGCATCACGGCTTAAACGACCGATTTACAATACTGTATAAACGTGAGGTCGGGTGTTCAAATCCAGCAATCGCTATGAGTTTTCTTTTAACAAAAACACTTCTTTGAAAAACTAAAATAGCAAATATTATGGACACTACAGTATATTGACATTTTTTTATTTCAAAATAACTCATGTTCGTACTGTGTGTACAGTAGACAGCGGTACCGCAGGTTGAACTGTAGGGCGCAGATCCACCTGAGCCCAAAAGCATTCACCTGGCGCAGCACGGTTTTCATCACTCTCTGCGGGAGTGCTGGCTGTGACGAATTAAACCGGTTTCACAGGTATTTTCAAAGTAGAAGGGGGCAAGTCTTCCAGCGAAAGACACCCCCCCCCCTCCAAAACCCCTTTTTTTGGTTACAGTAGTAGTACTTAAGTACAGTACAGTAAGTACTTACTGTACAGTACTTACTTGCGGTAGTACTTCTCGCGTTAAGAAAGCTAGGTGTTAGCATAAACTATTAGTAATCAATAATATTAAATTTAGCACTGTAATAAATTGTGCTAATAATAAATTCTATTCTACTCTGAGAATGTAGGGGGGAGGAAGAATGCCCATGGTCTTTTCACTGATAAACTTGTGTCAAGCTGTCAAAAAAAACATCTGTAATAAAGATGTTTTTTTTAAAAGTCAATTGTGTGTCCATAATATTGCTATTTTGATATTGCTAATTGCTATTGCTACTGAGTCTCTGTGTCTACAGTACATTGTTTGTGAACAAACCAGTTTCACAGGTATTTTCAACCCCCAGCCACTGTTGTTTCATCAGTTGTTATCCTGTAAAGCGCTTTGAGGAGCCATCTTTAAAGGCACTATATAAAATAAAGTTTATTATTATTATTATTAATATTGATCATATTTTCCTCCAAGAACTTGTAAATTGTTGTTGTTATCCTGTAAAGCACTTTGAGAAACATACTGTCCAGCTTGTCAGGTGCATTCTCTTGTAAAATAATAAGTAGTTTTGGGGTTATTAGTGCTCCACTTACAGCAACCCAATGTAAATACATTTTGTCTCCAAATCCACCACCACTTGTATGAATCATAGCCCTGCCAAACAATGCAAATTCCACTGCAATGGTTGTGTGCAGGAATTATTCAGTATGGCATCTCCATGTTCAAGTAAACACTGCTCTTTGTGCAAATGCAAATTTTTTTGCATTTAAAAAAAAAGTAAAAAAAACACCTTTAAAGGCGCTATATAAAATAAAGTTTATTATTATTATTAATATTGATGATATTCTTCCTCCCAGGACTTGTAAAATTATTGTTGTTATTGTTGTTATCCCGTAAAGCACTTTGAGAAGCATACTGTCCAGCATATTGTATTTCATTGCACTTTGACAGATCGTCTTATAATCACTTGTTGTTAGAATATCCCCCAAGAGGATATTCCCCCCCAAGAGAATATAGAGGATATCCCCCAAGAGGTATCCAGGTAACATGGAAACGGGCGTACAGTCTGGGGAAATCGCCCGTTTTCCATGTAAATAGTTCCCTGGTTCCAGCCCCTTGGTGTCTCTCTCTCTCTCAGGCCCGCACTCTTGGCAGGCTTGTCTTGTGTCTCTCTCGTCTGTGTGCGGGAGTGCTGCTGGTGGGTGGTGATGGAGAAGAAATAAAGCGCAGTTTTTAACTCCACAAGTCTGAGTCTCTGTGTTCGTCCTCAACAAACCCAAATTCATTAGATTGGTGTCAGAGCGGGATGATGGACAGTGAACGGCCGATGATGTCGGACTCAGAGAACTGCCGGTTCCCCCAGCTCTGGGGACTCCGGAGGCCATCAGGAAACGGGAGCAGGCCGGCCTAAAGGGGGGGGAAGGCCACCCTTGAGCGATGCTACCCCCGCTCCGGAAAGCCAGAAGGAGCTCTTCACCCCGCCTGCTGTGGGAAGAGTTGGACACAGCCGGGGCTTATTCCTTCCCTGCCTCACCAAGGGCAGACCCTGCCAGGCCCTCGTCGACACCGGTTCAACCATCACCCTGCTGCAGCCTGGTGTCCTGCCGGGCACCTAGGCAGCCAGACCCCCAGGGCGCTCACCGTGCACTTTGGGGCTGCGAGGGGGAAACACCCCTTCTACCTTGCCCCAGTCCGCGAGGACTGTATCCTGGGGTTGGACTGGGTGGCTGCCTTGACTCAATCAATTAATAAAAATATTTAATTAAACACGGGTTTGCGATTTAAATGGAAATGGGGGTGACGGGAACTCTTAATCTAAATAAAAATAAAATAAATAAAACAGGTTTCAATAGTTAATAACCACTTTTTATGCGCGAAACACGGGTGATTTTTTCTTCCTCCTGATCAGTTTAGAAATCTGTGTACGCTGTAAGGTTTTTACTTCCTAATTAAACTTTTAAAATACACGTTTCGAATAGAAGCAGCATATGCTGTTGTCTTCCTGCTATGTAGAACAGATCAGCAAGTTTTTTTTTCTCCAATCAGAGGGGGTGTCAGATGGTGTCAGCCAATCACCATTCTGAAGCCGTACCGTAATCTCTGGTATAGGGACACCCCAGAATTCTGTTGCATTTTCATTTTAGGAAATTATGAAATGCTCGGTTAAAAGCAAGGGAGATTGTCCGTTATAGTGGACATAAAAACAAGAGTTTGCTGCTACATTATTGGAAACCAAATTTTAACACAAATCGCCAGCATTATATCCTAGAAGACACAGACCGGCAACAGACCGGGAGAATGCCCGGAGCGTAAAAGAAAATGCAGACGAACTAGGGATTGGACAATCGATGGAAATGTTCAAATAAATGTGCAAAAGAAATAAAAAAAACATTTATTCCTTTATCATATTGGCTAGCTAATGTCTCTCTTTACTAGTTACCTGTAGCTGTGTTTCTGCGTTGCGTAGCAACGAGTGATTATATTCTCAGGCGGAGGAATGTAAACAGCTTAATTTTCGTGTTAAATAATTAACAATGCACCACGAGTGCCCCCATCGGTCATTTCGGCCAGCCAATCACTTACCGCAGTAGACTGCGGTGGCTTGTGGGTAGTTGCGTGCAGTATGGGTACAGATGCAGCCATTCAAAATGGGCGGTACAAACCCACGGTACGGTAAACTACCCACAAGCCACCGTGGGGCACCGAAGGGCACCGCGGTAAGTGATTGGCTGGCCAAAATGACCGACAGGGGCACTCGTGGTGCATTGGTTGGTAGTGAAAAGATTTAATCACTTAATGTCTTTACTGTGCACATTTTAATCCGCTTAGTTTTGAATATTTATATGGAATTTTACCACTAAAGGGAAATTTTAGTAGCTGAGCATAAAAAGAAGAGGAGCATAACGCATCTGAAGGTCATAAACTATATTAATTTAGGAACATAAACATTACTGTATGTACGTAAACTGTACTGTGTATGGCTGGTCTTGGTAGTTTAAAGAAAAAATACACACCAGTCTTCCATTTCTCCCTAAACATTTTAAGCATGAAAGTTTTATGAAACGGTACCCAAATATGCGATTGCTGTATAGAATGAATTTTAATTTTAAAAAATTATTTAACACGAAAATTAAGCTGTTTATGTCTTCCGCCTGAGAACAGTCACCCGTTGCTACCCAACGCAGAAACACAGCCACTAACTAGCAAAGAGAGGACATTAGCTAGCCAATATGATAAAGAAATAAATGATTAGTTTGTTTATTTCTTTTGCACATTTATTTGAACATTTCCATCGATTGTACAAGCACTTGGATACTGTCCAATCCCTAGTTCATCAGGCATTTTCTTTTATGCTGCGGGCATTCTCCCGGTCTGGCACCGGTCTGTGTCTTCTAGGATATAATGCCAGTGAACTCTTGTTTTTATGTCCACTATAACAGACAATCTCCTTTGCTTTTAACCGAGCGTTTAATAATTTCCTAAAATGAAAATGATTTACTTTATTTCCCTCACAGGATCAATAAAAGTATCTATCATCAGTCTAAACTATGGGACAGAATTCCCATATGGGTCTCCCCATACCAGAGATTATGGTAGGGCTTCAGAATGGTGATTGGCTGACACCATCTGAGAAAAAAAGACGTGCTGGTTTGCTATACATACTGTACCAGGAAGAGGATTTCTTTCTATTCGAAACGTGTATTTTAAAAGTTTAAGAAGTAAAAACCTTACAGTGTACACAGATTTCTAAACTGATCAGGATCGTTATCTTTGTCTTATGCATAATAATGTTCACCGCTCTGTCCAGCAAATTAATAATAAACTTTATTTTATATAGCGTTTTAAACGAATAAGTAATTAGATTGCTCATAAACGTAATCACTTATTCTACATAAACACAGCGTAATTGCTCTCTGAAAATGCTTTTTCTTTTTATTTAGGCTCAGATTTCAACTATAGATCGTATTATCATAAACTTTCTTGGAAAAAATGTCTTTTATGTAAACCATGTTTGCTATTAATTCATTTAGGGCTAGAATATGTTCATTGTCTTCCAATCGAGTCGAGTTGACATTAGAAGCTTGCCACGCCCGGACTGTTACACCAACGCATTAGCATGTTAAAGCGATTTCATTGAGGAGCCTAGTTTTCTTAACTAGTAAGTACTGTACTTCCTTGGTTTTGGAGGGGGGAGGTGTCTTTCGCTGGAAATCTCGCCCCCTTCTACTTTGAAAATACCTGTGAAACCGGTTTAATTCGTCACAGCCAACACTCCTGCAGAGAGGGGGGTTGTACTCGTTAATGTCTTAGCCGGAATACATCATTATATCTCATTTTGTATTTCTATAAAAAAATCTTTTGCCCAGCCTAAGACTATTGTTGTTATTGTTTTTATCCTGTAAAGCGCTTTGAGGAGCACAGCTTTCTCACCACTTAAGATTACTTTTTGATACCATCCTTACACAAAGCAGAAACTTGTATTTTCCGATGACATACAAGTGGAAAGATTACAGATTTTAATCGTCTTTTTTCTGAACCAGGGAAAATCTGATCATGTTTCTCTATAACAATAATAAAAAACTTTATTTTACATATCACCTTTAAAAGTGGCATCTCAAAGCAATACAGTAGATGTAAACCACAGATTACAAAGTAAATACCCAGACAAATGCAAACGCGTTTTTAATAAAATGCTTTTATTCATTCAGCAGAGAGAGCGTAAAACCTGGGTGTAACAGCTGTTCCTTTTTCTGATCACTCGCTCTCTGGATAAACGTCTCACCTGTCCTGTACTTTGTTTTCCTAATTTGCTGATTATGCCTTCTGCGATCCACTCCTGCCCTCACACCTAAAGAAGACTATTTTAAACTTCTTTGCGCGGTCCATGGTGCAATTAACCCTTGTATGTGCTGTTCTTAAGGTGATTTCACATAAAGGTGATATGTAAAATAATGTTTTTTATTATTGTTATAGAGAAACATGATCAGATTTTCCCGGTTCAGAAAAAAAGATCTAAAGTATACTAGTTTGTCACTAGTATACTTTTAATACAGTCTTTGCTGTGCTCTTGAGGATGCTTGTGATATTTCGAGCTCTGGTTGAATGATAAGCGTCGCAGTTTAAATAATTTTCGTAGTTAGAAATTATGAAACGCTCTGTTAAAAGCAAGGGAGTTTTTGTGTCCGTTACAGTAAAAGAAAATGCCTGACAGAGTAGGGCTTGGACAGATTCCAAGTGCATTTTTGCAATTTACGTTGCATTGTGCATTGTGCTGCTGTAATAGAGTTTAAAATAATTAAAACTCTAAACAGTATCAGCTTTATTTATGGGTTGCAATTTAAAAAAAGTCAAAAACCACACTCAAAATGCAATTTAGAGCTTTCTGGCAAGAGGAGACACCCAAATTAATAATGTAACATGCCACTGTTTGTGCACGAACAAGGTTATACTGCTATTTCCTTAGATACGCGATTAAAAAAAAAATAAAAAATTTTTTGAATCCCCGGCGGAACACATTCCATAAGAATCAGCGCTTTTATATATCGCCTTTAAAGGTGGCTTCTCAAAACGCTTTACAGGATAAAAACAACAATAACAGCAGCAACAACAATATTGTATTTCATTGCACTTTGACAGATCGTCCTTAAATCAATTGTTGACTTTTCTCTCTTTACTACTGTACTTGTTTGGATTGACTGAGCTTCGCTCTGTACCACACAATGATCCCCCCAGAGTCTCTGCCCCTGGTGATTTGGGTTTTTTTTGACAGAGGGTAAAAAACTCTCTCTCTCGCTTGCCCTCCCCCCCCGTGTATTGTCTGTTTTTTTGTGCTGTCCTTTGACAAAACAAGGCTCTCCAGATAATGTGAATCGAAACCTGTTTTTCTAGCTTTTAAAGTCGTGCGATGTGTAAGCGGGAACACATCATTATATCTTACATATGAAAAATACATAATATAGCTCCCAAACAAACGCAAATGTGTTTTTAATAAGATGCTTTTATTCACTCATAATCCGACAATTTCAGGAAGACTAAGGAAGAACTAAGGGAATTGTCATCTGTTGTTGAAGCTCTGTGAGCTCGGTGACTTTGAGACCACTTGTTATCCCAGGTTGTTTGAATCGCCACAATTCAAATAGAGAAAAAAGAGCTGACTGACAAGATTTAAGATGTGGCTGTCAATGTTGGATTAAAAAAAAACACATTGCCCGACGTTTGTTGCATTGCTTGAAAAATAACTTTATTTCGAGAGACTGGATAAGTAATTCAAGTGTTTTTTTTTAACTTCCTGAAAAACAACTAATAATTTAACTATATGTGCAAAAGTTTTATGATATGTCGCTGTTGTGAATGTCTGTGGACATGTGCTGGCTGGACAGGAGGCTCTACTGTACACAGAGAGGGGCGGGAGGGGGGGACAAGCCGATACATACTCTTAGAGTTTGATTAATAGGGAATATAATATAAAAATATAGTACTAAAAATAAGATACACTCTACAGACATTCACAACAGTGACTGTCAGAAGATAGGACACAGCGGCTCAGACACCCACTGAATGGAAAGGGGCACTTTAATGATGTTCTGTATGGCTAATACTAAAGCCAATACTTTAATATTCTTTTCTGTATGTTTAACAATAGTGGGTACTGGCCTAATTCGGCCCTGCTCCCGTTGTTAGGTGTTAATGTGTTGTTGTTAAGTGTGAATTTGTACCTGTTTCCCTGAGGTCTGGCTTTTTTTCTGGAAAACCATAACTCTGGTCTTGTCCAGATTGACTGTCAGCGCCCAGGTCTGACAGTGCTGCTCCAGCAGTGCCAGGTTCTGCCGCAGCCTCTGTTCTGTGGGCGACAGCAGGACCAGGTCGTCTGCAAAGAGCAGGAACTCGATTTCTGTAATTAATGCAGATCAGTAAATCAAGGGACAAAACAATTATTGCGCCCGGCTCCTCAATGGGCTTTGACGTGCTAATGCGTTGGTTTAACAGTCCAGGTGTGGCAAGCCTCTAATGTCTCCCGACTTCGGCAAAAGGAACCTGCCTTTCATTGGACGGGAAAGCAAGAGCCGACCGCTACGCAGCCCCCGTGTTTCGAAATCTTGTGACTTTTGAAATTTACTGGGGGTGGACCATGTCTGTAAATTTCGATGGGTCCAGAGGCAAAAGTGCCTTGCCTTGCGATCTCCGGGAAACCATTAGTAGCATGGTGAATCGGAGATTCTCAACCCTTACTTCGTGCGACTGGAAAAGAATTCGTGATCGGATCAACGAAATGCTTCGTAGAAGGAGGCGCTCTTTTCCTCTAGTCTAACAGTCTGTCCACAAACAAAACATTCCTGTTAGACAAGAGGAATGTAAAAAAACAATTACTTTTTGTCAATGAAAACCGGTGTGTGTCTCTCTCTCTGCTGGATGTCCCTCTCACTCTCTGCTGAATGAATAAAAGCATTTTATTAAAAACGCGTTTGCGTTTGTCTGCTATTTACTTTGGTCCTTTTAACTGTTTTTCCATCTACTGTATTGCTTTGATGCCACTTTTAAAGGTGATATGTAAAATAATGTTTTTTATTATTGTTATAGTGAAACATGATCAGATTTTCCCAGGTTCAGAAAAAAAGATCTAAAGTATACTAGTCTGTCACTCTTCTCATCCCCTCTTTGCTACATGGCTTTTGAATAGAGTCACATGAAGAGAGAGGTGAAACAGCCCTACACAGCCCTGTCGCAGTACACAAATATAATTATATCTTATTAATTTCTTTAGATACGCGATTCTTTTAATACAGTCCTTGCTGTGCTCTTGAGGATCCTTGTGATATATCGAGCTCTGGTTGAATGATAAGTGTCGCAGTTTAAATACTTTTCGTAGTTAGAAATTATGAAACGCTCTGTTAAAAGCAAGGGAATTCTTATGTCCGTTGCAGTAAAAGAAAATGCCTGACAAAGTAGGGCGTGGACAGATTCCAAGTGCATTTTTGCAATTTACGTTGCATTGTCCATTGTGCTGCTGTAATACAGTTTAAAATAATTCAAAGTCTAAACAGTATCAGCTTTATTTATGGGTTGCAATTTAAAAAAAGTCAAAAACCGCACTCAAAATGCAATTTAGAGCTTTCTGGCAAGAGGAGACACCCAAATTAATAATGTAACATGCCACTGTTTGTGCATGAACAAGGTAATACTGCTATTTCCTTAGATACGCGATTAAAAAAAAAAATAAAACATTTTTTGAATCCCCGGCGGAACACATTCCATAAGAATCAGCGCTTTTATATATCGCCTTTAAAGGTGGCTTCTCAAAACGCTTTACAGGATAAAAACAACAATAACAGCAACAACAACAATATTATATTTCATTGCGCTTTGAAAACCAAGTAATAACTTAACTATATGTGCAAACGTTTTATGATATGTCGCTGTTGTGAATGTCTGTGGAGTGTATCTTATTTGCCTGTCAGTCCTGGCTCTCTCGCACGCCCTCCCCCCTCTCTCCCTCAGTTCAATTCAATTCAAGGTGCTTTATTAGCATGACAGATGGGTACAATCAGTGTTGGGTATTTACTTTGCTTTGAGATGCCACTTTTAAAGGTGATATATAAAATCAAGGCTTTAACTTGCTTTAACTCCGCAAGTCTGAGTTCTTGTGTCTGTCCTATCTGAACCCAAAAGTATTACAATATGTATCTTTATAGCAGGTAGTGTACAGCTTTTTAGTATAGATTACACTTTTCTAAAATGTATTTAAAAAATAAAAACGATTACAATCTAATCTTTCCACGTTTGATCCCAAGATCCCAAGAAAAATACATCTAAACGGGGAGAAAGCTATGCTGAAAGTTTATTAAGATACTTAGAAGACAAAGATATCAATTTATGTTGCATTTGTCTGATTGTGAATCAAAAAACACATATATTTAAACCCGCATTTGCGATTTAAATCAAAACGCGATTTAAATCAATATAAATGTTTATATTGTAACGCCTAGGTGACTATTCATTGTTATTAAAATGACTTAAATTCGATCATGTTGTCATATTTAGAAATATAAATTTGTTTGGTGCGAGTGAGGTTTTATTTAATCTCTGACTCAGGGAAACGTTTCATTTTTTCAAAGAAATGTTTGTAAAAAAAAATTCATTGCTCCAGCGGGATTCAATCACAGACCGTGTGACGTGGGAGTCAGGAACCTAACCCACAGCGCCACCGGCAAGGTCACACGCAGAGTGCTGAAAAAGCACTACAGAAACATTATCAACAGACAATGTACAGCGTGTACTATTCTTGTGTTGCGGTACATGAATATAATTATATCGTTATTAATTTCTTTAGATACGCGATTCCATATTATATTCCCTTTTAATCAAATTCTAAAAGTATGCTTGTTGACTCCGGTATCACGTTAGTTAAAGACTTCGATGCTTAAAATGTTTAGGGAGAAATGGAATACTGGTGTGTATGTTTTCTTTAAAGTACCGAGACCAGCCATATACTGTATGTTTAAGTTCCAAAATTAATATTGTTTATGGCCTTCACACGCGTTACACTATGCTCCTATTCTTTTTATGCTCAGGTACTAAGATTTCCCTTCAGTGGTAAAATTCCATATAAATATTCAATACTTAAACGGGCACAGTTAAGACATTAAATATACATATACATACTGTATACAGTACAGTTTGCATACGGTAATATGTTTATGTTCCTAAATCAATCTCTTTTATGAGCATGTGAAAGGCATGGTGAATTTATTCTCAACAATTACTGTACTTTGCATGATTGGAAACAAATGCGTGATTGCAAAATGTTGTGGTGTTACTTTTACAAAGACGGTCAATGAAAAAAAGAATGTGGACCAGGGCAATACTTTGAGTTTACAGCTTGTCCAAGGTCATTCATTATTAATACTATTAGTAATATCTTCGTTAAAGACTTTGATGGCGACAGCTCAAACATGAGAGGTTGAGCTTTATTAGCTCCACCTTGCGGAAATTCCGGATACTATTAATTTACTTGCGGTATTATAGGAGAATTTACGGTAACTCGCGGTAGACTGCGTAAAACGCACCGCAAAATAATGCGGTATTGCCCGCGCATTTTGAATGGCTGCATCTGTATGTACCGTGCATTTTGAATGGCTGCATCTGTACTGTAGTGTCCATAATATTTGCTATTTTGGTTTTTCAAAGAAGTGTTTTTGTTAAAAGAAAACTCATAGCGATTGCTGGATTTGAACACCCGACCTCAATCTTATATTGTAAATGAGTCGCTTAAGCCATGATGCCACCAAGGCGAGTCATGTGACACACACTGAAACAGCAATACAGATATTACAGTAATATGGTCAGAAAGTCAACCACATGTAAGATTTTGGTGCTTAAAATGTTTAGGGAGAAATTGAGTATTGGTGTGTATTTTTTCTTGAAAATACCAATAACAGCAACATACAGTTTACATAATATGTTTATGTTCCTAAATTAATATCGTTTATGACCTTTATGACCTTCGTTATGCTCCTCTGCGTTTTATGCTTAACTACTAAAATTTCCCTTTACTGGTAAAATTCCATATAAATATTCAATACTAAGCAGATTAAAATGTGCACAGTAAAGAGATTAAATGATTAAATCTTTTCACTAACGACCAATACACCACATTATCTTCCGTGTTGCATTAACATTGGAATGTTTTTTTTACAAGTGTCAAAAGAAGCAATACACAACCTGTCTCCTCTATAACTCTTCAGTTTACAGAGAAATTCCGCCAGAGCCTCACAACATTGTCCAATAATACTCTTCTTGTGTCTAATTTTTAGTTAAGCAGGATTTGAGCTACAGACCATAACAGACCAAAAAACAGAATCCACCTGCGATTCGGGTGTTAACAAAACGTGTTTACAAAGAAAGTGAAATACAGTAATACTACCAGCTATATAGATACATAGATTTAGATATTTAGATCCTTTAATTAATATCATTATTAATTTCTTTAGATACGTGATTACATATTATATTCTCGATCATAAAACAGATAATTCCGGTCCTGGAATCTGACTGGCTGACACCCTTCTGAAGCGGTACCATAATCTCTGGTATACAGACACCCCAGAAATTTGACTTTTTACTGTGTGATGAATTTTAAAGTCTACTTCTTGGCGTAGATAAGAAAGCGTAGATAAAAAAAGCTTGGATTCTCATGTATCTGATACAAGTATCTTTTAATACAGTCATTGTTGTGCTCTTGAGGATCCTTGTGATATTTCGAGCTCTGGTTGAATGATAAGTGTCGCAGTTTTAATAATTTTCGTTGTTAGAAATTATGAAACGCTCTGTTAAAAGCAAGGGAGTTTTTAAGTCCATTATAGTAAAAGAAAATGCCTGACAAAGTATGGCGTGGACAGTTTCCAAGTGCTTGTACAAATGTGCTAAAGAAATGAACAAAAAAAGTCATTTATTCCTTTATCATATTGGCTAGCTAATGTCCTGTCCTCGTTAGTTAGATCAATGAAATGCTGTGGTGTTTTGTCAATGAAAAAAATAAAAGTCTTTTCGTTTAAAATGACGGTTAGAAAGAATGTGGACCAGTGTAATACTTTGAGTTTACAGCTTGTCCAAAGTCATTCATTATTAATACTATTAGTAATATCTTCGGTAAAGGCTTTGATGCATAAAAAAAAAATTTTTGCATTGTGTACTTTTGCCCAACTGAGCAATCTTGCTTTCATAAAATATACCAACTTTTTAATGACTGATGATTAACATGCTGTAATACACAGTTTAAATTTAAAAGCTCAAATGCTTTACATGAGAGGTTAAGCTTTAATGGCTCCTCCTGGCAGTTTTACAAGGTGATTCCGGATACTTTCCGGTATGACGTCAAATGACACGTTACACCGTGTGATACTGTGTGAAACTGCGTTTTGATGCAACACCGCAGGGTACCGCGAAATACCCCACGCGTTTTGAATGGCTGCATCTGTAAGTGTGGAAAATGGGTTCTGGGCAGCTGTGCTGACGCAGGAGCATGGAGGTAGGCACCATCCGGTGGGATACTGTTATACCATTAGATGCTGTAGCCAAAAGGTGGGGGACTGTGAATATTTAAGAAAATGTAATACTGTTTACTGATGGGTCCTTTCTGGTGCATGAGGGAGAACAGAGAACAGGCTGAACTGTTACATCAGATTTCGAGGTACTAACGATCGGAAAATGCCCCTCCACTGCCTCAGTGCAGCAAGCCAGTTTAAAGCCCTGATGGAAGATTGTAAAAAGAAAGATGTTAAAGGGTTACTGTATATGTATATAATGTATGTATTTGTTGCATGTAGGCCACAATTCTGGATGGCTATGGAGAAATAGGATTCTCTCACAACAGCAGGGACTCCAGTTAAGAATACTGGGTTTGTCTCTGAACTGATTTATAGTTTTACAGCTGCTGACTGAAGTAGCTAAAGTAAGGTGTAACTAACACAATAAATAAATAATTCCAGTAACTCAAGGGAACAACCGTGCAGATGCAGACGCCAGGCTAGCGGCACTGGGAGAGCAGGAGTCTGAGACCCCTGTGAAACCTCTATTGGGGAAAAAGGGAGAATTCAGGTTGAGGCCTCTAATAGATGTGGTTAGAAAAAATGTGAAAAGAATGTGGGGTTGTATGATGATGGGGTGTGGGGCCGTCAGCACACCAGATGCCCTGCATGCCCTCACAGCCCAATGACATTTTGTAGCCAGAAAATCATGCTGGCGGATACCCAGGTGTATGGCAAAGATGACACCGTGGTGCGGACTGCCCTGCCCCTTGGATACTGATCTAGGGGCATACTACACTGGGAAGGTGTGCCAGGCTGTAATCGCCTCACTAGGGGTAAGTTGGAAGTTACATTGCCCCCATCACCCACAGTCTGAAAGACCAACTAAGGAAATATCAACTGAAGGAACACCGTGGGTAGATGCTCTACCTGTGGTCCTGTGCAGTTTGCTGGCTGGAGCAAACGGAACTGTGAGACTGAGCCCATTTGAGATCATCACGGGCAGCCAAAGAAACTCCCTGGAGGCCAAGTTTGGCTAACGGACTGTTGAATTTACTAACTCTCTATTACAGTATTGTAGGTTTGTTAACTGAAGCGGTGCACAGGGCTCGTGAACAGGTGCTGGACGCTTGGGGACCTCCAGTAGAGGGGAGACACGACCGGATACCTGGCGAGTGGGTGTAGGTGAAGAAGAGATACCCTGCCAGATGTTGCAATCCTGCTGGGAGGGACCATATCAAGTGCCACTAACTACTGACTGTGCCATCTGAGTGACAGGATGAGATCGCTGGATCCACGCATCGCACTTTCACCGAGCCACGGCACCAGAGACTGAGTGAACAGAAAGAAGGATGTTGTTACCATTTCTGTGTCTGATGCTTCCTAAGGTGGACCAACAGTGTGCTTGTTAGGCCTGAGGAGCATTACTGGGGATATGGTATCAATACATTTCGGGTGTTGGCATATCTATCAGCCAAAAAATGATGATCGGAGTTGTGTCAATATTGCTATTCCAAGATCCTGATGATAGATCTCCACATGGCTGAGGTCTGCGTTTGGGTCCTGGGGTAGGACTTTATTATTTGTAGGATTAGGATTGTTTTATATGTATAATTGTAACTATCACTTGTATGAAAACATCAATCACATCTTGTTGTAACCGTGGAATGCACAATGTCATGGCAATGCATGCCTCTTCACCTAGAAAGGAAAAATCTGCCCTGACATTGTATGTGTAAAAAATAGGCAGTACTGACGTATGCCATATTTTATAAGGGGGGAATTAAGTAAAAGTAAAGATGGGGGTTAAATTAAGTCCTTTCTGCTTGAAGTTGACTTCTAAGCAACAGGAGTTTATGGCAGGAAAGGGAGAACTGATAAGGATTCCAGATGCGAGCTAGGAAACCCCCTGGGGACTTAATCCCTGACCATTTGGCCAAAAAGCTGTAAACTGGCAAAACACGTGACCTCCCCCCTTTACCATAATAACGAGTGACATCAGAAGCAGCAAGGAAGGGCTATATAAACCTAAAGTTTGTACCAGCACTTTGAACAATACTTCGGTTTTGTTGCTTCTTGTGAGAAACAAGACTTCGGCTTTATTGTTCCTTGCATGCAATAAACTCATCTGTTTAACTTCATCTCGTGATCCAGAACCTTATTCTTTCTGTTACAACAGTATGGACTACCATCCCAGTGATATGATCTTATGACACTGACTGTAGGATCGCTAAACGTAAGATGTTTGCAGAATCAAGCTAAAAAGGAGTGTGTTTAATATTCTATGCAGTCTTAAATGTTTGGTGTATTTTTTGCAAGAGGTTCATTTACGTCATGAATCTTATTCAAAATCATTTTCATTTGATTGGAAAAATGGGTTATTGGTGAGGGGTATTGGTAGCGCACACTCTTCAGGGGTAGGCATATTGCTGAATGACAGTGGTTTCCGTTTGATACATAGTTTTGGTTTTAAACCAGGATGGTTCATTGTAGTGGGTGTAGATAAGGGCGGCAGTAAATTTAGGTTGATTTGTGTATATGCCCCTGTAGCAAGGATTGAAAAAAGGACTTTTTTACATCTTTGGAGCCCATATGTACTTCTAACCAGCATATTATTTTATGTGGTGACTTCAATGTTGATTTGTATGCTGATGACAATTCTCAAACTACAGCCCTTATAGATCTAATAGGCATGTTTCAATTGGTCGACAGGTACAAGAAGTTGAACTCAGAAAAGCCTGGAGTTACATGGAGAAACAGTAGTGGTTGTTCTCAAAGGCTCCACTACATATTTGTTGCAAAGACATTAAAAATAGTGAGTGGGCTCATCATTCCTGGGTTTCAGATCATTCGGCTTTGTGGTTAGGAATAGAAGATGAAGACCCAATATTTGGACCCGGTTATTGGAAGATGAACACTACAATTTTGAAAGACAAGGCGTATTGTGATGTTAAAAGGGCACTTGTTAAACATTGGGAAGAGCTAGTGTCTGTCTATGATAATCTGCTTGAATGCTGGGACGATCTCAAACTAAGGATTAACTATCTCACAGTACAGTAAGCGCAAATCCTCTGAGAAAAAGGGAGCAACATAGGCTACAGCTTTTTATGTTGCTTTTAATAAAGGATGTGATTTTGATAATTCGGGTGCTGCTCAAGCTAGAGCTAGACTGAAATCCTTTTACATGTGTAGATGGCAAGGCTTATTAAAAATACAGGAATTAAGTTTGCTGCTCCCTTGCCAGTCTTTCTCTCCCTCATCTAAGTGGTGCTGGATACAGAGAGGCCATTCCATTTGGTTCACATTTAAAGTGTTTTTCTAGCTGATAGAGTTTCCTGATAAGGAACAACTCCCAAGGCTGAGATTCTCCAGCAACCCTAATAAATGGTCATCTCTGGTGCCTTACTGTCTGGGAGATTCCTTAGGAGAATCTCATCCCAAGTTGTTTACAACCCCAAGGTCAGAGAGCATGGTTACTCATTCTCCACCTAGATCCGCCAATCAGGAACTGGTAGGGCAGGGTAACCCCACCTGGGTCTCGAATGCCCACAGAACTTTCAACCAATGAAGGAGCATAGTTCCTCCAGGTAAAACAGGCAGCACAGGGCTTCACCAGGGCTGCTCCTGGACATTCTCAGACTCAGCTCGGACAACCACGTAACGGCCAGTGTTTCCAAGTGCCAGGACTTTACTTTGTTCTAAGAGTCGAGAACGGAGTTCACCAGCATGTAACCAAAGGATCCACCCGAGGTTAGCCCAGCAGCAGGCCTCGTGAACCCACCGCAAACGCTAACCTGTTCAACAAGTGAACTATGGTCGGAACTGTGGACAGCTGAATCTCAGGATTCAGGACTAGCGCTACATCAGGAATGAACCGGTCTTCTTCCTGTCTCAAGAGTGTGACCTGCTTGGACCCGCAGTCACTTTCCTCATGTGCACAAACTCTGCTAGTTTCAGCCAACACTAAGTAGCCGGTCTTCAGAGAGCCCACTGCTAGAGCATTACAGCAGAAATCTCTCCCTCCTTCTCCCACACCACCAGCCGCACCGAGCGCTGCCTGGCACCAGGCCAGAGAATGCCGATTGGACACAGCAACAAGCCTGCCGCTGTTTCTTAGTGTCCGTGGGAGATCTGAATCCACACAGAAGTGGATGAGTATTCAACATTCTGCATTACAGCTCAAGAATTCTATTTTTACCTCAACCCCAGTTGATATCAATTTAATTCCTATGAGTGATGCACTTTTGAGTATCTAGTGTAGAAGTTGTAACTAAGTTCATTTACAAAACGGTATAAATGAATGGTATACTGAATGTATGTCCCTCTTGGTATTTGTAACTCTTCGTTATTGAATATATACCTTTTGTATTCTGCTAACCCTCACTATTGGGTCTGTTATGTTTATATGCACATTTTATGCATTAATAAATGTATTCTCATGTATTAGTATCCGTGTGTGTGCATTGCTGAGTTATGCCGTAAGGTTGGTCTTCTAATAGCCATCAAAGAATCATTTTGTGACTTACTGCTGCAATTAATAATTGTCCCAGTAAATGCACAAAACCCCTACATTTATTGGTGCCTCGTGAGAGGATGCCTACACATGCAAACTGCACGTGGCTATCTTATTCGGTTGCAGGATGAGTATAGAGAGAAGAGGGAGACTTACTCCTTTTATTTTTTTTAGCGAAGTGAGACAAAAACAGAAGAAGACCGTTATACAAGAGCTTCGCAGGCCGGATGGGGGGGATGGTCAGTTCTACAGATGGACTAGTGGAGGTGGTAAGAACCTTCTATGTGACTTTATTCCAGATTCGCCACACTGATGGGGCTTTGGCTCTGGTCTTCTGTAACGGTCTAGTGAGTTTGGAAGGGAAAAAGGGCTTGGGTGGATTGATGGCATGTTTCTCCCTGGAAGCAATGGGCCATCACTCAAAATTTTGCTATATGCGGATGATATCGGGATCTAGACTAAACAAGGAGAAACTCTGCATTAAGTATTTTGGTAATTAGCCTGACCAAACTAAACAAGAGTATAGTGGGCTTGGTAGTTTGTAAAGGGCCCTTAAATGTCTTGGGAGTCCTTTCTGATGAGGGTATGCCGGCCAGAATTAATTGGGCAACAGCTCTGGCTAAGGTCCAAAAATGTTTAGGATTATGGAAAGCGAGACGTCTGTTCTTCTTGGGCAAAGTTTTGGTTTTGAAGGCAGACATTTTACCGTGACTGTTATACTTGGCATATGTCTATCTGCTGCCTAAGGGCATAGACAATCATTGGGCTGATCTTAACTGGCTTTGTGTGTGGAACACACTTCCAGTTAAATCTATAATGCATAGCCATCGTCTTGTGAAGTCTGCCCAGTGCCTAATGTCCAGTGCCCACTTGTAGGCAAGAGAAAACCATCTGGCATGTATTTGGGGATTGCCATATAGCACACGAGTTTTGGGGGAGATATTGTGAAATTTTTTATTTGGTGGACGTGAATTTTGTTTTGAGGTACAAGGTGTTGCTGTATGGGTTACGAGCCAACACGATGGACATCGTACCTGTTATGGTATCTAGTTAGTATGGGCAAGCAATTCCTATAGGACACTTGGTGTTCAGTTGTTAGGACTGGCATACATATTGTAGCATCAGGGATTTACAGGAGGATGGTTGCAGCCCTTCAACAGAACATGGCAAGTGAAGAGCGCTGGTGGGGCTACCACGCGACCAAGGAGAAGTGGAAAGGCCTCAGTGTTCTAGCAGACCCTTAATGACCTTTTTTGCCTGAAAGTTCTATGTGTTTGGCTTGGATGATGCTTTCTAGTTGCTGTTATTTCTTTTGTATAAATAAAAAAAAATCTGTTCTTATCAGTTTAATATCTGATACGTCCCCCATCAGAGGACCACATATTAAACGGATTTTTGGAACAGGGAGCTGGATCAGGAGCTTGCTCCATCCTCTCCACACATTGGCCCGGTATTGCAGCGCCTCCGGGAACGGTGCACTACCTTCTCTCAGCGGTGAAAAGACAGACGTAGCTAGCAAGCAAGCGAGGTGGACCGGAGCTCCTTCCTCTCCGGTCTCGTCTCTCGTCCATCCGTGTGTCTCTGTGTCTCTGTGTCTCTCTCTCCCCCTCCCCGTTCCCGTGCTCCCTCCGTGCGCTTTCCCGCGTCTCGACTCTCTCGGCAAGCAGGCCGGCCCCCTTTTCGGCTCCCGTGCGTTTTCCCTCAAAAAAACTTAGTTTTTTCCTCCTTTTCCCTGGGAGGCAGGCATGGCTTGTGTGTGTGTGTGTGTGTGTGTGTGTGTGTGTGTGTGTGTGTGTGTGTGTCCTTGCAGGCGGGCCCCTTTCGACAGCCGTGCGTTTTCCCTCCAAAAAACTTAGTATATACACCTTTTCTTTCTTTTTTTCGGCAGGCAGGCAGGCAGGCGTGTGTGTGTGTGTGTGTGTGTGTGTGTGTGTGTGTGTGTGTGTGTGTGTGTGTGTGTGTGTGTGTGTGTGTGTGTCCCCGTCCCTCCCGAGAGAGCGCTGCCCCTTGCCTCTGCCCGCAGGTGCCGACGGTCCGCCTTCGCTTGCAGCTCGCTCGGCACGGCTGCTGCTGGTGGGAGGGGCCTAAGCTAAGGAGGCCGGCCGGCTGGCGCCCCCCGCGGCTGCGGTCGTTGTCGGGCCGTTGACAGGAGATCAAAGAGCAGGGCCCCCGCCCGGGACTGGCGGGCAGGCAGGCGAGCAAGCAGGCAGGCAAGAGAGGGGGAGAGCAGAGTCCGGGCGGCTGGCAGCCGCGTGCGGACCGGGCTCCAGAGGCGTCGGCCTGCGCCGCTGCGCGCCAGCCGGATGCCCGCGCGCCCGCCCAAGGCCGGCGTCGGGCATCGCTTCTCAGCCTTTTGGCCAAGATCTGAAAGTACGTGGCAGGCCCGCGGCTTGACGACTTGGCTGGGGGACCGAGATGGCAGCGACGGAGAGGAGAGAGGAGAGCATCGGCGGCGGCGGCGGCAGCGGCGGAAGCCTTTTTTCTGCGACTTACCAGAGGGAGCGGCGGAGCGGAGAGGACGGAGGGATGGAGCCGGCTCCTGACGGTGCTTTTTCTACGGCAGGGAGGACCCTGGCCGGAGAAGAGGGAAGAAGACCTGGAAGAAGACCAGAGAAGGAAGGAGGGAGAGTTGATGTGGCGGCTGCAGCTTCGGGGAGCAGTGTGGCGGCAAGGCCATTAGAGGGCGCTGGTAGCAGAAGCTATGCGGCTGCTGCTTCAGCGAGAAGTTCAGCGGGAAGACCACAAGAGGGCGCTGGCAGCAGGGAAGGTCAGTTCCGGCACACAATTCGGTTTGTGCAGAAAGCAGAACTGGGGGAACGGGCTTTGAGAGACAGGGGAATCTTTGGGGACGACATTGTGCGTGGAGTTTTCGGTCTAAGCCCCACTGATGTCTACTGTTTACAAGACTTTCTTGGAAAGAAAACGTATGATTTATTTCTTGTGAATAGAGCAGTCTGTAACAGAGTGTGGGAGATGGTGAAGACCAAGAGAAACGAGAAGCCCCTGAGTGATTATATCATTGAGCCATTGTTTGTGAGAGAAAACAGGCCCTTAGTCGTCCAGATGTTTAATCCTTACGTGCCGGAAGAGGACATAGAGGTGTTCCTGAAACGGTTTGTGGATATAACAGCGAAGGGCGTAAGAATAACGGACAGGAACGGATATTGGTCGGGGAAGTTCCGCTATTTTGTCCGTTTGAGGACCCTCAGTGCCCAAGAGGATGGTTACCTGCATCCTCCTGCAATGTTTTTTATTGGGG
This sequence comes from Atractosteus spatula, assembly GCF_055471065.1. NCBI lineage: Eukaryota > Metazoa > Chordata > Actinopteri > Semionotiformes > Lepisosteidae > Atractosteus > Atractosteus spatula. The sequence continues at coordinate 18,421,176 of NC_142724.1, forward strand.
TGAACCGGGGTTATGTCAACTACCCGGGGCAGCCTTTAACCTGCAGGAGATGTGGAGGAGAAGGCCACTTTGCAGCCAACTGCAGGGAGCCAGTCTGCAAGAGATGCGGCACAGCGGGACACCAGGGTGCTGAGTGCAAGGCGGCGAGGACCTGCAACCTGTGCGGCGAGGAGGGCCATTTGTATAAGGACTGCCCCTTGAGCCGCAATTCGGTAAGCAGGGGAGCAGCAGGGGGCGTGCCTGAGGCTGCTGGGCCTTCCTCGTCCCTTCTTGTTTCAGGAACAGAGGACAGAGAGGAGGAGACCAGGGAGACTGAGGAGACGGGGGAGATGGAAGAAGGAACGCCTGAGGAACCGGCAGATGACGACGGGCAGCAACCGGTGGCAGACCAAGGAGCTGAGGACAGAGAGCCTGCTGTGAGCCCGGAGGGAGACCTGGAGGAGGGTTCAACGGTGGTGGAGGACATTGCTGCCCGGACTGCCAGGAATTTGGAGACCATGCAGGACATTATGAACACTCTCCAGCAGACTATGGGGGAAAAGGAGGGGGGAATGGAGTGGTCGGGCGGGGCTGCAAAGAGGAAACTGGAGGGGGGGGAGAGCAGCGAGGAGGAATCTACCCCAGAGGTGGTAGCAGAGACAGCCCCTCAGCCCAGCGCTGAGTCTGATAAACAGGCGGAGGGGGACTCGGGGCATAGCAAGCGGCCCTGTGGGGCTGTAGTGGTAATGGCCGCGGTGACAGAAGACTTTCTAGCGGAGCAGAAGATAGATGAGGAGGGGCAGATCGATCTGTCTTCTTGCCCCAGTTTGTCTGCTTTTGTACAGGAGGGGGTTATTTTCGAGCTGGAGGGTAGGAACCTCATTAAGATCACGTGCAGGGACCTTAACACAGCTACAGACGCACAACGGGCTCTGCTAGACATACTGAAGGACAGGGAAGCTCAGAAGGCAGGGGACATGGCCAAAAGAGACCGCCAAAGGCGGTACGATGACTTACGCCGTAGGGTGCGACAGTCGGGGAGCCTCTATAAGCTTGACCTCGAGACCTCCAGTGCTTTCCTGAAGCATTCCACCTGGTATCGAGAAGGGGTGAGATACCCCAAGGGTTTTGAAAAGATCAAAGAAATCCTGAGACAATTTGGTAGTGTCAAGCCTAGTTTTGACCACAGTGGAAGGGAAGTGCTGGGAATGGGTCTCGAGGGAAAGAAGAAGGAGGACGTGGTGCGGTGCACATATGAGCTCCAGGCCTACATCAAAGAGGGAGAAGGTAAAGTCCAGAAATCCTGGACTTAAATAGCCAAAATGACTAGCAGCTACTCGACTTTAAATGTGCGAGGGCTGCGGGATAAGACAAAGAGGGTAGCTGTTTTCGAGGCTTTAAAAGACCTAAGGCCACGTGTGTGTTTTTTGCAGGAGGTCCACCTTAAAGATGAAAAGGATGTGGAGGACCTGACTGCTTTGTGGGACCGTGGTCCCTCAAGGTGGAGTACTGGCGGAGTGCACTCCTCTGGAGTAGGGATCCTTTTCGGGGATCCTCAAACAGAGTGTGGGGAGGTGAGGGTGAGTGTGCCAGGAAGGCTGTTGAGTGTCGACGCTAGGATGGATGGGATTGATTTTAGATTTGTGTGTGTGTATGCGCCGGCAGCGATGAGGGAGAGGAGGGATTTTTTAGCTCATTTGGGCACATTGTGTGTCACAAATAGAGTAGTGGTGATTGGGGGCGATTTTAATATAGATATTGATAAGGAGAAGGATGGGGATGCCAGAGTGGTCAGAGACATGTTAAGAACATACAACCTAAAAGACTGCTACAAAGAGGCTAATCCGCAGCGAGGGGGACACACCTGGAGCAACACCAGAGGTGTAGTTAAAAGACTGGATTACATCTTTGCCTCTAGTTCAGTGGCAGTGGAGACGGTAAAGGTCACTCCTGTGTGGTTTTCTGACCATTGTATGGTAGAGGTGCGAGTAGCAAGATCTGGGCCTGGTTTTGGCAGGGGGGTGTGGAGGCTGAACTGCGCCGTTCTGGAGGAGAAGGCGTACTTAAAGATGATGAAGGGACTGTTAGTGCGTTGCCTGAATAAAGGAGTGGGAGATAGGCCCCTGCTGGAGATCTGGGAGGAGACCAAAGAAATCATAGGGAAGGCCTCTAGAAAGTACTGTAGGGAAAGGAGGAGGAGAGAAAGGAAAGAGCTTGAAAGCCTAGAGAAGGAGTTGGAAGGAGTTTCTAGGGGTGGAGAGGATGGGACTCCTTCCAGCGAAAACCAGGTAGCTGCCTTACTGAAACAAATTAGGAAGCACCACGAGCAAAGGGCGAGGGAATTCCTGTTTCGGCCGCGTGTGGATTTTTTAGATCACTATGAGACGTGCTCCAAATATTTTTTTAACAGGATCCGAAAAAGACAAGAGAGAAGGGTCTTTCATTCCATCCTAGCTTCCAGCGGGAAGCAGGTGTCGGACCGAGATGGGATGCTCAGAGAAGCAGCTAGGTTTTACGAAGAACTTTTCGCTGAGAAGGTATGTGAGAGTGACGCTGCAGAAGAGGTCCTTCAGACCCTGCAGGCAACCCTGACAGAGGAAGAGAGAGAAAACCTGGGGAAACCCTTTGAACTTCCAGAATTAGAGGCAGCAATGAAATCCCTGAAAAAAGGGAAAGTGCCGGGGGTAGATGGGATCCCTGTAGAGTTTTATAGGACCTTTTGGCCAATTTTAGGACCTTTCCTCTTGGAGGTGATGGGGGAGGTCTTCAGTAAAAAGAGCATGGGGAAATCAATGAGGGAGGGGGTTTTAACTCTGGTTTTTAAAAAAGGAGACCGCACTGAGTTAAAAAATTGGAGGCCCCTAACTTTGCTGTGTGTCGACTATAAGATCATGGCTAAATTGCTCGTCCACAGACTCTCGCGGGTGATGGCCACTATAATTGGCAGGGACCAGACATGCGGCGTCAGAGGACGATCAGGGAGGTGGACGCTGCAATTACTGAGAGACGTCACCACATGGGCGGAACAAAGAAAGGTGCCATTAATGCTTGTCAACTTAGACCTGGAAAAAGCATTCGACAGGGTGTCCCACGATTTTTTGTGGCTGATTTTGGAAAAGATGGGGTTTGGGCCGATCATGATTGACTGGCTAAAGACCCTGTACAGCGAGGTGGGCAGTAGAGCTGTTATCAACGGTTGGCTGGGCGACCTAGTGAGTCAGAAGGCGGGGGTGAGACAGGGCTGCCCTCTCTCCCCTTTGTTGTTTGCAATTTATATGGAGCCTTTTGCGTCGGCCATTCGAGCTGAAAAGAGCATAGATGGTTTGATGCTGCCAGGCAGTGGGGGAGAGAGGGTGAAACTGACACTGTACGCAGACGACGTGACCCTTGTACTGGACTCAGCATTTGGCCTAAAAGTCGCCTTGGAAGTTTTTAACACTTTTGCGAGGGCGTCTGGTGCAGTTCTCAATGCGGGTAAAAGTTCAGCCAAGACTTTTGGCCCCTGGGATGTGACGCAACAATCGATTGGGGTTCTTAAACTGTGCACAGGACCTTTTAAAGTCCTGGGAGTGGACTTTTTGCGGCGAGGTTCAGGAGGCCACAACTGGAGCGCCAGGATAGAGAAGGCGAGGAGGAAGATGGGGCTGTGGACTAAGCTAAAACTGACTTTGGTGGGTAAAGTCTTGGTCTTAAAAGTGGACATACTGCCTCTTTTCATTTATTTGGTGTACGTGTACCCCTTGCCGCCAAGGTACAGACGGCTCCTGGTTGGCGAGGTCTTTCGGTTTGTATGGGGTGGCAGATATGAGTACGTCAAGCGGGTGGATATGGTCCGGAGGCTGGAGCAGGGGGGCAGGGAGGTTCCAGATTTTCCATTGAAGCTTGACTGTCTTTATGTCTCCAACTTATGTCTAGCTTTGGTTTCCCCCACGGAGCACGCCTACCAGTACTTTGTGCGCTTCTGGTTTGCACAGTTTATGACATTTTTGACAACATGGTCTAACTCAGTGCCACATGGGAACAATCTGCCCTGGTATTATAGACACGCTAAACTGTGGGTGGCAAAGTATTGGGACAGGCAGGACACAACAACAGTGCTGAGCCACAGGAAACTGTACCAACGGCTGATAGAGGCTACTAAACCCCCTCCTGAACAGAGACAGAAAGCAGACGTGTGGACCAGGATCCAGCCGCGGGGCCTGGACCACAGACTGATTGACCTCAATTGGAAGGTGGCATGGGGTCGGCTACCTGTGAGAGAGGTACTTCACAAACACAAGCTGACAAAGACCTACACGTGTCCGAGAGAAGGGTGTAAGGCCACAGAGTCTATAAGACATGTTTTTATTGATTGTGACTTTGCCCACAAGGTCTGGAAGAAAAGTCAGCGATTTTTTTATCTTTTAGACATGTCCTTTAGAGTCACGACATCAGTTGTTTTGTACGGGATTAAGGGGGGGGGCCCAAGAAGGGCAGCCTGCAATTTCTGTTATGGCTTTTAATAAGCCTTGTGAAGTCGGAAATGTGGGAGGCGCGGGATGTTCTAATTAAAAAGGGGGTGGAAAGGACAGCACAAGGTGTATATCAGAAGGTGCTGTATGACATTAGAGGGCGCATACAGAGGGACATGCAAAGATGGGACTACCATGCGGCCCGGGAAAGGTGGAAGGGTTTGGTTTTGCTTTAACGTTTTTCATGGGTGTTTTGTGTTTTTTTTGATTTTGTGAATACTGTATATGGCTGGTTTTGTTTCTTGTCTTTTCTGTTATGATTAATTTGTCCCCTGTTTTTCTATTTTTGTATTAAAAACAAAAAATCTGTTCTTATCAGTTTAATATCTGATACGTCCCCCATCGGGGGACCACATATTAAACGGATTTTTGGAACAGGGAGCTGGATCAGGAGCTTGCTCCGTCCTCTCCACGCATCGGCCCAGTATTGCAGCGCCTCCGGGAACGGTGCACTACCTTCTCTCAGCGGTGAAAAGACAGATGTAGCTAGCAAGCAAGCAAGCGAGGTGGACTGGAGCTCCTTCTTGAGTCCAGATCCATCTCCATCCTCACTTTTCTCAGCAGGCAGATGGGCCCCTTTTGAGCAACTGTGCATTTTCCCAAAAAAAACACTTTATTTTAAGGAGGCAGGTTAGCGGGTGTGTGTGGGATGTGTCTCTCCCTCCCTCCCAATGAAGAGCTGCCTAAGAGAGGCCTAAGCTAAGGAGGCAGGTGCACATCATTGTCAGGCCATTCACAGAAGATCAAAGAACAGGTAGTGGTGTCACAAGTGGCTTCCAGATGGACAAAGCGATAACAAGGTCTACAGAATGTCGGCTGATCACGAATACTGATACTGATAATAGGAATACTCCCGATCTACTCCCTGCACCACGCATTTCATGACATAAATCACCTTGTATTGTAGCTTCCCTGTCCAGATCCCTAGGGCATCCCTGATCAGTACAGGACCATCCATGACGAGACAAGAAAACCTTCACATTAGCATCTGATACAAATGGGTTGAACATGTGCACTACAACATGTTGAAAATTTTCCTGTGCAAGTCCACGATAATCATAATTTTACAAAGGACCCTTAAGCCTTACACAACTTGGACACTTTCCTTTGTTGTTAACTTTCGTCTGTTGTAAATGTAACAAATATATCAGTGATGACAGAAATGGAATGCCCAACATCACACTAGATAGGACTAGATAGCTTTATAGTGTTTTGCTATAGCATAATTATATCCTCATCTTACAGAATTTAATATCCGGTTCTGATAGCTATGATATGTGACACTTGATGAACTGGGAAAACTCTGAAACCAAAAGGCGAGATATTGTCATGGCATGTATATTGTCATGGTGTATAGTACAATAGGGCAAAAAGTATACAGAAAGTCACCTCCATGCTTCAGTAGAATCGGAGCTAAAAATATGAACAAAAGTATAATCAAAAGATTGTAATAGTCATTTGGCAGAACTAAATTGGTTGTGTGTGTCTGTTAAAGACTGCCAGATCAATTAGTGATGCACTGCCATAAATCGGGTGGGATTGCAAACTGTCCACTTAACTATGGACACGATGAAGAAACTAATGTGCTTCTGGGAACTACACCACATTTTTGCTAAGGTCCTAAAGACGGAAAGCAAGCAAGCTAGCAGAGAGCCAGGCCCATCTTCATAAAGATAAACCTTACTTTATGTTGTACCTTTTAAAGTTGCTTCTCAAAGTGCTTTACAGTTAGAAATAAATACAATGAGAAACCAGATAAAATACGTTTGAAGAGGATAGTGTACAGTGGAGTAGCAGAAGGTTCCTACGTGCACAACACCCTTAAGTTTACACGTTAATATCAATTTCATTAAAGTAGAAGTAGTTACTCATGAGCACCTGACTGTTGATTAAGATAAAGTGATTTAGAAGTTAGAAAAAACAACAATTTACTAAATATATTGTCTTTATTTTTATGCATCTCTTCTGCACATTTGCTATAAGCTTAATATTTTGAATGCTTTTATGCATCAAATGTTTTCTATGAAATTAATCCTTGTGGATCCTTTAATCCTTGATGCAATTTAGTGTTACAACTAAACACTGTGCCAATAAACTCACAAAACCCTATATCCGTATCTTGGCATCACATGCAAGGATTGGTTTAGACTAAAATAAGAATCAATTGAACAGAAACTCTTGAAGAACCCACCATGATCAATGGCATCTAGAAGTTTTCTGTAGACATGTTCTTGATCTGATGTGAGCTTTGTTTCATTGCTTGCAACAATCTCCTTCAACTCTTCTTTCTTATTGGACGTTTCCCTGAGCATTTCCTGAGTGATGCCACTTTTTTCAGTTCTTGTTTGAGGCAATCCAAATTGCTTCAGTTCTTTGCCTCTTAATGAAAGGACCTTGTCTTCAATTTTCACTAGAGCCATATTAAGGATGGTATAATCATATGAGGCATTTTGATTCAGTTGCTTTGCATGGTAAAAAATGTCTTCACTGAGAGCCTCCTTGTGATTCTCACATAAGGGTTGTGGGTTGGAAAAATGACATGCAGTGAGCATTATGCAGAAGAGATCTCCAAGTCTATAAGGTGAAGCAGTCAATGTAGCCTTTGTAAGAGCTTCATCCCAGTGCTTGTGATCTTCTAAAAGTCCATGGAGATTGCAGGCTTCTCTGTAGGTTGAACACACTTTGCCTTCCAACGTCATTTGAAACACTCGGGACATTTGACCTCTAACAGTGTGAAGTAATAAACGCACATAATAACACTCCTCATTGTTGAGCTTAAACTCTTCCTAGAGCATCAGAGGCTTTGATTTCAGGGAACTTTTCAATTGGTGTTCCTTGTAATCTTGGTTGCCATGTTCTTGATCCACTGACCCAAGAGAAGTATTTGGGAATGTCATGGTAAAGCAGTGTCTTTACAAAATCATATGAAGCACAGAGATCAAAAAGTAAGCTACAATGTAGTGGCTTTTGAATCAAGGAGGGCTGCTCAGTCAACAGTTTCTCTGGATGACGCTCAGAGATGGGAAACTTCAGTATCTTCCTGACAGCTTCATTGCTACTAATGTATCTGCCCATTTAACACTTTGTCATCGTTGTTGCTTTCTTTGTTTTGGGATCCAAAAACTGCCATGTGAAAGCCTTTGTTGACATATCTGCACACATACTTGATGGATTTGACTGAACTGCAGTATTCAACATTGATATGAGGCTTGAAAGTTTTTGAGAGAAGTGGATTGGAGGGAACAACCAATCCTACATGAGTTACGATTCAAAGGACCACAGGGCACATGAATATTTTTTTCACTACAACATCAAACAGAACTTGGTCATCATGAGGATCTGGAATTTCAGCTGAAATAATTCTGTCAACATCTTTGGGGTGAATTTTGTTGACCAGCCAGAGCAAAATGTGAGCATGAAGTAGACCTCTCTTTTGGCATTTTATGGTATACTGTGGCATCTTGATTCAAAGATTTTGCTTTTTGTTAGAAGATTGTTGAGGGAAACCACTTTTCTCCAAAAACCACTTGTAATAAGATCGTGTTTGTGGACTGCTTTTTAGCCAGGTAAAAGGCCTCTCTGTATCTCCTGTATCTGCCATGTAGGGTTGCATGTGAAAGTAATGAAAAGGTCAGGTCTGCCATACTTTCTGACATAAGTCATGGCATCTTGAGTCTTTTCGTGCTTGTACTGTATCTTTGTCCTCCTGTGAACTTGGAAGGTAATATCACCCTTCCCCCCAAAAGGTTGTTGACATCTCCATCACTGGTGATTACATCTCTCAGACACTGGTATGTTTCAATACCAGTTTAAAATTGTGCCTGATTTTGGCAAATGAACAAAAGACGCTCACTTTCAATTTTTGCATACATGTCAACAATGTACAGGTGGAATAGTTCTGTGCACTTCAAAATGTGATTGGAACTGTTTGATCCCACCATAACCTGGTAAGCATAGTAATCACTTGCAGTTACTTTCTCTCCTGATGAGAGAGACAGAATATTAATGAAGTAGACATTTTATTATTTCCAAAATATTATTGGGTACTGGAGCACATCATAAGAGCGATGTTTCCAAAATTCTCTGTAGGGTATCATCTCTCTGATGAAGGATAATGTCACGTTTTCCTGCATCTTGATCAACCAAAAGGATTGCAACTTCATTTGTGGTTGGGGCATTGAACCTGCTCTTATGCTCACCAGCTAGTGTCTAGTCTGCTCTAAAGATGACTTTGTGATTTCCAAGTGCAGGATGTTGCTGCACTGATTTGAAACTTCTGACTAAATTGTTGTGCTCGTGGAGCATGTTTTGTAGGCTCTGAATGACTTCCCGTTGAACACCAGGCAAAATATAGCACCTGCGATCTGTTTGTTCTTGCTGATCACCCATGAAGTAATTTTGAACAAATTTAGGGAATTTGTTCTTCAACAGGTAAAAGCGAACTAATTCTGTGATGCACTTGTCCCTGGATTTTGAAGGTGGGCATAAATCCTGATTTACTTCTTTTAAAGCACCAAACGATGTCATTTGGAAACACGAATTGCACTTTCTGATGTTTGAAAGGAAGTGCCTGGACTTTTCTGTGTCACCTTCCATCTATGAGAGAAGAGGCTCTGGTGGTTGTTATATTGGCAAAAGGTTCACATTTCCATTATTGCAGCAAAGACCTGGTGGTTCATCTTCCCACTTTTTTGCACTGCAGTGACTGCACACCACACTCATAGTGCCAATTTCAACAGCTTTGTGTTGTGAGATGTCCAAGTTGTTAATGTAATCAAAAGCTGCATTGTGAAGGTCAAACCCTCTTTGTCTTTGAGCTGCTTTTCTTGCTTGGTCTACCTGCTGCCTTGCTGCTCTTTGCTCATCTGTTTCAGCTTAGCTACAGGTGTTCGAGCTTGTTGACTTTTGAAGCAGCTTCGGTGGACCTACCCTTCTTGGGTGGCATGTTCTGATCCAATTTAAATTAAATGGTTTATTAGAACGTTGAAATCTCAGGCGCTTTATAGATATAAACAACATCACAATTAATTGCAAGTTTGCACAGAGTGATAAAGCATAACGTGCCTCCACCCGACATCATAATTGAAAAACAAATTTGTTTCACAACATTCCACATGCTCAGCTTGTTTGGAACATCAAATGTTCACCGTTACACACAAAAAACGAGTTGTTAATCAAAAGCTGCATTGTGAAGGTTTTCTTGCTTGGTCTACCTGTTGCCTTGCTGCTCTTTGCTCATCTGTTTCAGCTTGGCGAGCTGCAGCTGTTCGAGCTCTTTAACTTTTGAAGCACCTTTGGTGGACCTTCCCAATGATCCTGACCTCTTCTTGGGTTTTGAGCTAATTAAAATTAAATCATTTAATTAGAAGGGTTAAATGTCAGGTGCTTTATAGATGGAAACATTAACACATCACAATTATTTGCGAGTTTGCACAGAGTGATAAAGAATAACACCACCGCCTGACATCATAATTGAAAAAGGAATGTTGTGAATTAAACAATTTACCACATGCACGCTTGCATTTTTAATCCCATTTATCAAAAAACAATTGGGGACGGGGACTCCCATCAGTTTGATGTGAAACATTCCAGGTTTTAAATTAAATTGTCTATTGGCCTTGAAGGTGAAAGGTTTCAGGTTAAAAACCTAACCTAGGGTAAGATGTACTTGTGTGCAGAACTTCAGGATGAAAAAACAAGAGCCTGTATAAGATAATCTAACTGACCATTTGGCCAGAATCCATAAACTAGACAAGCACTGTGACCTCTCCCCATTACCATAGTACGAAGCACCGTCAGAAGCAGCAGGAAAATCCTGTATAAACTGAAAGTTCTGTACCGGCATTTTGAACAACATTTTGAACAACGCATTTTGTTGCGGGAAACAAGACTTCAGTTTTATTGTTCCTTTCATGCAATAAACTCATCTGTTTAACTTCATCTCGGGATCCAGAACTTATTCTTTATGTTACAACAGTATCACCAGGAAAGCAGAAGCTATTTCTTTTGGTTAGTTACAATGGAGAGCTGGTATATTTTCCCACTACAGAGCTGAGAACTAATTTCAGCACCAAGCTGAAAAAGGCAACTGGCCTTTACCTTCTGTACTAGTGTAGAAAGAATCAAGGTACATATTAACCAAGAATGATTCCTCCCTTAATACACAGCTTTCATTTTTGCAGTTTCACCCCTTATACTTTGCTGGATTAAAAACAATGTACATCTTCCAATATCAGCAAACTTGTTTTAGCTTTCATTTATCTTTATAGCTTGTCCATATTTAGTTTCACTAAATAAAAAAATAAAAGTAATGAACACTTTTTTTCTCCAAATACTGTTCATTTTAAAAATGCTAAAAGCAACTGTAATTTACCAAAACAGAACACTTTTATAAACCATCTACTCTAAAGGCACAGCAACTTTGTGAACCTACTCCCACCAAAGCTAAACTCCTTTAGTCAATCTTATACAGCTGGTCAGTCTTACACAGCTCAGGCTCTGTGTTCCAGGTGTTAATTAATTGTTCACCTGCCCAATGGAAACAGAGCATTTGTCTGCAGTCTCATGTACAAAACTAATAATGTTGAAACCCAATATCTACAATTTTATACTCTGAACAAAAGTTTGAATAATCATTTGTTTAGAAAAAAACTGATGTAAAAAAAGTGAAGACAGACTGAAAGTACAGAAATTAAACTGGTATTTAAAAAAAACTAAAAATGAAAAGCAAGTAAGCAATACAATTCAAACAAGTGTGTTATACATTACACGGTTTTATAATTATATAGATGAGTTGGGAAACTACAAATGCCTTCTTACTTCCTAAAAGCTCAAAATAAAACTTTACAGATGAGGCCCACTTAAAAAAAAAGACTTAAAAAACCCCAAATGTTTTTTAAATGCAGATAGTTAATGGAGAAAGGGTACTTTCCAAAATAGTTAATCACAAATTTAAAAATTATCATTCTGCAACCAACCATTTAGATGTCTGGATAGAAATTGTGAACGTTACATTGTAAAGCAGAACTGCTTTGAACATTTAAATACCAAGTGTTTGGTAGAAAAGGGGGGATTTTAAACTAAAAGACATTACAAAATGTGAAGACCTAAAAAATTACGTAATTCAAATCATTTTAGATTTAAATATTACATCCAAGTTAAGAAATGATTTAATTCAAATAAAGACAGTTTTGAAATAAAGGGAAGAATTTAATTTTTTTTAGTCCCATCTCCCAAATCAGGTTTTTAGGAGAAATACAATTATGTGTGCCACAGAGTAGGTAAATAGCGAAATTATGTGATCGTTTTATAAAAAATTTTGATTGTATGTATTCAGTCACACCTCAATTAAACTGTCTAATGACGTTAAAAATGACACACAAATAACGATGTTAAAATTGTATTTCAATACTATAACAGCCTGTTAAGAAAAAAGAAAAATAACGTAGGACAAGAAGGTTATACGTTTACACAATGAAAGAGAAAGGAAGACAAAATTCTTTATACTTTATTAAAACACAAGTAGCAGAAATAATTCAGATTAAAAAAAACTTATGGGATTGAAGATATCCTACTAAAATAGTCAACTGTATAATACAGTTAACGAACTTGAGAATTATTTTTTTCCCCCACATTCCACCTGTTTTTCCAAAACGAATTAATTTTTGTCTCAAGGATTTTACACGAAAACAAATCTGAAATGACCATTTTTGCGCTGATCTTTCACATTCAGTTCACTTATATGTGCAGTCATATATATGTGCGGTCGTTTCCTCCGAGTCATGAAAATATTGATTTCTGAGCGTAATTTAAAAATCTCTTTGGCACCTTTGCTATGACATGGGCTATTTTGCAACTCACCCTTACAAAGGATTCTGATTGTTATTCACAAAGCGATCATATTTCACGCTGATAAACATTTTTTCTTCCGTGTTTCTACCTCATCTTAACGCATTTTGCATCAAGTCTGAGTACTTCTGTGCTTCGTATCATTTCTCTGCATATTAAGCACAACGCTTTGTTATTGCTTTCAAACATGAAATATTTTTTACTCCACTTCTCATTAAAAACACGGCACCATTCGTCAACTTTCATCCTCTGAGCTCCTGACATTTCGATGTAAAATAAATTTAAAAATGCAAGAAAACTCGATAACAAGCAAGTGAACCTGAGGTCAAAGTTACTCGACGTCATGCGCGTATGCATGCAGTGGTGGCGCTGGTCTCTGTTCTCGGGCTGTAAGCTGGAAACACTTGCTCTAAATGACTGATTTCTGAAAACACAATCGGGTTAATGTGATAACACGATTCTTAACAACCCAAATTTAAGAGAGCGGGGAGGTTGATCTGCGTGAATTCAAATTCAGACTGCTTCGTTTTATTAAAATAAATGAGTTTATCAGGAATAAAAATAATACAAACAAAAGGCTTGTATAAAGAGTTCCAACCATTCCCTGAAAATAGCAAATTAGAAAGTGTTGCTTAAGTACTGTATTGTACATTTAAGTGTTAGTAATTGTAAGTTCTAATTTGAGGCAAAAGGCATAAAGTTACATTAAATTCTTATCAAGATCAAGCCTTTACGCTATCCCTATCTGGCACAGTATTTAAAGTAAATTGGGCGAGTTTACCTTGACTATTAGGGATCAATCGTTAGAGCAACGAAGTCTTCACAAGGATTTACATCACAGCAAAAACATTCATTGATCAATAGAAACAAAGTGTACATAAAATGTTAACAATATCAAGCCGATACAGAAGAGATACATAAAAATGGGGATATTATGTTAATACACCATTGGTTACACTAATCTCATTAGTCTAATTAAAATGATCAACATTCATGCACTCTTGATTAACTACAGAGACGTTAATATCAATTTCTTTTAAGTAGAAGTAGTTACTCATGAGCACCTGACTGTTGATTATGATAATGAAAGTGATCAAGTTAGTTTTACAGTTTACTAAATATATTGTCTTTATTTTTATGCATCTCTTCTGTGCACTTGCTATAAGCTTGATAATTTGAATGCTTTTATGCATCAAATGTTTTCTGTGTAATTAATCCTTGAAGCAATTTAGTGTTAGAACTAAACACTGTGCCAGTAAACTCACAAAACCCTTACATATTTGGGCATCACATGTGAGGATTGGTTTATACTAAAATAAGAATCAATTGAAAAAAAACAAAATCTTGAGAACTAACTGTAGTTTGACAGAAGCTGAGGCTTCACTGGATTCTGCACAGTGTACAGTTCTGTGTATGTAAAGCAACACCAGCTCCCCCCTGCTCTTTAAATCCATAAATTCAGGGTGCTCTTCTTTTTAAGACATTTAAACAATACTGTGGAAGTGTGATAAAACTAAAGTAAATGCAGTAAGGGGTCCAATATTCTAAAGAGTCTTTTGTGTTACCCGAGTAATAGCAATGGCTGCCAGAAAATCATTTATAGTCAAAATGTCTGAGAAGACACTGTTCTAACTAAACATTGCACCTGCAAATTCACAAAATCCCTACACAATATTCAGTGTATTATAGGATAGCTTCTTAGTCTATATCAAGCAGTGTAATAGCTTAGGTTTGCACTTCAGTATCCTCAGGAAGGCAGCAGTTACTTCTTCAGGTTAATTACTATGGAGACCTGGTAAATGTCAGCAGCCAAGCTCTTTGCAATTGGCATTTACCTTCTGTACCAGTGGGGTAAGAATCAAGCTGCTTATTAATTATGAACAATTCTTGGGTTAATACACTGCTTTCATTTTCCTACCATTTCACACATTATACTTTCCCACATTATAAACTACTAGCTGAAGTACCCGGCGTCACCCAGGTTAAAGTAGGGATGCTGTAAACATGAAGATTGCATATCTTTTATTGCTTAAAGATTTGTACTACATAAAATCTACTCGTGGAAAGGTTCTTGAATGCACATTTTTTATTTTTCCTTTTGGAGCAAAGATGTGAAGTTGTTTTTTCCCCACTTTTTACATGCAAACATCCAACAAAGTTATCCATGTGTGAAGCATGATGATGATTCCAGGTTCAAGCCCACTTTTTTAAGAGGCTGACCCTGCGCTTTGTTGGTGGACATAGCAAAACTCTAGTCTAATGGGGAATTGAATCTGAATGGCAGATTGATGGAATTATTTGAATTCTCAGAATGAACACATCTGCTCCCTTGAACGATCCAGAGAGTTGATGCATCAAGCCCATATGGGTGAAGCTTTTTTATCACTAAGCGAGTGTCACGACCACTAACCGACCCAGACCAGCTCCTAAGAGGTCTAATCAGTCCCAGCAGCAGAGTGATAATTACAAACGCCGCCGCACGTGTTAATTCTCATCAGACGTCTTACCGTGCGGCAGGCTGCATTATTTAAGCCTCCCTTACCCGCATATCACTGCTTGGTATTGAGTTCACTACGTGTTGCTCTACCTAGCGTTTCTTTCCCTTTTGCCTTACTGGATTTTCTGACTTCACCTTTTGCCTTTGGACTTCGGTTCTCGTCTCGCCCCTTGGATTGTTTGCTACCAGTGACTATTTTTTCGGTATTGACCCTGCAGTTCTTGTTTCGACCACGAACCTGTCTCTCGTTCTGGATTGTTCGCCACCAGTGCCTTTACCGGATCTTGACCTACCTTACGCCTTCGGACTACGACTCAGCTCCTGGATTTGCTCTGTCCGCCTACTCACTGCCCAAGGTTTCCTGCATCTGCATCGGATCCTTTTCACCACAACCTAGCTTCGTTACAGCGAGTTCCATTTGGGGGATCCAAATGTTGTAATTTGGATTGTGAGGTGGAACACCAGGTGGATGCAAGGTGTCCAAATACTCCACAGGGTATTGGACAACATCATTAGTATCAACACTTTTGAAAAGTTTTGCTTCACCAGGCATCTTTTTCAACATTTGATCATTGATGTCACCCACTGCATCATTTTTCTGTGCTTGTATTGCTCTTTCACTAAGCCAATTGGCATTCTTGTAGTTGGCAGACAAATTTGGGAATACAACACTTTCTAGTGCTTCTTTGGAAGAAACAGTGACATGCTTTTTATTGAACCATCTTTTTCTGTTGCCAATGTACCACTTCCTATTCTCAACATATTTTCAGCAAGGATTCCAGAATGCTTATCCTTTTTGACATGGACTCTCATGTTGGTTTTCAGATGAAGCTTCCGGACATGTTTCCACAAATAAGAGGCGTTAACCGAATCATACAATTTATCAGCTCTGGTTCCTTTTGGAATGACTGGCAAAGTTTGTCTGAAATGTCCGGACATAAAAAAATTAATTCCTCCCATAATTTCATCATTGCTCTTATGTCTTGCAGTACTCGATCAACAGCTTCAAAGGCATGCATGTGGGATGGAGGAACAAAATGTGTCTTGTCTAACTGTGGCTTTGCACCCCAGAACATAAAGCGGAACCCTCTGTAATTAAGCCAAGACACATGATCTAAGATATAAGATGTTTATTCTGCATGTTTATTATAAAACGTTTCGCTCTGACATTTATACGGGGAAATTATACTTATTTGTACATTTGAGCATTTTGTCATGTATCACTAGGTAAACTCATTGAGACACACTTATATGGGCGGTGCGCTAAACAGTTTGCTTCACTAATCTTTGCATGAATTTTATGTGATGTATATCATAGTATGTAGACATATTTCTGTATTACTAACTATTAGGGGGAGTGCCACTTTAGCTTGTTTGTTCCACAGTATAAAAGACCATCTTTAATTACTTTTTGAGTCTGGTTCCTAAAAGCCAGTCTCCCATATGCACATGTAATAAAGAGACTTCTCCGACAGATACCTGGACTTTGTCATTTGTTTGACACTATAGGGACATGATATACTCATCCCAGACAAGCTTGCACTCAATCAAAACCTGTGCAGCTGCTGTCCCTTTTGTGATGTTGCAAGTCTGACCAGATCAAGAGGCAATTTAAATGCGGATAGGCAGTCCTGCCACCAGCAAGGAGAGTTAAAGCTATATCTGATGATGCCACAGCAAGGCTAAAAGGAATGTGTCCTTGCGAATGGAAGTCTGCAAGGAGTAAGTTAGTGACAAATAATAATAATAATCGCTAACACTTATATAGCACTTTTCTGGACACTCCACTCAAAGCACTTTACAGGTAATGGGGATCCCCTCCACCACCACCAATGTGCAGCCCCACCTGGATGATGCGACAGCAGCCATAATGAGCCAGAACACTCACCACTCACCAGCTCTCAGTGGGGAGGAAAGCAGAGGAATGAAGCCAATTCATAGATGGGGATTATTAGGAGGCCATGATTGGTAAGGGCCAATGGGAAATTTGGCCAGGTGGCTGGGGTTACACCCCCTACTCTTTTCGAGAAACGCCCTGGGATTTTTCCAGAGAGTCAGGACCCCGGTTTTACATCTCATCTGAAGGAGATACTGTATATATTTACAGTATACTGTCCCCGTCACTATATTGAGGATTAGGACCCACATGGACCGCAGGGTGAGTGCCCCCTGCTGGCACAACTAACACCTCTTTCATCAGCAGCAACCTTAGTTTTTCCCAGGTCGTCTCCCATCCAGGAACTGACCAGGCTCACACCTGCTTAGCTTCAGTGGGTTGCTAGTTGCGAGTTGCAGGGCGATATGGCTGCTAGCAAATGTCTTTTCAGTTCCACCTGGAGCATCGAGGAAAAGAATCCACCATGATCAATGGCATCTAGAATTTTTCTTTAGGCATTTGCTTTATCTAATGTGAGCTTTGTTTCATTGCTTGCAACAAGCAACAAGCAACAAGCTTACAACATACTTTTTCAGTAGGGCGCCGTGAGTGCGGCAGCCTGTTGCAGCAGCTCCGGTTACTTTGTGATTTGTGTGTCCTTTTTGTTGTTACTACTGGTAGTTACATTAGTTTTAGTTTGGGATATCATTTACTTTCATTTTTGTTTTTCTCTCTCTCTCGGAGTTATGCAACTTTTTAAACCGGCGTGTACTACAGGCAAACCGGGCTCTTTTGTTTACACCAGAGACCAGCTCTTCATGTTACAGAAGTCGGCAGTGTTCTCGGGGGAGCGATTGGAGATCCCCAGAGAACTAATACAACAGAGCAGAGGCTGTAGATCCGGAGCAACATGTCGGGATAAAAAAAGGAGGTATAAACCTTCTTTACCCTCCATCATAATGGGGAATGTACAATCTCTTGCCAACAAGATGGAGGAGCTAGCGGTGCTGACGAGAAGCCAGTGGGAATATCGTGAGTCCTCTATTATGTGCTTCACAGAGACTTGGTTGAACGAACTGGTTCCCGACGCTAATGCTACAATAGAGGGTTTTCAGATGGTGCGTGCAGATCGGAAAATCAAGGAGAGCGGTAAAAGGAGAGGAGGAGGGCTAGCAGTGTTTGTGAGTAACAGATGGTGTAACTGTAATCATATTACTGTAAAAGAACAGCTCTGCACCCCGGACATTGAGCTACTAGCAGTTAGCCTGCGGCCATATTACCTACCTAGGGAGTTCTCTCAGGTTATTGTTGTGCTGGTGTATGTCCCGCCCTCTGCCAACGCAGCCTCAGCATGTGACGTCATACACACTGTTGCATCTGGACTACAGACTTGTCACTCACAAGCCATGTTCTTGATAACTGGCGATTTTAATCATGTTTCGCTCTCATCTACTCTGCCTACTTTTAGTCAGTTTCATAAATGCCCTACTAGAGATAACAAGACTTTGGACTTGTTGTATGCTAATGTAAAAAATGCCTACAGCTCCACATCACTCCCCCCCCCCCGGCAGATCTGACCACAACCTTGTTCACCTCCTATCTCTGTACAAGCCTCTTGTACTACAGCAACCAGTGACCACCAGGGCAGTGAGGAGATGGTCAGCAGAGGCTAATGATGCATTGATGGACTGTTTTGAAACAACGGACTGGGAGATACTCGGTGAGCCTTATGGAGATGACATTGATGGTCTTACCCACTGCATCACTGACTACATAAACTTCTGTGTTGACAGTGCAGTGCCCACCAGGAAAGTGCACTGCTTCTCCAATAATGAACCCTGGGCCACCAGTGATCTGAAGGCCATCCTAAATAGGAAAAAGAGGGCTGTTCGGGCAGGTGACAAGGAGGAGCTGAAGCAAGTGCAGAAAGAGCTGAAGGTGAGAGTTAAGGAGAGCAAGGTGGCTTATGGGAGGAAAATGGAGGACAGGCTGATGGAGAGCAACTTGACAGAAGTGTGGAATGGCATGAGGAAGATCACTGGATACAAGCTGTCCGGTGGCCAATAGAGTGAGGGAGGCCTGGAGAGGGCCAATGAGCTGAATCTTTTCTTTAACAGATTCGATACACTGTCCATTCACCTCACAGGCCTTCACCCCAGACACCCTCTTCATGTCCTCAGTCACTCCATCATGAGGTCCCTCCTACTCCTACTCCATCTTCCCCTGCCCTCCTTGGCCTATTCATTACAGCTGACCAGGTCAGAAGGGAGTTGAGGAGACTCCATGCAGGGAAGGCAGCGGGCCCTGATGGTGTCAGCTCCAGGGTGCTAAAGATCTGCGCGGACCAACTGGGTTCAGTGCTGCAGTACATCTTCAACCTCAGCCTGAGATTAGAAAGGGTTCCAATGCTCTGGAAGACATCTTGCCTGGTGCCAGTACCCAAAAAGGGGCACCCTAAAGTCTTGAATGACTACAGACAAGTGGCACTGACAACACACCTGATGAAAACTCTGGAAAGGCTTGTACTGGACCACCTCAGAACCCTGGCGAGTACAGCACTGGAGCCCCTGCAGTTTGCCTACCGGTCACACTTGGGAGTGGAGGATGCAGTCATCTATCTGCTACACAGAGCTAACTCTCACCTGGAGAAGACGGGGAGCATTGTGAGAGTTATGTTCTTTGACTTCTCCAGTGCCTTTAACACCATCCATCCCCCATTACTGAGAGATAAGCTAAGGGCAGCGCAGGTGAACACTCCCCTGGTGTCCTGGATTATAGACTATCTGACCTGCAGGCCACAGTATGTACGGCTACAGAGCTGTGTCTCCAAACAGGTGTCTCCAACTCAGACATGTAATTTGCAGAAGTTTTCAGATGACTCTGCAATTATGGGGTGTATTAGAGAGGGGAGGGAGGAGGAATATAGGAGCTTGATTACCAACTTTATGGAGTGGTGTCATCTTAACCATCTCCAGCTTAACACCAGCAAGACCAAAGAAATGATCTTAGACTTCTGAAGGAATAAGTCTCCGCTGAACCCTGTTTCCATCCAGGGTGAGGACATAGAGGGGGTACAGTCCTACAAGTACTTAGTGGTACACCTGGATGATAAGATGGAGTGGTCTGGTAACACTGACGCCCTGTACAAGAAAGGTCAGAGCCAACTCAGGCTCAGGTCCTTTGGTGTGTGTGTGGAACACTGCTACACATTTTTTATGAATCAGTGGTGGCAGCAGCCATCTTCTACACTGTCGTGTGCTGGGGCAGCAGCATCATGACAGGAGATGCAAATAGGCTCAATAAACTTATCAAAAAGGCTGGCTCTGTGTTGGGAATGAGCCTTGACCCCCTGGAGGTGGTGGCCGAGAGGAGAATGCTGACCAAGCTCACAGCCATCATGAACAACGCCTCTCATCCGCTTCATGGGACTGTTACTGGGCAGCGGAGCACTTTTAGCAACAGACTGCTCCAGCTACAGTGTTCAAGGGAACGTTTCCGCAGGTCTTTCCTCCCGGCGGCTGTCAGGGTGTATAACGCAGCCCTAGGCTAGGACTGTTACCCCTTCATTTGCTCGTCTATGGACAGCATGTTTGCGCCATTGTACTTTTTGGACAATCAGTCTGCACATTTTGCACATATTTTATTGTTTCTACAGTGACTATGATCATCGCATTTTGCACACACCTATGTATTTATTTATTTTATATTTATTTTGTTGTCTTCTGTTTTTATAACTATTCTGATGTCTGTTTATGTCTTGGGCTGGACTGCTGTAACACATCAATTTCCCTAAGGGATTAATAAAGTCTTATCTATCTAACAAACTCCTTCAACTCTTCTTTGTTGTAGGACGTTTCCTGAGCATTTCCTGAGAGATGCCACTTTTTTCTGTTCTTGGTTGAAGCAATCCAAATTGCTTCAGTTCTTTGCATCCTAACGAAACGACCTTGTCTTCAGTTTTCACCAGAGCCTCATTGAGGATAGTATCATCATATGAGGCATTTTTGTTCAGTTGCCTTGCATTGTAAATATGTCTTCACTGAGAGCCTCCTTGTGATTCTCCCAGAATGCCTGTGGGTTGGAAAGATGAAATGCAGTGAGTATTATGCAGAAGAGATCTCCAAGTCTATAAGGTGAAGCAGTCAATGTAACCTTTGTAAGAGCTTCATCCCAGTGCTTGTGATCTTCTAAAAGTCCATGGAGATTGCAGACTTCTCTGTAGGTTGAACACACTTTGCCTTCCAACGTCATTTGAAACACTCGGGACATTTGACCTCTAACAGTGTGAAGTAATAAACGCACATAATAACACTCTTCATTGTTGAGCTTAGACTCTTCTTAGGGCATCAGAGGCTTTGATTTCAGGAAATCCTTCAATTGATGTTCCTTGTAATCTTGGTTGCCATGTTCTTGATCCACTCACCCAAGAGAAGTATTTGGGAACTTCATGGTAAAGCAGTGTCTTTGCAAAATCATTTGAAGCACAGAGATCAAAGAAAGCTGCAATTTAGTGGCTTTTGGATCAAGGAGGGCTGCTTGATCAAGAGTTTCTCTGGATGATGCTCGGAGATAGGAAACATCATTGGCCATTTAAAACTTTGTCATCACTGTTACTTTCTTTGTTTTGGAATCCAAAAACCACCATCTTGTTGATATATTTGCACACATACTTGATGGATTTGACCGAGCTACAGTATTCAACATTGACGTGAGCCTTGAACGTTTTTGAGAGAAGTGGATTGGAGGGAACAACCCACTTGTTGTCCACAAATACTTCCTGACCATTAATCATGATGATTGCCTCATGGCCACCATCTTCTGGCTTCCTTCTCTTGTACAATGGATAACCATACCGATTGGTTTGAGTTTCATGTAAGAACTCTCTTGGATACTTCTTGGTGCATTTTCTGTCCTACACACAAGTTACGATTCAAAAGGACCACAGGGCACATTAATCATTTCTTTCACTACAACATCCAACAGAACTTGGTCATCATGAGGATCTGGAGTTTCAGCTGCAATAATTCTGTCAAAATCTTTGGGGTGAATCTTGTTGACCAACCAGAGCAAGATGTGAGCGTGAGGTAAACCTCTCTTTTGCCATTTTATGGTATACATGTGGCATCTTCAAGTTCAAGTTTGTCATTATACTCATATACAGGTATATGGTATAATGGAATGCTGTTTAGCTAGCTCTCAGATGATAAGTAGTACAAAAAAACAACAATACAATTGTATAACAAAAGAAAGACAGAGACAACAAGCAGTGTGCAAAACAACATCAGATGTGCAAAAACATGCATCAACAGGATGAAATAAAAGGATAGAAATTATGAGGACTTAGCTTTTTGACATGTAAGGTAGAGGCAGATTTCAATGTGTGTTTGAGTTTTTGGTAAGAAAGAAGGCACTGTGAGGTTCAGATCATAGGTGAGAGGTGAAGTGAGAGTGAGAGAGGCTAGGAGTTTAATTGTTTGATAGTGCGGGGGGAAAAACTGTCTCGGAGTCTGGTAGTCCAGGCCCGAATGCTCCGGTACCGTTTTCCAGATGGTAGAGGGTCATACAGTCTGAAGCTGGGGTGTGTGGGGTCTTTGATTATGCTTAGAGCTTTCCTCAAGCACCGTCCGTCATAAAAGTCCTGTATAGATGGGAGGGCAACCCCAGTGATGGACTGGGCTGTTCTCACCACCCGCTGTAGGGCTTTGCAGTCAGCAGTACTGCAGTTGCCATACCACACTGTGATGCAACCTGTCAGTGTGCTTTCTGTAGTGCATCTGTAAAAGTTAGTGAGGATCTGGGGACATATCTTAACCTTCTTCAACTGTCTTAGGAAGTACAGGTGCTGTTGCGCTTTCTTGATCAGACAGGTGGTGTTGAGAGACCATGTGAGGTCCTCTTTGATATGGACGCCAAGGAATTTGAAGTTACTGACCCTTTCTACTTCAGTCCCATTGATGTGGATAGGGGCATGTCTGTTTTGCAGTTTCCTGAAATCAATGATCAACTCCTTGGTTTTGCCGACGTTGAGGGTGAGGTTGTCGTCTTTACACCACGTAAGGAGATTGACGTCCTCCCTGTAGGTCCTCTCATCATTGTTTGTGATCAGACCTACAAGTGTGCAAACTTGATGATGGGGTTTGTGTTGTGTTTGGCCTTACAGTCGTGGGTGTAGAGGGAGTAGAGTAATGGTCTAAGCACACACCCCTGGGGGACCCCAGTGTTCAGAGTTAGTGTGCTGGAGGTGTGGTTTCCAAGCCTGACAGCCTGAGGTCTGCCTGTCAGAAAATCCCGAATCCAGTTGCAGAGGGTGGTTTTGAGACTCTTGAGTTTCTTGACTAGTTTCTCTGGAATGATGATGAGCTGAAGTCGATGAATAATAGTCTTGCGTATGTGTTCTTTTTATCCAGATGGGATAGGGCAGGGTGTATGGCAATGGAGATTGCGTCATCTGTGGATCTGTTGGGCCAGTAGGCAAATTGGTACGGGCCCAGTGTGTTTGGAATGGTGTCTTCAACGTGCTTCATGACCAGCCTCTCGAAGCACTTCATGATGACAGGTCTTGAATCACCAAAGATTTTGCTCCTTGTTGTTAAAAAATTGATGAGGGACATCACCTTTCTCCAAAAACCTCTTGTAATAAGATCATGTCTGTGGATTGCCTTTTGGCCAGGTAAAAGGTCTCTCTGTATCTCCTGCCATGTAGGGTTGCATGTGAAAGTAATGAAAAGGTCAGGTCTGCCATACTTTCTGACATGAGTCATGGCATCTTGAGTCTTTTCGTCAATGTATCTTGGTCCTCCTGTGAACGTGGAAGGTAATATCACCCTTTCCCACCCCACCAATGTTGTTGAAATCTCCATCACTGGTGATTAGATCTCTCAGACCCTGGTATGTCTCAGGTTGAAACTGTGCCTGATTTTGGCAAGTGAACAAAAGATACAACTTCTTGCATTAGGAATTTGTCTTTTCGCAAACCCCAGTTTGCTCTCCAGGAGACACATAGGCACACAGACAGAGAGAGAGAGAGAAGCTTGGGGACAAAGTGCGGGGTCAGCCATTTATACGGCACTCCTGAAACAGCTGAGGTTGCTCAGGGACACAACAGAGTAGGGTTCCTCTGCCAGCTGTGGGATTTGAACTGACAAAACTTCCAGTCATATGCGCATATCCTTAGCCACAGTGCCACTGCTCTGCCAAAGACACTCACTTTCAATTTTGGCATACATGTTAATGTACAGGTGGAATAGTTCTGTGCTCTTCAAAATGTGATTGGAACCATTTGATCTCACCATAATCTGGTAAGCATAGTAATCACTTGCAATTACTTTCTTTCCTGATGAGAGAGACGGAATGTTGATGAAGTAGCCATCTTGTCCTTT
This sequence comes from Atractosteus spatula, assembly GCF_055471065.1. Classification (NCBI taxonomy): domain Eukaryota; kingdom Metazoa; phylum Chordata; class Actinopteri; order Semionotiformes; family Lepisosteidae; genus Atractosteus; species Atractosteus spatula. The sequence continues at coordinate 18,445,266 of NC_142724.1, forward strand.
CCAAACTATTATTGGGTACTTGAGCGCATCAAAGAATGACATGTTTCCGGAATTCTCTGTAGGGTATCATCCCTTTGATGAAAGATAATGTCACGTTTCTTGGATTTTGAAGGTGGGCATAAATCCTGGCTTATTTACTTCTTTTAATGGATTTAGAATCATGAATTGTACTTTCTGATGTTTGAAAGGAAATGCCTGGACTTTTCTGTGTCCCCTTCCATCAGTGAGAGAAGAGGCTCTGATGGTTGTTCTATTGGCAAAAGGCTCACATTTCCATTATTGCAGCAAAGACCTAGTGGTTCATCCTTCCACGTCTGTACACTGCAGTGACTGCACACCACACTCATAGTTCCAATTTCAACAGCTTTGTGTTGTGAGATGTCCAAGTTGTTAGTATAATCAAAAGCTACATTGTGAAGGGCAAACCATCTTTGTCTTTGAGCTGCTTTTCTTGCTTGGTCTACCTGTTGCCTTGCTGCTCTTTGCTCATCTGTTTCTGCTTGGCGAGCTACAGGTGTTTGATATCTCTCTATCACAACATCACAATTATTTGCAAGTTTGTGCAGAGCAATAAAGGATAATGCACCACCACCTGACAATCAAAAAACTAATGTTGTGAATGTGAATTTACCACACTCTCAGCATGTTTGGAATGTCGAATGTTCATTGCTGCACCTGTGCTTTTAATCCAATTTATTGAAGAACAATTGGTGACAGGGACTCCCATCAGCTTGATATAAAACATGCCAGGTTTTAAATTAAATGGTCTATTGACCTTGAAGGTAAAAGGTTTTAGGTAAAAAAAAAACCTAACCCAAGATAAGATGGACTTGTGTAAAAAATTTCAAGTCTGGAGGATGAAAAATAAGAGCCTGTATAAAGAACAGACAAACACTGCAATTTATCAATATGAATGTTACCATCTTCCAAATATTGACAATTCTAGAAGTTTTAATGATATCAGCCAACATTTTAAGTTTTTATTTCTTTCAATATTTAACTTCACTTGGTCATAAAAAGTATAAATATTCATTATAAACATTTTTGCATTCACTTAGAATAGAACAGCTTGATAAACCATACTTTTATTTAAAGCAATTTAACCAAAACCTCCTCTGTATACTAAAATTAAAAAAAAACCCATTCACTTAATCTTATACTCTTGGAAAAGCTCTGCTTTTTACTTCCAAGCTTTAACCTTTTTAAACCATACACTCCAAAAGCACATTAATTCTGTGATCCTACTCCAAGCTATACTCCTTTAGTCAGTCTTATATAGCTTGGGTTCTGTGTCCCAGGTGTTAATTAATTGATCACCTGTCACCTATCAAACAGAGGATTTGCCTGCATTCTCATGAACAAAACTAATAATGTTTAAAACCCAATATCTACAGTTTTATACTCCAGACAAAATTTTAAAGCAACTGACATTTGTTTAGAAAAACTTTACTATTGTAAAAAAATAAAGAGAAGAACGACTTCAAAATACTGAAATGTGTAAATTTGGTATTTAAAAATGAAAAGCAATGAAAACAGAAAAATTAAGTGGTTGGCAACATGAATGGCAATTTATATAAATTTAAAAAATAACAAAATGTAATACGATTGAAATAAGTGTGTTATACATTACATGATTTTCTAATTACATAAATAAATAGGATGGAAAGTAGTGTAGTGTGCTCTCACGAGGCACCAGTTCTGTAGGGGTTTGGGCATTTACTGGGACAATTATTACTTGTAGCAGTAAGTCACAAAATGATTCTTTTAATGGCCTTAGAATCCAACCATGCGGTATAACTCAAACAACGCACACACACAGGTACTAATACATTTATTAATACATAGAATGTGCATATAAACATAACAGATCTTATCGTGAGGGTTATCAGAATACAAAAGGTATATATTCATTCAGTTACGAAGAGTTACTTATATCAAGAGGACATACGTTTGGTATATCATTCATTTAGACCGTTTCGTAATTGAACTTGGTTACAACTTCTACATTAGATACTCAAAACAAGTACATAACTCTTAGGAATTAAATTTATATCAACTGGTTGGGATAACAATTGAATTCTCGAGCTGTAATGCAGTGAAGTTGAATACTCATCCATTCTTTGGGGATTCAGATCTCCTGCGGGCACAAAGAAACAGCTGCAGGCTTGTTGCTGTCCAATCCAAGCTCTCTGGCTCAGTGCCAAGCAGTGGCCGTGCTGTGCGGCTTGCGACGTGGTGGAGAGATTCCTGCTGCGCTGCTCTCTGAAGACTCGCTAGTTAGTGTTGGCTGAAACTAGCAAAGTTTGTGCACAGGAGAAAAGTTACTGTGGGTCCCAGTGGGTCAGGAAGAGGACCGGTTTGTTCCTGATGAAGCTCTAGTTCTGAATACTGATTCAGCTGTCCACAGTTCCGACCTGTTCACGAGGCTTGCTGCTGGTGCTAACCTCGGGTGGATCCTTTGGTTACTCGAGGCAACCTCCGCTCTCGACTCTTAGAACAAAGGAAAGTTCTGGCACTTGGACACACTGGCCATTACGTGGTGGTCCGGGCTGAGTCTCAGGATGGTCAGGAGGCGCGCTGCAAGAATGTCCTGCCCTTGGGAGCCTTTCTGCTCCTGAGCCGTCCTGCCCTGGAATCGTTCTCCCCCTGGAATTCTCCTTAGGCTCTCTGTGTTGCCTGTTTTTACCTGGAGGAACTTCAGCTCGTTTATTGGCTGAAAGTTTCATGGGCATTAGAGACCCACGTGGGTTACTCGGCCCTACCAGTTCCTGATTGGCTGATGATAAGTAACCATGCCCTCTGACCTTGGGGTTGTAAACCACTTGGATGAGGCTGTCCCTTGGAATCTTGCAGACTTTTAGGCGCCAATGGATGACCATTGATCATGATAGCCAGGCTTAGCTAAGTGCATCCCCATTTGGGAGCTGTCCCTTATCAAAAGAAAACATCTTTAAATCAGCCTGCATGAATAGCTTCTCTGTGGCTGCACCACAGAGATGAAGGGAGAGATGGGACCTCACTGGCAAGGGAGCAGAAAACTTAATTCCTGTATTTTAATAAGCCTCGCCGCTACAGTAGTATTTCAAAATTGTACAACTAATGTTTTCGAATATTTTGTAAGAGAAAACTACAAATGCCTTCCTACTTCCTTAAAGCTCAAAATAAAACTTTACAGATGAAGCCCAATTAAACAAAAGAAAAAAATGGTTTTTTAAATATAGTTAGTGGAGAAAGGGTACTTTCCAAAACTAGTTTAAAAATGAGCATTTTGCAGACAACCATTTAAATCTCTGGATAGTAATTGTGAATGTTAAATTGTAAAGCTCTGAACATTTAAATATTAAGTGTCTGGTAAAAAAGGTTTTTTAAATTTACTATATTACTATGAATACATATTACAAAATGTGAAGATCTGAAACATTGGTTAAAAATGTGGGGAAAAAAATATTCTCACCTTCAAGTTTACTGTATTATGCAGTTGACAACAATTTGGTAGGATATCTTCAATCCCAAGAGTTTTTTTTTATTCTGAATTTATTTTAATAATGTGTAAAATAATTTTGTCCTCCTTTCCCTTTCAAATGTTTCAACATTTGACCTTCTTTACATAATTTTCCTTTATTCTTAACAGTTTTATGACTGTTATAGTATTGAACTAGCATTTTAACATTGTTATTTGTGTGTCATTTTTAATGTCAATAAGACAGTTTAGTTGAGATGAGATTTGAACACACAAAATAAAAACATTATCAGTTGCGTTCTTAGTGCAATGATCACAGAAATTGTATAAAATGATCGTATCACTTTGCTATTTATCTATTCACACATAATTGTATTCCTACTAAAAACCTGATTCAGGATATGGGACTATAATTTTAAAACTAAATAATTTCTTGAATTGGATGTGATATTTTAATATTTTTAATTGTTTAAAATTGATTTTAATTAGATTAAATATTGAATTCCTTGTAATAATTTGAATTCATTTGATTTACTGAAATGCTGCACAGCGAAACCCACTATGTTACTTTTTTAAAAAAAGGGCATGACACGTTCCATTGATTTCTGTTCAAAAACATTCTTGTCACAATATTTGAAGAGAGCTGGTGTCAGTGTCCCAGGCCTTCAGTGTTCTTGGTTTCTTTTCAGACACATTTTTAACACAGTCTAATAATTCATGTAAGTGTGATTATGTCACAGATTGTGACCCCTAATGCAGGAAGTCCATCAGCTTTGTAAATGACTACGCCACCTATTAAGGATAAAGGGTGCCAGGAATCTTCTCCCCTTGCCACAGGTTCTCTTATCTCTCAGAACCACCTACATATGAGCAACAAGCACTAAAACTGTTGAATGGCAGCGCACACAGACGCAGCGGCTATTCTGGGTCTGGTAAAAACGGTGCTAAATGTTGTTCCTGTGTTACATTTTGTCTCTAGTCCTAATTTCCTAAGAGTCTACGATCATCTGACCCTGCTAGACATTGGAAAATGATGCAAGGACTATCTGCTAAAATTCAGATGGAAAGATTAGGCGACCTTAACTTACTGTGAGGATCAGGTCCCACACTGGCGGCGCCACCTGTTGCAGTCGTCCGTATGAGAGGAGACACTCAAGCAAGTGGCGGGAAAGGAAACAAAAGTGGAATCCATGTCAGGCTAAAAGCCAATCCTCACAAACCGGCTCTCCCGTCAATTTTTCTTTCCAACGCTTGTTCTTTGGAGAACAAACTGGGCTATTTAAGATTACAGCTGGAGACCCAGCGTGAGATGAAGGAATGCTGTGCCCTTATTTTTACGGACACATGGCTAAACAACAACATCTTAGACAGGGCCATTCAGCTAGACAGACTGACCTCCTTCCGAGCGGACAGGAAAGCTACAGTGACTGGTAAGTCTCGTGGAGGGGGTCTGGGTGTTTCTATAAACAGAAAGTGGTGCACTAATGCTGCAGTAGTTTCCAGTCACTGTTCATCACTAGTAGAAATTATGACGGTGAAGTGTCGGCTCTTTTATTCACCAAAGGAGATTACTACTGTTATGATTGTAGCTTTGTACATCCCGCCCAGTGCCGACTCAAAAGAGGCACTGCATGTCCGTTATGGGGCCATCAGCAATTTACAAACTGCTCACCCTGACGGCTGTGTTATTGTTGCCGGAGACTTCAACCATGCGGATCTTAAGACACTCCTCCCTAAATTCTACCAGTATGTTAACTTTGCAACCAGAGGAATGAACATACTGGACCTAGCTTATGCAAATATCCTTGATGCATACATGGCTGCCCCCCGCCCCCACCTGGGCCGCTCTGACCACATTTCTGTGATGCTTATTCCTGCATGCAGACCACTGCTCTAACGTGCTGAACCGGTTTTGAAACAGACCCTGGTATGGCCAGAGGGAGCCACCTCAGCATTATAGGACTGCTTTGAGCACACAGACTGGAATATGTTCAGGGAGGCTGCTACCTATGAAAACCATATCAATCTAGAGGAGTATGCAGCATCTGTGTCTTGCTACATCAGCAGGTGCATAGATGATGTCACTGTTTCTAAATCTATTATCACACAGGCAACCCAGAAGCCATGGCTGACTGCAGAGGTCCGCGCACTGCTAAGAACTCACAATGTAGCATGTAGATCAGGTGACAAGGAAGCCCTTTGGACTGCGAGGGCCAACTTGTCTTGTGCCCCCAGGGAGGCAAAGCGCAACTACGCACGGAAGATTCACGGCCACTTCCTGGACACCAGAGACACGCGGCACATGTATCCAGGCTGTTACTGACTACAGGGCTAATCTAAGTGTCAGTGACAGAGATGCCTCTTTTCCGGATGTGCTGAATAACTTCTAAAACACTATACAGTGCCTTCGAGAAAGACCACACCTCCTCCAGATGATCAGGTGCTTTGCCTGTCCTCAGCTGATGTGAGGAAGATACTAGCAGAAAGTAACCCATGTAAGGCTGCTGGACCTGACAATATACCTGGTCTGCTCAAGGAATGTGCAGCACAGTTAGCGGATGTTTATAGAGATATTTTTAATATCTCCCTGTGCCAGGCAGTCATCCCTGTATGTCTCAAGACCACCATGATTATACCAGTGCCAAAGAAGTCTACTGTGTCCAGTCTCAATGACTATCGCCCCATTGGCACTCACACCAATTGTCATGATGTGCTTCGAAAGGCTAGCCATGGGCCACATTAAGGCCAGACTCCCCACCTCTCTGATGGCTCATGACTGCACTGCTAAACACATAATCAACTTTGCTGATGACATGACAGTGGTGGGACTCATTAGTAACAACGATGAGGTACCATACAGAGAGGAGGTGGAGCTTAAACAACAATCTGTCTCTGAATATAAAAATAAACTGAATTGAATTGAATGTAGATAAGACAAAAGAGATGAGGGCTGGCACTGATAACTCCCCACTGCACATCAACGGCCCCCCTGTGGAGACAACTAGAAGTACTAAGTTTCTTGGTGTGCATATCACAGATGACCTCACTTGGACCATCAACACCAGCTCCCTAGCTAAAAAAGCTAATAAAGCACAACAACGTCTCCACTTCCTGCAGCTATTGAGAAATTAAACCTCTCCCACCTCCCAAACTATACACATTCTATAAAGGTACCATCGAGAGCATCTTGACAAACTGCATCATTGTTTAGTTTGGGAATTGTAAGGTCTCAGACCGCAAGTCCCTCCAACAAATTGTCAATACAGCAGAAAACATCATCGGAGCCGCCCTTCCGTCCATTCAGGACATCTACCACAAAGGCTGCACACACAAAGCCTCCAGTAATATGGACAATCCCTCCCATCCCTCCTGCAACCTCTTTGCCCTCCTACCATCTGGTAAAAGGTATCGCAGTACACGGGCCAGCTCCACCAGACTCCATAACAGCTTTTTTCCACAGGCTGTCAGGCTCCTCAGCAAGCTCCTGGTACCTACTGCACCTACTCCAAATCTGGAAGCACTATGCACCCTGTGCCCTGTCAGAAATGTCTATATCTACTTTGTCTATATAGAATTGTCTTGTCTGAGCCTTGTCTGTATTCGCACCGTAGACCTGGAGAACGATATCTCGCTCCTCTGTATACTTGTATATGGCTGGAACGACAAATAAACTTGAACTTGAACTTTTAAAGTGTCGTTTTCATGTTCTCATTATTACAATGTTCATCACAACCCAAAACAGCATCTGCACACATCTGTAAAGGACACATCACCCTTTCCATTTAGGTGGTAAGAAAAAGGCACTAGAATGTCCTTATTACCCTGTGCAGCACTATTAAGTTGATATAGAAAAAGTAAATATTCCTCAAGAGTAGTCTCTGTTTGCAGAAAGAACAACCACAAAGAGGAATGCTGCCCAGTCCAGTTTCCCTGGTCTCTGCAATGGTCAGGTCATAATGGACATCCTCCTGCAGGCTGCACTCTGTTCCATTCTGTTCAGTATCAGCTCTCCAGGCCTGTATCTTGGTTCCTTGCCCCCAGGTCAACAGAGTTCCACAGTACCTCATTTCTGTCCCAGATGTCTCCTTTAGTCTTCAGTTCCTCTTTCCCGTGGTCTTTCAGAAAGTGAATTCCCTTGCTCTGTTTGCTTGTGTCAAGGTGTTTTTGGGAGGAAGAGAGAGCTCCCCATCTCTTCAGTTTCTTTTCCCTTTGGGTGAGCCAGTCCCATTCAGAGGGGGTTTACCACTGTCTCAGTGCAGTGAGGGGCAGGTGTTTCAGGTGATTTTCAGAAGGAATTTTTGGCATAAACAATATGGGTTGTTTGAGAACTGTCAGTATAGAGATTTCCAGGTGTCATGGGGCTCTATCACTTCTTTGTTTCACTCCTCTGCCCAAGGTCTGGTCCAGACTGGCAACCCCACAGACCTTCATGTGTCAATACCCAAGGTGTGGTGATTGTGATATGTCTGGGCAACCACTGTGTTCTTCGATTCTTGCTAATTGTTTCCTGCCTCACTGTCTGCATTTGATGACTTTTGATTAGGGAGGAGGAAACCATCCAACAGAAAAATTACAAGCACACCAATACTGACAACTCACTGGCCTTTACATATAAACTCAATTCATCACAGATAGATTTCTGTGAGACTTCCCACCATCAGAAATGTGCTGATGCTGACCACAGACCACTTTCAGTTTCTAGCTGGCCTCAATCCCGAAGTGGATATAGTTGATTTAGTTGACTGTAGTCAGTCCTTCATGGTCTATAATATTCTTCTACCCTCACTCCTTCTTCAGCAGTCCTCTCCACAGACTTGGGGAGTGCACTGGGCACTTGCTGAGGCACACGGCTTTCCTCCTGTGTTTCCCTGAAAAATGTCTTAGGTGGAGCTGTCATTTTGGGTGTGAATGCCCACAGCAGAAATCCCCAGACTGGAAACCCATCCCCTTTTCATCATGTGTTACCTGCCCTTTGTCTTCCTCTGATATTGACCTCTCCTGCTCCTGGAAGTCTGGGCATTCTCTGCCTTTGTGGTGAGTGGATCAGATGGTTTAGGAGGGTTGCCTGAACCACAACTCAATCATACATTTATTCTAGGAGAATAGCATGTGTGACTATACATTAGATGCTATTATAAGTACTTTTGAATGCTAGAGCCATACCATTTGTCCTGGAGGTAACCGAAAAATAAGGGGAGGTATAAAATTAAACTAGTGATCTAGTGGTAATCTAGTGGCAACTTTTAAATGACTGTGATCTCTGAAATCACAAATCACAGGTTAATGTGATAATTAACATGATTCTTAAACACACAAATTCAAGATAGCGGTGAGGTTGATCTGCATGGATTCAAATTAGGATTGCTTAATTTTATTTATATAGACAAGTTTATCAGGAATAAAAATAATATATAAACAAAAGGGTTGTAGAAAGAGTTCAAATTAGAAAAATTGCCTAAGTATTGTATGGTACAATTAAGTGTTAGTAATTTCAAATTCTAATTTGAGGCAAAAGGCATAAAGTTACATTAAATTCTTTTCAAGATCAAGGCTTTACACTATCCCTATCAAGCTCTTGTAGGGGTTATGTGAATTTACTGCCACAGTATTTAGTTGTTATAGTAAAATGGATGAGTTTCACTTGGCTATTATGAATCAATTATTAGAGCAACATGGAGTCTTCACAAGGATTTACATCACAGCGATAACATTTATTGATAAATAGAAACAAAGCGCACAGAAAATATTAAAAATATCAAACTGATACAGAAGAAATACATAAAACCTGGGATATTATGTTAGTACACCATTGGTTACACTAATCTCTCACTAGTCTAATTAAAATGATCAACATTCGTGCAACCACTTTATTTCAGCAGCAGCTTTTCAAATACAAAAACACAGAGACAGAAACCAACCCAGAATACACCTTTGAACTTTTTAAAATTTTACAGACATTACAGACTCCTGGTTGCAATCTACAATTAAAATTTGGTGCAGAAAATTAGTTCAGTACATGTAGCTACTATTCTAACATGGCTCAAAAACTCTGCTGCATCTGAAAAAGCATCATAACACCCTTTCTCTCTCCGCCTCTATAGTCGTGAACACCTAGCTGTGCTACTCTGTCCATCAGGGCAAAGAAATTTGCTTGGGTGATTAGAGGTACAGTGTTACCACAGGTTCTATGCAACACACATTGTATTTGGAATAGACCCCGTGGTTAGCACTAGGTTTTAGTTTCCCATCTGAAAACAGCAGATTTGAAGTAATTTCACTCATGTTCTATACTTACACCTCCAACCCTTTTACAAAGTTGAGGACATTAGCATTGTGCTCTTTGATTTTCATTTCTAGCTTTGTAGAAAGAAGAGTGTAACAGAGTAAAAACTCTATTCACAATGTAAATATTTCACACCCCTGGTTTTACTTAAGATCTTTTTTCTTTCTTTCTGTAAAAAAAGTGTAATGTTTCTTTTGCACAGTATCAAAAGTCATGTCTAGTATTTTTTCATCTACATTTTCAAGTATGGATCGCGTATAGCGGTGTGGTGATCGGTCGTCATTAATACTTTTTAGCAGCTGCCTTATCTCCCAGTGTAATGTGTAATAGTAAATGTATCCAGGGCTTGTGTGATGTACAGAACAATTGCTAAAAATCAGCCTAAACTGAGAGTTATAAATTTCTGATGCTGCAATTGACACATCTTCGTAACATTTCTCTTACTCGACAGACAAACATATGTGACCCATCTGCCTCAGATCATCAATCAAACAGGCTTCACATTCATCAATCAGAACTCTCTTTAAACAGTGGATGAAGATGCAACAAACAACCGACTTTACAACCTGGTCCATAACAAAGGATGCATTAGGATTAGCTAAACTAGGTTGACCATCGTCTTTATTTACATTAAATAAGATATTTACCATTTCTATCGACTCTTTCGCATTAGATATTGTCGGTTCCTCACCGGAATCACTTTCAGAATGGACAGGAAATCCAGCGTCCGTCTGGTGTCTGGTGCCAAGTGTTGAAAATAACATACATTAAACATAGATTGAAACCACAAATCCCATCAGAAAATGGTGTAATAACATACCGCTTCAGTTTCCCCAACAGCGTGTTCTCTATTCAAAGAAGCCGTCTTCGTAGCAGCCAATGACTGGTCCTGACAGCTCAGGCAGGACAGTTTTTGCCAGAGACCCCAGCTAATTTTAAGCATAAACACCAAGTTCGTAACTATGCTAAATACACAGCACACCAGTTTTCAATTGGTTGGGGCGCTATAGCACACCCCATCAGCACCAAATTAATGCAGACCCACTCCCACCACCCCTCAGGATTTGGGGAAGTAAAGAAATTGCATTGAATTTAAAAGATGTAAAGTTTTTTTTTGTTTTAAGAAGAACATGTGGGCAATGGATCTAAATTTTTGTGATGTCTTCAATGCAGTTGGAACTGTGATAGGCTAAAGAAGTTTGAAAATAATTCTCTACACAGTGTACATAGTTTTTAAACATTAAAAAAATTAAATGTTTTAAAATTATTTACATTGAATAATATAGCCAACTTGTAAAAGTTTGAAAAGAGTTCTCTACACACGGAACGTAATGTTTTTAAACATATTAACGTGCACACCACCACAAACCCTCATGATTTGGGGAAGAAAAAATAGATTGAATTAAAAGAAGCACAGTGTGGGAATGCATCTTTAAATTTTACTGATACCTTCTCTGCTGTTGGAACTGATAGGCTTTAAAAGTTTGAAACATTTCTACACACAGTCATATGCAGCATCCCCCTCTCCCCACCATCTAACGATTATAACCCCTATGTCGAAAATCAAACCATCCACTTTGTTATCTAGTGTAATCTGGGTTAGAGGTTATGGGGGGGGAGGGGGGTTAGGGTTCATATCTCTAAAAAACATACTGTATCTCTTAGAACTTTCGGGTGTGGACAGTGAAGTGACCTAAAAATCTACAGATGCAGCCATTGACAGTGCACGGTACAAACCCATAGTGCACGCAACTGCCTACGTCATACCGCAGTGCGTGATTGGCTGGCCAAAATGACCGACAGGAGCACTCGTAGTGCGTTGGTCGGTCGTGGAAAGATTTAATCATTTAATGTCTTTACTGTGCATGTTTTAATCCGCTTACTATTGAATATTTATATGGAATTTTTCCACTAAAGGGAAATTTTAGTAGCTGAGCATAAAAAAGAATAGGAGCATAACGCATCTGAAGGTCATAATGATATTAATTTAGGACCATAAACATATTATGTAAACTGTATATTGCTGGTCTTGGTAGTTTAAAGAAAAAATACACACCAGTATTCAATTTCTCCCTAAACATTTTAAGCATTATTAATACTATTAGTGATATCTTCGGTAAAGACTTTGATGCATAAAATATTTTTGCATAATTAAAATATTTATGTTAAAGGTGGTAGGTTGTGTACTTTTGTCCAACTGAGCAATCTTGCTTTCATAAAATATACCAACTTCTAAATGTATAATGATTAACATGCTGTAATACAGTTTAAATTTAAAAGTCTAAAGAGTATAAACTTAAATTCTTAATTGAATAAAGATTGTCCCTCAGCAGTGATCGGGATTTGAAACTGGGTGTTTTCTGGTGACAGTTCAAATGCTGTACATGAGAGGTTGAACTTTATTAGCTCCTCCTGGCGGTTTTACAAGGTGATTCCGGATACTATTAACATAATCTAATTTGCATATGGTAAATGATGGGTTAAGACGTGTTTTGATGCGACACGCCCACCGTATTGTACCGCAGCGTACCCCGCTTGTTTTGAATGGCTGCATCTGTACATAAGGACATGGCTTGCAATGTCCAGGTGTGTCGGTCTCTGAGAGATCTTTGGATTTCAAAGAAATAGAACAATGGTGAGCAAAGAGCAGATACAGACCTCAGAAGACTCACTTTTTTCAAGCCTCACGCTGCAGGATTTGATGGATGACAATGATTTTCAACATTTCTCGGGTATGCATATTTGTGAAATGGCAGCATTGCTAGCGAGAGCGTGTCTCATGTATCCATATCGTTTCCATTAGATGCAACCCGACGCAGGAAACGGGCTCGACGGGGAATACATGCATGGTGTTGGTCATCAGAACTCTCCAGCATCGGTGGGTAATAATTACGACCGTGTACATCTCACTTTTAGGGATATTGTTCTCGGTGTTTCGAATCCAAACAAAGAGGGTCGAATAATGGTGAATGTCATTCTCATGTTAGCAAAATTTTACATACATACTGTATGTGTAGGGTAAAAAAAAACTCCTATGTGCTTTAAAGAATTTTCTAACTCATTCAAGCTATACACAAATTCACTAAAAATATTAAAAAATAAGTTTGGTGAGTTGGTCTACAAAAATCTTTTAGCATATACATGTATTTAATGTACCCCACTAACACCACAGAACCTCAGTACTGTGGACAAAGTGTTTTTTCTTTTTTTCTGTTTCTGTGTCGCTTGTTGTTGGCTTTGCTTTGTCATATTGTGACATCTGTATTTATATACTCCCATTTGTTGTCTGAGTGAGTCTGGTTGTCAGCCAATGGTTGTAGCGTACGTAAATGGTGTCACACACATCAGCTGTAGAGAACTTAACACCATTGCAAGCGAGAGCATGTACCCCATTCATTTCCATTAGATGCTCCAGTTATACAACCGGCACAGGCAACAGGCTCGACAGGGATTAAACCTGTGGCTTCATCAGGACTGTCCAACACCAGTGGGTAATAATTACGACACAGTCTTGAAGTTAGCCAGGGGCTCTCTGCCTTTTTTCCGCATTATGTTGTGTATCTGCAGGCACTGGTAAAGGCCCGAGAACCTACTGTACAAGTTTAAAAAAATCTTTCAATACCACCTCAAAATTGTGTGGAAACTCAGGCCATTGTCCACAGAAATCCAGAGGAGAAGCAGAGCAATTCTAAATCATCTTTGGGAAATCGTGTGTATTACTTAAGTGTTGTGTGTGATGCATTAAAACACGATTTTATCAATCACAATTTAAGGGGAATTTAACTAATAAAAAAAATTCCTGCTTACATCGGTTTTCTATTTTCTTGGTAATTTGTGGTATTCAGTATTGTGGTCTACACCTAACACCCTTTTTTTCTCATCCGTACAGACACTGCACAGGCTTCAAATAATGTTAGCGAAGCTCAGAACATAAGGCACAGCACAACTGTGATGCCGAAGACCCTTTTAGCCAATTTCTGCCTGGAATTTCTTTCCCTTAAACATTTTGTTATATCTCTGCAGCAGAACATAGCAGAAACCTGGTTCAGGTCTTACATTGAAGCTAACCCCCTTGGCTTTGAGACAGTCAAATTCCTTATATTTCATAATGTTTCCACTCAGCAGACAAACATATGAAAAAAAACAGCAGGCGGAAATGTTGTTTTGGTCTTCAAAGGTCAGAATTTTAAATTCTAGGCCTTGTCCTAGGTGTCTACTAGCTTGGATAAAAATCTGGGACAAATTGATCACATGTTTTGTGAAGACTGGACATGGAATGAAATTTCTCACATATAAATAAATTATAAAAAATATTGAAAGCAATAACAATAAAAACCATTGCAATTGTTACAAAAACCTTTAGACACTGCTAGAGAGCCTTTTTCTGCTCTTAGGCCAATGACTGCAATGACTGACAGCTAAAAGGCAGGCGGAGTGCAGCCTGAGGCTTCTAGAGGAAGTCTCACCCCCTAAGGGCTCTGAATGGCTGAAAATACAATACTTTGGAAGTCTATCATCAGATAAAAAGTGACTTTGTGATTGTCTAGTTTAAAACAACGTTTTTTTTAAGGCTCCGGTTGTCCTTTTTCGATTGATAACAGGTTTTGTGGTTTTGTTGGTAAAAAACTATTAAATATGATGCAGGAATCAAAAGTAAATATTAATTTACACCATGGTCGCTTGAGACTATGTCTGGCATGGGCTAGGTTTGATTAAATGAATGTTTTTTTTCGGTTCTGAAAATGGTTTTGTGAAGCTCTAGTTGAACCTTTTTCGATTGATAAAAGGTTTTCTGTAAAGGTTTTGTGGTTTTGGTGATGTAAAATGATGAAGTGAGATTCTCCTTTTAATTCACGTTTCTTAGACTGTAGCCGCTTGCGTCCACAATTGCATTAAGAAGTGTAGGAGCTACATAGTTCAGTCACTAGCTACGCTGAACACCAATGAAATGGGTAAAAAGAGAGAATTAGAGAGCCTAATATCTGTTTTTTTGAAGATCTTCAATTCAATCTACCAAAAAATGTCCACTCTTTTATCACTTTTCTTTTTGACTCAGCTTCTACAGAGGATGCAGCTCTAAAGACAGCATTCCGCGATCTGGCAATGGGATTTTATGGTGTAAATTCCTCGAACCTGGATGGATGTAAATGACTAAACATGCAGTCTCAAAAGTGTTTAAAAGACCAACCCCTTGATAACACCACGCGTCGGTATGTTAATAAAAAAATTAAAGTTGCAAAAGCATTTTTGCTGAGACGCAAAACATTCAGAGAGAGACACAACATTTCACATCTCCAACCTAATCCACACAATGAGAATGCAGTGGTAGAAAATAATGTAATGGTCAGGGGTGGTGCAGTAGAACTGGATAACGATTACTGGTTGTGATGAATGATGAGAATAAGGTTGGTGGTGGTGGTGATGCGAATCGAGACCCCTTAGTTTTCCTGGAATATGTGTGCTGTATAATCATTTTAGAGCAACAGAGCACTTTGATTAATTCTGTTTTTTAAATTTTGACAGAATAGATTCATATGTACAGGCTATAGACACCATTCATGGTGCAGCCCAAAGAATATTGGATGAAATTGCTCCAAGTGTAGGGCCTAATGATTTAGTACAGTTGCGTTTGTCTTGGCATGTTTAATAACCCGCTTTTCTTGCTCAGAAGGCGGCCTGGAGAATTGATTTTTTAAACCACATCTCAGACCTCGTACAGAGCCATACAGAAGTTCTTATAGAGCCTCAGATTAGTAGTTACGGTATATGGAGAGTGGTGCCCGCAGAAGGTTTAAATCCATTTTGTACAGTAGGGTAATTGAACGGGAAAAATGGCACCTTATTGATTTACGTTATCTGGATACTAATCTATGTTTCGCAGGCTGTGTGTACGGCTTGATGAATACTGGTTGTGGTGATAGGGAAATGTTGCAGGGGGCTAAACAATTACACAGCGAGTTGGGTTTTTCAGAGAATCTGAAAATTTGATTTCCTTGTCAGATGTTGCAGCTTTTGAAAAGCATTTAAAGATGGTTATTAAAATTTTGTACCATGATCAGACGAAATATTTTACATCGGGCCCCATGCCGCCAGAATCTACAATACGTTTTGTTCTACTGCATGAAGATCATTTCTACGGGATTTTAAATATTAAAGCCTTTGTGGGAGCCGCATATTTTTGTAGTCACTGCCACGCCGCGTATAGCCACAAAACTGCACGTTCATGCATTACACCTTGTAAAACATGTTTAGATCCCCAGTGTTGCGAAATTTAGTCATACGTTCAGAATTGCCCTGTCTGTAAGGTCTTTCGTCAAAGCTCTCATGTTTGACGAGAACCCCCACTAATCAGAAATGTAAAGAGAAACTTTGCTCGCTGTGTAACAGCTTACTTGACACCCCTGACATGCATTTGTCCCCCATTGGTCCATCACTACATCATCACTGCAGTTGTGACATCATCAATCAACTCTCGACCAATCAGCAACTAGATCTACAGTTTAAATATCGAAGAAGTTCCGACCTCGAGAGCTTTTCGGCTAAACTTCGGTTTGCTTCAGCTCATGTTCGCATTTGCTCGCTAGTGTTCGTGTTTTTCCGTTGTTAGCTTTGGCTTCATTTGTTTGTTTTGAATGTGTTTCATTATTCCCTTGCCCGCACTTGTTACTTTCCTTTTTACCTTGCTTGTGCTCATTTGTTACCCTATTCCTTGCTGGTGTATTTTCTTCGGTATTACCCGTATAGGTATAGGTAAAGTGGCCAGGTAACACTGTGCACTCGTAGGGTAGTTTTCTGTCTAGGCACACTGGGTTAGGGGCGTGTGCCACTCATATGTTTTGGTTCTGGTTAGTCAGTGTAGGGAAGTTAGGGCGCATGAAGATGCAGAAGACCCTTTTGATTTTTGTTTGTTTAGGTTAGTTAGGATAGACCTAACTGTATTAGCCAGATCTGTTTGGGTTTGTTATTTTCTTTCCTTTGGCACCTCTCTTTTTCCCTGTGTGTTATTGTGTCCTGTATACAAACCAGTCACTTATTCACTTTTTAAAAATAATTCATTTTTGCACCAAACTTTTGTTGTCATGCTTCCCAAGTCCCTCACCAGAAACCCACCTGCATCCAAACCCATCCTAAATGTTACACCCCTTTACCCCTAAACACCTGGGGTCGTAACAGGGACACACATTCCAAACTACAAATACACTCAGCACATTTACAACAACAGAAGCTGGGAATATTATGGTGAAACTTGTTTAAAGGACTGTTAATAAATTTATTGATGGAAGTTTCAAAAACTATACTTTCATATCACACATTGGAAAGGGCTATGACAATTACCTAGTAATCCGGCAGCTACTAGATGAAAAGATGGATGTTGAACTAATTAATCAGGGTGGTAAAATAATGTGCATGACCGTAAAAGCTCTGAACATCAGATTTATCGATTCTCTAAACTTTCTCCCTATGAAATTAAGCAAATTGCCATCAACCATGGGATTCCCCAGGGCTAAGGGGCATTTTCCACACTTTATGAACACTTCAGAAAACCAAAAATATGTAGGACCGTTGCTGCCGCCAGAACTTTATGCTGTTAACTACATGCTTCCGAGCGAGAAAGCTGAGTTTTTGGAATGGTATTAAGAATGTAAGGGAAATGTGTTTAACTTGCAGGCTGAACTGAAGCAATACTGTAAGCAGGATGTTGCAATTCTAAGAGAAGGTTGTGTCAGGTTCAGAGACGAGGTCATTAACATGACCAGACAGGCATGTGTGACCGAGTTGGGGGCTGTGGTGCGTGTGGTGTGCACTGACCCCTTCCAGTTTGTGACCATCGCTAGCATGTGCATGTGTGACTGTCGCGTTTCCACGCAGGGTCATGCCCTCCGCTGTTCCACCCCGCCGGTTCGTCCCGCAACACCTGGGACGCGAACCTGGGTCTCCGGCGTAACGCAACAGGGAACCAGCCACATGAGCTAAAGGAGACCTCCGTCAGCCCATGCAGCTGAGGTCCCTGCTACGCACAGGGAGGGTGATGACGTCACCGTGTCTGAACTAGGTCCGCTACACCCTCCTCTGCTGATTTCACCTTGGGGAAGGACACTCCCGTCTGGGTCATCGCACTGTAACGACAATGCTTATTAATAAGACAGAATTAAGTGTTGCTGTGCTTTGAGATGAGACCCCATCTCTCTTTCTCATCTTTGTTGTGCAGCCACAGAGAAGCTATTTATGCATTTCTGATTTAGGGTGTTTTCTCTCAGATAAGGAGAAGATCCTAAATGGGGATGCGCCCAGCCATGCTTGGCTATCACGATCAATGGTCATTCCTGGTGCCTATCTGTCTGTGAGATTCTTGGGAACATCTGAATTGCGGTCCTAGATGTCAGAGGTCATTGTTACTCATCTCTCACCTTGACCAATGAATCAGGAACCTGCTGGGCGTGGTAACCCCATGTGGGTATGAAATGCCTGCTAAACTTTTGATCAGTCACCACCTGTCTTGGTCCTGGCTTAAAAGACACAGCTCAGAAACTTTGCTTCTCCGGCCACTTTTCACACCCTGAAAGACAATCACATGACGGCCGGTGTTGTCTGTATAGGGACTGGAACCTTGTTTCAGCAAAGTATCGGCCTGGGGAATGCCTGTACGTAAATTGCTAGCCAAGCCAATGTGGTCGCTTCGCTTGATCACTGGAGTATACATTTGGACTCTTGTCGACAACCTGAATATGTTTTTATTCAGCAGCAGTGCTACACCGGAAGCAAACCGAGTTTCTTCCACCTAAAGAGTGACTTGTTCGGACCCGCGGTCACCCTCTGTGCATAGAGACTTTCTACTAGTCAGCCGGACTACTAGTAGGTCCCTGAGAAAGACACTGTTAGCGTGTCGCCACAGCAGAAATCTCTCCTTCTAATTCATCCGACTCCGAGCTGCACCACGACTGGTTGACCGGGAGCCAGAGGAAGCCGGGACAATCCTATTGTCTTGGTGCCCGTGCCGGGAAATACAAATCCATATCTTGATAAGTAAACCCAATGTTCTACATTGCATCTCAAGAATTCAATTGTTACCTCAACCAAGTTGATATCAATTCAATTCATATGAGTAATGTATTTACTTTTGAGTAGCTAATGTAGACTGATTAAAGATAGTATAGTCGAACGGTATACTGAAGCATATACTTTGTATCTCTTTGTGTTTTGCATCTCTTTTTGATTCTATACCTTGCACTTTGATAACCCTCAGAGTAAAATGCCAACTGTATCCAAGCAGACTGTTATATGTTTATATGCACAATTTATGTATTAATAAATGTATCTCGTTTATTGAATCCCTGTGTGTGCGTCGCTGATCGATTGATTTTCTAAAAGCCATAACGGACCACCTCGTGATTGCTACTTCAATTAATAAATTGTCCCAGTAAATTCACAAAACCCTACACCTCTCTGTGTCCAGCACCACTATGATGAGAGAGAGACTGGCAAGGGAGCAGCAAACTTAATTCCTGTATTATTAATAAGCCTTGCCACTACATATCCCCCCTTTTTGAAGGTCACAAGGTCCTGAGATGTTGTGCTCTTCAAACAAAAACACAAGGTTAAGTGATGTCCCTTGTATCATTAAAACACTAACCTTTAAGGTCCGCATTACTCCTCAAGAATTCATACAGGAACCAGCATTGGAAACAAACATTATGAATAACATCCGTTAGAACAGATGATAAGTCACACTCACATGAGAAGCTGACCATCACTTAGGTTATCATAGCAACTGGAGTATGTCTAAACAAGGTAGGAGAATTCATCTCAGTCTAGGCATTACACATCAGGAAGTTCACTGTCAGTATCTGTTACCTCAGTAGTAGGCAGATATTTGGGAGAGGTCACTTCCTTTCTTTTGACATACTACCTTTGACTCATTCATGCTACCTGGCAAAATCTTGATGTGAGAGTACAGCATTCAGTTTACCCTGCCAGTCATGATCCAGCTACCCAGCAGCAGTGTTACAATAACTGTTCCCAGCCCCCTGATGAACCACAACAACTGTGTTGGGCACCTACCAGGGTGGTTTGGAGGACCGTTCCATTAAAAGAACACTCAACTACCTGTACCCCTTCAAGGCTTACTGTTTCTTGGATTTTACTGCCAGTGTGGCACCTGAAGGCATCCACGACCTCACGTTTGGTCTTATATTGTCTGGTTCTAGACAGTACAGTGTTAAGTCACCAAGATGCACTATGTCCTCCTCGGGAACTTGCAGGAAAACTGTGTGATTAGGCAGCTGCATTGTGGTAGCTGTATCATGCCTGTTATAAGTCATAGTGACAATTAAATGTGGTGTGCTGACCAGCCATTTACTTCCCACCTGCTCTCCATGGGGTTCATTAACCTCCCTCTGCTCGTTATAGTAGCTTTACACCTTCAGTGGTGGATCATTTAGACACAGCCAATGCACAGCTTTGGTAGATATACCCATCTCAAGATTTGGAACCAAATTCAATCTTGGATCGCCTTCTGGGTGAGCTACAAGCGATGGGGTGGTTAACGTCACATGCTCCTCTACCGAGAAGAGTGGGATCAAGTGGGTTGGGAATTTGTCCCAAGGCTAGACTGGCTACAGTGGCACTAAGCTCCCTTAACAGGTCTTGTGTCAACATTCTGGCTTGTTGCGCACAAGCGTAAACCCACTGTATAACACCGACAATCCTGCCCACTGGGTGGAGGATAAGAATTAACACTGTTCCATAGAAAGTTGCCCATAGGGTTTTCCCTAGGCTTTCCAGCTCTTGCTGCTGTTGATACAGCCTGTCACTACCCTCTGGCATCTCTGACATCTGCTTTCTTGGGGCAGTCAGGGTGAGAGTGCCAGTAGCAAACAAACCTACCAAAAATACCAAACGCACAACAGTGGCGGCAGTAATCAGTCCTCCCAAAAATCTTTTAGGGTGGCTGATCCCAGTCATCTCCTTCTGAGTGACTGTTGTTTTTCTAAGCTGGTGCAGCATGTACATGGTGTCTTTCTCAGTATGCCATGTTCCATCCTGGGCAACAACATCCTGGAAATCTTGGGAGATCTGACGCAGCTGCTGATGCTGCTCCTCCGTTTCCAGGGCATCTGCTTTTTCAATTTGTTCATGCCTGTGCTCTAGGAACCCCACTGGGGGTGGTGCAGCGGTGGAGCATGCCTGACCCCCGGCTGAGTGGTCATCTGGAGCACCTGAGTGATCTGGGATTGTTACCCCATTCTCATTGTTCAGGTCCACCCTGCACCCCTCCTGATTGAGGAATCCCTCTACCGGCATGTTTGCAATCGTTCCCTTCCCTTGTTAGGGGGTCAGGGAGCTGCCCCAGCACTGGGATAGCTAGTTTACAGTCTTTGAACTCGCTATCACTCACCAGGCCCATGTCAGTGTGGGCGGGGATTCTGATACCCCCCTTTGCCATGTTCTGCACTAACAGACAGGTGGCTTGACCATCCAGCTCCAGTCTGGGTGTACCACCGTGTCACACAATGGCCTGAGCAAGGGTTAGGTTAACTGGGGTTAGGTTTGGCCTTTTGAGGCCACCATAGGCTGACTCACCCCGGAAGTACTGACACCAAACAAACAGTGAGTAACATCCATTTTGAGACCGCTCTCCATTCACACCACAATACTCACTCATACCTGTGTTTAAGAATTTGAATGTATGTGGAATTAGGTATGTTTATGTACGTGAATGTATATGAAATTAAGTAATAGCAGTTACTAGTCAAGCCCTGAGTGTGCACCCTCAGGAACTTATCTAGCAACCGCTCAATGGAAGGTGTATGAATGTTGTATTTTCTGTGCTATCTGTACCCCATGACAGACTCCTCTGTCACATTACCTCCCTCCTCAAAATGATTATTTTGTTTATTTCTTTTGCACATTTATTTGAACATTTCCATCGATTGTACAAGCACTTGGAAACTGTCCAATCCCTAGTTCGTCTGCATTTTCTTTCTGTGTCTTCTAGGATATAATGCCGTGTTAAAATTGGGTTTCCAATAATCCCGCAGCAAACTCTTGTTTTTATGTCCACTATAACAGACAATCTCCCTTGCTTTTAACCGAGCGTTTCATAATTTCCTAAAATGAAAATGCGACAGAATTCTGGGCTACCCCTATACAGAGATTACGGTAGGCTTCAGAATGGTGATTGGCTGACACCATCTGACACCCCTCTGATTGGAGAAAAAAAAACTTGCTGATCTGTTCTACATAGCAGGAAGACATGAGCATATGCTGCTTCTATTCGAAACGTGTATTTTAAAAGTTTAATTAGGAAGTAAAAACATTAAACGCGTACACAGATTTCTAAACTGATCAGGAGGAAGAAAAATCACCCGTGTTTCGCACATAAAAAGTGGTTATTAACTATTGAAACCTGTTTTTTTATTTTATTTTTATTTAGATTAAGAGTTCCCGTCACCCTCATTTCCGTTTAAATCGCAAACCCGTGTTTAATTTAATATTTTTATTGATTCACAATCTGGCAATGCAACGTAAATCGTTATCTTTGTCTTCTGCATAATAATGTTCACCACTCTGTTCAGCAAATTAATAATTTTCTCGGAACGTTTCCCAGCGTAATATTGTATTTCATTGCAGTTTGACAGATTGTCTTTAAATCAATTGTTGTCAGAATATCCCCACCTCCAAACAAGAACTAAATTGCAACGATTTTATTAACTGGCTGTTTCAGTAACCTAAAGTATATATCTAAAGTAATAATTTAACAATATATGTAAATGTTTTAAGATATGTTTATGTTGTGAATGTCTGTAGATTGTATTTTATTTTTAGTTTTTGTTTTGTTTCACGTTAATTTTATAAGGGAATCTTGATTAAAATACTTTTATTTTTTCAGACAGAATTCACATTCGCTGCAGCCAAATGGCCTTGCAGATCAGATATCAAGGAACAAAACAATTATCGCGCCCGGCTCCTCAATGGAATCGCTTTAACACGCTAATGCGTTGGTGTAGCACTCTGTGTCTACAGTACATTGTGAACAAACCGGTTTCACAGGTATTTTCAACCCCAGCCACTGTTGTTTCATCGGTTGTTATCCTGTAAAGCGCTTTGAGGAGCCACCTTTAAAGGTGCTATATAAAATAAAGTTTATTATTATTATTATTAATATTGATCATATTTTTCCTCCCAGAACTTGTAAATTGTTGTTATTATTGTTGTTGTTATCCTGTAAAGCACTTTGAGAAGCATACTGTCCAGCTTGTCAGGTGCATTCTCTTGTAAAATAATAAGTAGAGCTTTGGGCTTATTAGTGCTCCACTTACAGCAACCCAATGTAAATACATTTTGTCTCCAAATCCACCACCACTTGTATGAATCATAGCCCTGCCAAATGATGCAAATTCCGCTGCAATGGTTGTGTGCAGGAATTATTCAGTATGGCATCTCCATGTTCAAGTAAACACTGCTCTGTGTGCAAATGCAAATGCATTTAAAAAAGTTTTTTTTTAAAAAGCCACCTTTAAAGGCGCTATATAAAATAAAGTTTATTATTATTATTAATATTGATGATATTCTTCCTCCCAGGACTTTAAAAAATTGTTGTTGTTGTTGTTATCCTGTAAAGCGCTTTGAGAAGCATACTGTCCAGCATATTGTATTTCATTGCACTTTGACAGATCGTCTTATAATCACTTGTTGTTAGAATATCCCCCAAGAGGATATTCCCCCCAAAAGGATATAGAGGATATCCCCCAAGAGGTATCCAGGTAACAGTGAAACGGGCGTACAGTCTGGGGAGATCGCCCGTTTTCCATGTAAATAGTTCCCTGGTTCCGCACCCCTTGGTGTCTCTCTCTCTGTCTCTCTCTCTGTCTCTCACTCTCTCGGGCCCGCGCTCTTGGCGGGCTTGTCTTGTGTCTCTCTCTCTCGTCTGGGCGCGGGAGTGCTGCTGGCGGGTGGTGACGGAGAAGAAATAAAGTGCAGTTTTTAACTCCACAAGTTTGAGTCTCTGTGTTCGTCCTCAACGAACCCAAATTCATTACATTGGTGTCAGAAGCGGGAGGATGGACAGTGAACATGAAGATGCCATACTGAATAATTCCTGCACACAACCATTGCAGCAGAATTTGCATCGTTTGGCAGTGCTATGATTCATACAAGTGGTGGTGGATTTGGAGACAAAATGTATTTACATTACACAGAGACTCAGTAGCAATAGCAATTAGCAATATCAAAATAGCAATATTATGGACACACAATTGACTTTTTAAAAAAAAAACTTTTTTTGACAGCTGGTTTTTGTTGACAGCTTGACACAAGTTTATCAGTGAAAAGACCACGGGCATTCTTCCTCCCCCCTACATTCTCAGAGTAGGATAGAATTTATTATTAGCACAATTTATTACAGTGCTAAATTTAATATTATTGATTACTAATAGTTTATGCTAACATTTAGCTTTCTTAACGTGAGAAGTACTACCGTAAGTAAGTACTGTACAGTATGTACTTACTGTACTGTACTTAAGAACTACTAGTGTAAGCAAAAAAAAGGGGTTTTGGAGGGGGGGAGGTGTCTTTCGCTGGAAGACTCGCCACCTTCTACTTTGAAAAAATCTGTGAAACCGGTTTAATTCGTCACAGCCAGCACTCCCGCAGAGAGTGATGAAAACCGCGCAGCGCCAGGCGAATGCACATTAATATGTTGGGCTTTTGGGTTCGGGTGGATTTGCGCCCTACAGTTCAACCTGCGGTACCGCTGTGTACTGTACATACAGTACGAACATGTGTTATTTTGAAATATAAAAAATGTCAATATACTTTAGGAGAAATTGAGTATTGGTGTGTATTTTTCTTTAAAATACCAATAACAGCAACATACAGTTTACATAATATGTTTATGTTCCTAAATTAATATCGTTTATGACCTTTATGACCTTCGTTATGCTCCTCTGCGTTTTATGCTTAACTACTAAAATTTCCCTTTAGTGGTAAAATTCCATATAAATATTCAATACTAAGTGGATTAAAATGTGCACAGTAAAGAGATTAAATGATTAAATCTTTTCACTAACTACACCACATTATCTTCCGTGTCGCATTAACATGGGAATGTTTTTTTTACAAGTGTCAAAAGAAGTGATACACAACCTGTCTCCTCTATAACTGTTCAGTTTACAGAGAAATTCCAACAGAGCCTCACAACATTGTCCAATAATACTCTTCTCGCGACTAAGTTTTAGTTAAGCAGGATTTGAGCTACAGACCATAACAGACCAAAAAAGAGAATCCACCTGTGATTCGGGTGTTAACAAAACGTGTTTACAAAGAAAGTGAAATACAGTAATACTACCAGCTATATAGATACATAGATTTGGAAATTTAGATCCTTAAATTAATATCATGATTAATTTATTTAGATATGTGCTTACATGTTCTCGATTATAAAACAGATAATTCCGGTCCTGGAATCTGACTGGCTGACACCCTTCTGAAGCGGTACCATAATCTCTGGTATACGGACGCCCCAGAAATTTGACTTGTTACTGTGTGATAAATTTTAAAGACGTAGATAAAAAAGTTTGGATTCCCATGTATCTGGTACAAGTATCTTTTAAAACAGTCTTTATTGTGCTCTTGAGGATCCTTGTGATATTTTGAGCTCTGGTTGAATGATAAGTGTCGCAGTTTAAATAATTTTCGTTGTTAGAAATTATAAACGCTATGTTAAAAGCAAGGGAGTTTTTATGTCTGTTATACTAAAAGAAAATGCCCGACGAACTAGGGATTGGACAGTTTTTCAGTGCTTGTACAATCGATGGAAATGTTCAAATAAATGTGCTAAAGAAATAAACAAAAAAAGTAATTCATTCCTTTATCATATTGGCTAGCTAATGTCCCGTCCTTGTTAGTTAGATCAACGAAATGCTGTGGTGTTACTTTTTGTTGATGAAAAAATAAAGTCTTTTAATTTTAAATGACGGTTACAAATAATGTGGACCAGCGTAATACTTTGAGTTTACAGCTTGTCCAAGGTCATTCATTATTAATAATATTAGTAATATCTTCAGTAAAGGCTTTGATGCATAAAATATTTCTGCATAATTAAAATATTTATGATAAAGGTAGGTTGTGTACTTTTGCCCAACTGAGCAATCTTGCTTTCATAAAATATACCACCTTTTTAATGACTGATGATTAACATGCTGTAATACACAGTTTAAATTTAAAAGCTCAAATGCTGTACATGAGAGGTTAAGCTTTATTGGCTCCTCCTGGCGGTTTTACAAGGTGATTCTGGATACTTTCCGGTACGACGTCAAATGACGCGATACACTGCATGATACTGCGTGATACTGCGTTTTGATGCGACACGCCCACCGGGGTATACCGCGAAATACCCCACCCATTTTGAATGGCTCCATCTGTATTTGGCCAGTTAAGAGACCCTGGCCGAATGGTCAGTTTAAGATTACATCCCCAGGGGGTTCCTAGCTTGCATCTGGAATCCTTATCAGTTAACCCCCTTTCCTGCCATAAATTCCAGCTTGTTGTTTAGAACTCTAAACCTCATACAGAAAAGGATTTAATTTAAACCCGTTTTCACATCTTTCTTCAGTATCTAGCTCAAACTCTCTTCCTAGAAGATAGTAGCGTAGACTATCTAAGGCCCATTTAATTGCTCAACACTCTTTTTCAATTGTAGAGTATCGTGTCTCCCATGGTAACAATTTCCTACTTAAATAGAGGACTGGATGTTCTTCCCCCGTCTTCCCTTGTGCCAACACCGCTCCTATTCCCACAGATAGATAGATACTTTATTGATCCCGTGAGGGAAATTGCAGTGCAACAGCAGCTTAACACACACAACACAGCCACAGTGTAACGAATTATATAATAATAGTACAATACATACAATACAATACAAGAGTTACTCACAGTCCGGACGCACAAGAACAAACTAGAACAGAACAGTACACAGAAAATCGTATCACACTCATATCACACATATGAATATAAATATAGATGTAACTATAGATATAAATATAAATGTATTGCACAGGTCCCTGGCATATATTGCACAAAAAGTGGTTGTAAACGGGAAAAAGAAAAAGAAAAAGAAAGAGAACAGATGTAGCAGTAGATGTGTAGATGCGTTTAGTCCAGAAACAGGTCACTGTCGATGTTGCCTCTGCCAAGACGCAAGGTGGATGCATTGTACAGTCTTATGGCAGACGGCAAGAATGACCTCCTGTAGCGCTCCCTGTCGCACCGTGGATGAATCAGTCTATTGCTGAACGTGCTCTTCATTCCTGCAAGCCTGTCATAGAGGGGATGGGAGAAGTTGTCCATGATGGCCTCTAGTTTGGACATCATTCTCCTCTCAGCCACTACCTCCAAGGAGTCCAGGTCAAACCCAATGACAGAGCTTGCTCTCCTGATGAGCTTGTTCAGCCTTTTGGAATCTACTGCTCTAATCCCAGAGCCCCAGCACACCACTGCGTAGAAAATGGCACTTGCTACCACCGACTGATAGAACATGTGTAGCATCTTACTACACACATTGAAGGACCTGAGCCTCCTCAAGAAGTAGAGTCGGCTCTGTCCCTTCTTATAGATGGCCTCGATGTTCTTAGACCATTCCAGTCTATCGTCGATGTGCACTCCCAGGTACTTGTACGAGTCCACCATCTCCACGCCACTCCCATGGATGTAGACAGGAGTAGGTTTGACCTTTTTCCTCCTGAAATCTACCACCAGTTCCTTTGTCTTTGTAACATTCAGTTCCAAGTGGTTCACCCCACACCACTCCACAAAGCTGCTGACCAGTCCTCTGTACTCCTCCTCCTGTTCACCCTTGATACATCCCACAATTGCAGAGTCATCTGAGAACTTCTGCAGGTGGCATGACTTTGAGTTGTACTTAAAGTCCGAAGTATAGAGGGTGAAGAGGAATGGAGAAAGAACTGTCCCTTGAGGTGCCCCTGTGTTACTCACTACCTGTTCAGACACACAGTTCTGAAGTCTCACAGACTGTGGTCTGCCTGTCAGGTAGTCAGTGATTCACGAGGTCGTGGAGGCATCGACTTGCATCTCCTCCAGCTTCCTCCTTAGAAGTAAGGGCTGGATGGTATTGAAGGCACTGGAGAAGTCGAAAAACATGATCCTTACAGTGTTGCCAGCCCTGTCCAGGTGTGAGTAGGCCCTTTGCAGCATGTAGATGATCGCATCCTCCACACCAACACTGGGCTGGTAGGCAAACTGTAGGGTGTCCAGTGATGAGCTGACCAGGGGTCTCAGGTGGGATAAGACCAGCCTCTCCAGTGTCTTCATGATGTGAGAAGTCAGTGCAACTGGTCTGTAGTCGTTGAGGACAGAGGGGCGCCCTTTCTTTGGTACCGGGACCAGGCATGATGTCTTCCAGAGCACCGGGACTCTTTCCAAGCGCAGGCTCAGGTTGAACAGTCGCTGGAGCACTCCGCTCAGCTGATCAGCACAGGCCCTCAGAACTCTGGGGCAGATGTTATCTGGTCCTGTGGCCTTACCCTCGTGCAGCCTCTTCAGCTCCTTCTTCACCTGGTCAGCTGTGATGGTCAGCCTGGCCTGGGGGATGGTGCTCATAGTGCTTTCAGTGCTGCAGGTGTTAATGGCGGAGGTGTTGGAGAGTGGCAGCTGTGGGGGATGGGTGGGTGAGTGGCCGTCAGGGGTTGT
Organism: Atractosteus spatula; assembly: GCF_055471065.1. Lineage (NCBI taxonomy): Eukaryota > Metazoa > Chordata > Actinopteri > Semionotiformes > Lepisosteidae > Atractosteus > Atractosteus spatula. Next base: position 18,473,714 of record NC_142724.1, read on the forward strand.
GGCTGTAGGCGGCCATGTTTGTGGGGGGATGGAGGAGGTATTGGGCAGTCGCAGCTGTGAAGGGTTAGGGAGCGTGTGGCTGTGGGGGGATGGGTGTTGCGCCACAGAGGACCCAGAATCAAACCTGTTAAAGAACTGGTTCAACTCGTTGGCCATCTCCAGGTTCCCTTCTGTTGCACCCCCAGCCTGTTTGAAGCCAGTGATCTCTCTCATGCTGCTCCATACATCTCTCACCCTATTCCTTTGCAGCTTGTCCTCTATCTTCTTTCTGTATGCGTCCTTGCTCTCTCTTAACTTCTGCTTTAGCTCCCTCTGTACACGCTTGACCTCTTCCTTATCTCCCCTCCTAAAGGCTCTCTTCTTGTCATTCAGAAGAGCCTTCAGGTCGCTGGTGATCCAGGGTTTGTTATTGGAAAAGCAGTGTACGTCTTTGGTGGGGATGGTGTTATCTACGCAGAAGTTAATATAGTCAGTGACACAGTCCACCATGCTGTCTATGTCGTCCCCATGTGGTTCGCACAGCACATCCCAGTCGGTGGCCTCCAAAGCACCACGTAGATCCTCCATAGCCTCCTGAGACCATCTCCTCACAGTCCTCATGGTCACAGGTTGGGGCTGGACAATAGGCGTGTACAGTGGTGTAAGCAAGACAAGGTTGTGATCTGATCTGCCAAGGGGGGGGAAGGGCTGTGGAACTATATGCATCCTTTGCATTGGCATATAATAAGTCCAGTGTTTTGTTTTCTCTGGTTGGGCACTTAACAAACTGGTGGAAAGTAGGCAGAGTGGTGGAAATAGATACGTGGTTAAAGTCCCCTGAAATAGCTATAAAAGCGCTTGGGTGCTTTGTTTGTAGCCTGGCTGTGACCGTGTTTATGACGTCACACGCTACCGCTGCATTTGCCGTAGGTGGAATGTACACAACAACAAAGATGGCGCATGTAAACTCCCGCGGCAGATAGTACGGACGCAGTCCTACGGCTACCAGTTCGATGTCCGGGTTGCAGACGCGCTCCTTAACATGAGTATGTCCAGGATTACACCATCTGTTGTTTACAAGCACCGCGAGCCCCCCTCCTTTCCTCTTACCGCTCTCGGTGTTTCTGTCCGCCCGCACCGTCTGAAAGCCGCCGATGGTAACGTTCGAGTCCGGAATAAGTTCCTGCAGCCACGTCTCGGTGAAACACATGATACTGCATTCACGATACTCCCTCTGGCTTCTCACCAATGCTCCCAGTTCGTCCATCTTGTTCACTAAGGACCTCACATTTCCCATGATGATCGAAGGAAGGTAGGGTTTAAATCTCCTTCTCTTCGCCTTTCGCGTCGCACCAGCCCTACAGCCTCGGCTTCTTCTCCTCAGCTCCTCCGGCACCGATGGCTTCTCTCCAGTGAGTAGAGCCGGACGCGCTAGCGCGATCAGCTGGTCCCGCGTGTAGACAATGCTTCTGTGGCTATCGGCATTGCAACTCGATAGCCACAGAGGTCCAAGTATCAGAAAAAACAAGAAAAAGTTTCTCAGCTTCCTAGTATCCATCATGTTGTGATCGCAAATCTAGTTGCCGGCAAAGGTATGAAGAAAAAACACTAACACACTAGCATTAACTAACTGAAAGAAACAAAAAGACACAGAGCTGCTGTAGCAGGCTGCCACTAACACGGCGCCATCTTGGAATGGCGCACAGAAGAGGCATCTACCTGCACCAGAAACCTTTCTTGGAAATTTGGACTCTTCAATACCGGTATTGAAGGTAACCGTTCCTTAAGTGTGTTGAAGGCCTGTTCACATTCCTCTGTCCAGACTACTAGGTTTTTGGCGGTTTTGATTGTGAGGTTCCTGAGCTATGGATGCAAACTGTGGTATGAACCTCCGGTACCACCCCACTAACCCCAGGACTGATCTGACCTGTTTCTTTGTCCGTGGTCTAGGGCTATTCCGAATGGCCTCTACTTTATCCACCTGAGGTTTGACTTTGCCCTTCTCCAAGAGATAACCCAGATACTGAGCTTCTGACTTGGCCCACTTACACTTCTGGGTATTCAAGGTTAGTCCTGCTTTGTGGATCTTCGCAAGGACCTGTCGCAAATGTTGGATATGATCTTTCCAGGTGTTACTGAAGATGACTACATCTTCTAAGTATGCTGCACTATACACATCACATCCCTCCAGTACGCGGTCCATGAGTTGTTGAAACGTGGCAGGAGCTCCATGTAATCCAAAAGGCATTACTGTGAATTGATACAGGCCTAGTGGAGTCTGGAATGCTGTGTATGGTCGGGAGTGTTCTTCCAGTGGTACTTGCCAATACCTTTTACAAAGGTCCAAAGTTGTAATGTAACTGGCTGATCCAATCTTTTCCAGTAGATCATCTACTCGTGGCATAGGATAGGCATCAAACTTTGATACCGCATTGAGCTTCTGAAAATCTCGACAAATTCGTAGCAAATACTCTCTTTGGTAAAATCATAATGGGGCTACTCCATTCACTAGTTGAAGGTTCAATAACCCCTAAGTCTTTTATCGCTTGAATCTCTGTCTTTAACGGTCCAATTAATCTCTCTGGTACTCGGTATGGTCGTTGACGGATCAGAGAGGGGTCCTTAAGGTGTATTAAATGATGGAGTACCTTTGCTTTTCCTGGTGTTTGTGAAAACAGGGTGGGGAATTCAGTAAACATTTGTTGTAATTCTATTCCTTGTGTAGTTGTCAAATGTGTTAATGAAATTTCTGTCTGCTGTTTCCAATCTCTTGGCTCTCTGCTATCGTCCCCATCCTCTTTCTCAATCTTCCGTACCATACACACACTTCCTTGAACAGGTTCTTGTTCCTTCCATTCTTTAATAAGGTTCCCATGATATGTCTGTTTTCTTTCCCTTTTTCTGGATGATGAATTTCATATGTTACTGGTCCCATCTTCCGCAGAATAGTATATGGTCCTTGCCACTTTGCTAACAGTTTGCTAGTTGTAGATGGAAGCAACAGCAGAACCTTCTGTCCTTGGTGGTACTCTCTATGCCGTGAATGTTGGTCATACCATCGTTTTTGGGCTTGTTGAGCTTCCTGGAGATTTTTCCTTGCTCTTTCCTGGTATGTCTCTATCCGGTCTCTCATCTGGAGTACGTACTGCAAGATTCCCTTTTCAGTTGTTTTAGCAGGTGAGCCTTCCCAACTCTTTTTTAATAAATCCAGGGGTCCCTGGACAGTCCACCCGTACAACAGTTCAAAGGGGGAGAAACCTGTAGACGCCTGTGGAACTTCTCGATATGCAAACAGGAGGAAAGGTAACCATTTATCCCAGTCTTTACCTCGTGGATACGAATTTCCTAAGCATATTTTTAAGGGTCTGGTTAAACCGTTCCACTAACCCATCCATTTGAGGATGATATGGACTTGTTTTGATTGCTGAAATACCAAGTTGTTTATAAAGCTGTTTCATTAAATGAGATGTAAAATTGGTGCACTGGTCTGTAATAATTTCCTCTGGGATGCCTACTCTTGCAAACAATTGTATCAAAACACTAATGATCCGGGATGTGGCAATAGATCACAATGGAAATGCCTCAGGAAATCTAGTAGCATAATCACAAATTACCTGTATATATCAGTACCCGGTGCTACTCTTTTCTAGGGATACCACTATGTTCATTGCAATTCTCTGAAATGGAGTGCTAATGATGGGTAATGGATGCAAAGGAGCTCTATCAGACCTATGGGCATTACTGGTCTTCTGACAAATGGCACAGGTAGCACAGTACTTTTGTATGTCCATGTACATGGTTGGCCAATAAAATCATGAACTAACTCATATGTATGTTTTATTTTGTCCCAGGTGCCTGGCCCATGGAACAGTGTGTGCCAGGTGCATTACCAATGGTCTACAACTAGTTGGTTCCACAAGACGCTTGTTCCCAGCTTTCCCATTATACAAAATGTCATTTTCAATAGAAAAAACATCTTTGTACTCATACTTGGTATCCATTTTTTTCTTTGTCAACCATGGCCCTGTCAAATAAAGGCTTTAACGATGGATCATTCCTTTGCAACCTAGCAATATCATCAGGGACCTTCCATTCATGTACAACCAGTTCAGAATGATCAACTTTGGGTTCCGGTGTACCTATATATTTAGCCAAATGACGTTGTCAACGCGTTTTCCTAGGCCCTTTTGTCCCACCTTCACACAGACTATCGTCTAGGTCTGGCAAGGGTTGCAGACCAGCTTTTGCTTGGGCCCTAGTGACCACTGGACATGATAGGTGTACATTAGCCATTATGGAAGCATTTACATTTTTCAGCAAATCAATCAAACCGGTAAATCAATCAGCAAATCAATCAAACCAGTAAATCCCTTCCCAAAATAACATCTGCAGTTCTGAACGACTCCTATATTTAATAAATACAATTGCCCTCTACTTTTATAGTAATCTCTGTCATGGGGTGTTTTCGTTTATCTCCATGTACACACTGAACCATAATTTGCATTTCATAGTCTATTCTACTATCTGAGACTAATGAACGTTTCACTAGAGACACTGAACTACCTGTATCCAGTAAAGCTTGCACAGATTGACCATTGACAATTACTGGCCAACATGAAAAGTTTTCTTTATCTCCATTTCTTTCCTTAAATTTGTCCCCTTTTCTAGGTACATAACAAAATCCTGTCAATTTTGGTTTACGCACTGGACACACTGCGGCTTTATGTCCTGCCTGTTGACAATAAAAGCAAACCAGTTCTTCGACAAAAGTCCTCCTTATAGGTGCTTTATCCTCCACTTTCGGTCTTTGCATATCTATTGCGTTACCTCTGAAGTCCTGACCAGTCCGGATACCTCTGGAAACTACCGATGGATACTTCCTTTGTTCCCCTTGATGAGCATGCACGTACTGTAGTGCCAATTTCGCCGCCGTTAATCCATCTGGTGGGTCATGTTCCTTTACCCACGTTCTGGTTTCAGACGGAAGTACATTTAGCAGTTGCTCCAAAATGATAGTTTCTCCAATTCGTTCCTTGGTACTCTGTTCTGGATGAATCCATCTCTTATATAGTCCCTTTAGGCGGTTATATGTCTCCGTTGGTATCTCTCCTTGTGGAAGTCTCGGATCTCTGAAGCGCTGTCGGTAAGTCTCTGGAGAGATATCGAACTTCACCAGTATCGCCTCCATCAGATCTCTGTAGGTGTTGGACCGATCCTCGCCCATAGTACTGTAGGCTTCCAAAGCTTTGCCTGTTAGTAATGGCACCAGTCTGACTGCCCACTCTTCCACTGGCCATTCCCATGTCCAGGCCATGCGCTCAAAGCACAGCAGGTAATTTTCAATGTCCTCTCCCTGCTGATATGAGGGCATTTTGGGCTCCTTCATCTGGAGGGGTTTGTCTGATAATGCCTGAGGAGCTGCCTTGGGGGCACTTCGTACTGCTGGTGTAGGAAGAGCCAATCGTGGGCTTCCTGGTGGAGACAAGGCTTCTGTCGGTGCTGTTTGCAATTCAGGCATACCCTGGTTTATGACATTCTGTGCCACATTCAGTTTCTTTAATTCTGTCAAAAGAATCTCCTTTTTTTTTTTGTTGCATATTCAAAAACTCTTGAAGCAAAGCCACCACTGCCCCTTCAGATCCTGTCCCTTGTGCAGTGTCCGCCTGCATAACTTGATGTGAAGACTTTCTAGGCTTGGTTCCCAAGTCTTCATATTCCTCTCTTCCGTAGAAGTCACTGTGTTCCAGCGTTCTTCTGTCTTTGGGGTTGAGGATGAGGTGTTTTTCTGTGAACGCAGGCCTCTCCTTCTCCTCACAGGATGCACTGTCTTACGGCTGGCCATCCCACCGCTGCCACCAAAATGTCACACAATGGCCTGAGCAAGGCCAAAGTAGGTCCATTTTATCTCAAACTGGCTCCTCCGCAAAAGCACCCAAGCAAACAGGTGCAGTCTATTTACAGTGCTCCCAGTCCCCCACACCAGAAAACAACCCCCCCCCAAAAAAAGAAACAAAAACGAATTATTCAAATAAAGGTAAATCCTCTATCTCTCTATCTTTCTATCAATATGACACTACCTAACCACCAACAACCAACCCAACTCTTAAATAGCTTAAATAGCTTGTAAGCCCCTCCCCCTCTGGAACAAACCATTTCTCTAATTCAAAGTGGTTTTCCGCCTATCCTTTTGAGGCCACCATAGGCTGACTAACCCCGGAAGTACTGACGCTAAACAAACAGTGAGTAACATCCATTTTGAGAGCGCTCTCCATTCACACCACAATACTCACTCATACCTGTGTTTAAGTATTTGAATGTATGTGGAATTAGGTATGTTTACGTGAATGTATATGAAATTAGGTAATAGCAGTTACTAGTCAAGCCCTGAGTGTGCACCCTCAGGAACTTATTTAGCAACCGCTCAATGGAAGGTGTATGAATGTATTTTCTGTGCTCTCTGTACCCTGTGACAGACTCCTCTGTCACACACCATTTAAACGGCGTTTAGGATGCTGGGTGCGGTCCTGTCTGCTTGCTTTGTGCCAGGGCTTAGCTCATACTCCCAGGCTTTCTGTGCTAAACTCCTAATATCAGTCATTTTCATGGTCTGTGCATCTGCATGCATCACGATCATTTTTCTGACTGACGGGTGGAGACTGTCAATGAATAAGCCCTGGCAATCACCTGAATGCCCAACTATCAGAGAAGCCTTTCATGAAACCATGCTTGCTATTAATTCATATAAGGCTCTCTGACAGAATTGTGTGCTAATTTTCCGAATCTATCCCATTAAACTTTAAACCTTCGTACTCTCCCTGCCAGAAATACACCTGATTATTCAAGCCTCTCACTATCTGCCAAATCTACAGAAGCAGCCATTCAAAATGCATGGTACAACCCCGTACCGTGTGAAATTACCCACTGTTCACTGCAGTGTACCACGGTACGTGATTTGGCTGGCCAAAATGACCGACAGGGTCACTCGTGGTGCACTGGTTGTTAGTCTCTTTACTGTGCACATTTCAATCTGCTTAATATTGAATATTTATATGGAATTTTACAACTGAAGGGAAATTTTAGCAGCTGAGCATAAAAAGTTCTAGTCCAGGCCTTCATGGTCCAGGTAAAGGTAAAAGAATGTCAAGGTTCTCCTGGACTTGGGATGCAGTCTGACCATAGTCCACGAGTACCTGATTCCTAAGAAGCATGGACTTAATGGCACCTGGACTGGTTCTGTGATTCTGATATAGTATATTCACAAAAAATGGAAATAGTATCAGCTACTGACAGTTGCATCAACTGTTGAGGGATGCTTTACTGTTACCCAGGATGAAAGAATTACAGGATAACAGGATTGTTTTACCAAGGATTACTTTTCGCACATACCCAAATCAAAAACCGAAGTGGAGTACATGCTAAACTCGGAGCTAGAACGACAGACAGGACCGCACCCAGCCTTCAACTCTGGAGACAAGGACAAGTCCAGAAAATCCAGATCCGATCTCAGAAAAGCCATCAAAAAAGCCAAATATAACTACAGAGTAAAACTGGAATCACACTATCATGAAGACCAGGACACTCGGAATATGTGAACAGAATCCATACCATCACAGATTACAAAGTGAAACACAGCAACACGACACACACACCTTTCCCCCGGATGAACTAAATTAATTTTACATATGGTTCGAAGTCCATAATATGGAACCGGCTAAGGAAATCCCACTAAACCAGGGGGAACACCAGAGCTGATGTGTACAAAGTCTTTAAAAAGACTAATCCACACAAATCTCCTGGCCCCGAAGCTATCCCTGATCGTGTCCTAAAGGCCTTCCCAGATCAACTAGAAGACATCTTTGTGGACATATTTAATCTCTCCCTCACTGATCAAAGCACAAACCAGCTCTTTACTGCCCGACACCTTGGACCCACTGCAGTTTGCATATAGTCAGAACAGATCAACTGAGGAAGCCATCACCACTGCTCTACACACTAGCCTTTCACACCTAGGTCAGAAAGGAACGTATGTGAGAATGCTGTTTGTTGATTACAGCTCAGCATTCAACACCATTGTACCCTCAAGGCTTATCACCAAGCTCCAGGATCTAGGACTAAGCTCCCCTCTCTGCAATTGGATCCTGGACTTTCTGATGGGCCGACCACCCATCAGAGTAGGCACAAGTACATCCTCCACTCTGACTCTGAACATCAGTGCTCCCAAGACTGTGTGCTCAACCCTCTCCTCTACTCCTTATTCACCCACAGCTGCATCGCCAGGAAAAAAACAAAGTCCAAAGACTTAAAGTCATTAAGTTTGCGGATGACACAACAATCATTGGCTCGATCACGAACGGTGATGAGTCCATGTACAGGGAGGAGGTAGAAGCGCTGACAGCATTGTGTCAGGACAACAACCTCTCTCTGAACACCAGCAAAACTAAGGAGTTGATCATGGACTACAGGAACCATCAAGGAACAGACCATCAAGGACTTCCATTCACATCAGCAGGTCTGCAGTGGAGAGAGTTAACAGTTTCAAATTCCTGTCAACATCCAGACGATCTAACCTGGACCCACCACACCAGCCTCGTAGCCAAGACAGCACGGCAGCATCTATTCTTTCTCTGCAGACTAAAGACGTTTGGCATGCCATCACACATCCTAACCAATTTCTATAGGTGCACCACTGAAAGCATCCTAACTGGCTGCATCACTGCCTGGGATGGTAGTTCCTCCACCCCAGACCTCAAGGTACTCCAGAGGGTGGTGAAAGCATCTCAAAACACTATTGGCTGTGTGCTCAATGATATCTACACTGTTAGATGACTCAAGAAGGCCAGATATATCCCCAGGGACCCCAGTCACCCAAATCACAACTTCGTCTCTCTACTACCATCCAGAAAATGATACCGCAGTATACAGACCAAGACTACCAGGTTTCGTAACAGCTTCTTCCCCCAGGCAGTAACACTGCTAAACAGCCAACCACAGCAGATGCCTGCAATTACCCAAATGGCCGCTGGCGAGTAAGAAACCTCCTTGAACTGACAGGTGCACTGGCGCCTTCCTGTCACTTGCACTCTCAGCACACATATGAACAACTACCTCCCTGTGTTACTTTCGCATAATCTGTAAATTGTATTGGAAATTGTAATTGTATAATTTATTGTATCCTAATCTTAACCTAATCCCTATAAACTTCTGTCCTTCTACTCTTCTATCCCTCTTATTAATTAGCTCATGGATAAAACTTTTAATTGCTGACAATGAACAAACCTTGATTGATAAATACCTTGATAAATAAACCTTAATTGATTGATTTACAATGTACTAGTAAGACCTAAATTCTAGTATTTTGTGTTCAGATTTCATTGTTCATAACCACTAAAAACACTGCTGATGTCACTGCAGGCCAAAGTTAAATCTTCCCATATCATACTAGAAATCTTGTATGTTGCAGAAGGTTGCAAATGTAAAACCTTGTGCACTCACAGAAACCAATATGACCACCAAAGCTGTTGGTTTATGGCACTAAGGGAACTGAGTGAGAATGGTCACAGAGGTGAGAGACAAGAAAGAAATGGGAATGAAAGGTTTTTACATTGTTGTGAATAACAGAGAAATAGGGGGGAAGAGAAAGTATTCTAGTGATTATCTTTTTTGTAATTCCCTTTGGTGGAACAGAAACAGAAACTTAAAACCATAACGGAGCCAGGAGCATCCAGGTTCCGGGCTCGCATGATGCGGGAACCAATGCAGAGCCCGGATTAGCGTCAGCTTCTGGCTTTTAAGGGGGAACTGAAAAGGGGCTGGAACAGGGAACAGGTGCAGGAGATGAAACTAACAAGGAAGGGCTGGAGCGCCCTTAAGCGGAGGGGTTGTGATCATGACAGGCGGGAGCTGGGGACAGAAAGAGAGGCCAATCAAGAGGTATGAAGTCAGGATAGGTGAAGAGAGGTGTGAAATGAAACCTGCAATGAATAGAGAGAAAAGTAGTCTGTCGTTAAGACTAACGTCTCATTAAGTGTAGTCTTTCTGATGTATGAGTTCGGAAAACCATCTTTGAGAACACAGACGAAGAGATTAGTGTGATCATGGCCATCAGAGGTGAAATGAGAAACAATGGGCTTGGAGAAATCTTTAATCTTCACTGCCCTAACATGTTCAAGCAGTCTCCAAGTCTTATTATATGTTATTATATTTAATACATTGTATATGTTAAATATATGTTAAATAATATCCGGAAACATTATTATAGTTTTGTTATTTTTATTTTCGGCTACCTACAATTTCCTGTTAGTTACATAATTCCATATTATTATTTCAGTTTAAGTGAATTTAAAGAAGTAGTACAACAGACCTAAAGCACCACAAGTGTCTCTTTTGGATCTTCTTTGGGCAGTGAGGTGCTTGATTTTGTCACCCCAAAACACAGTACACACAACAATTTGCTTACCACTGACATGAGTCATGGGATTATACTGCTTTTAATATGCCTACTTGTCACTAGGGGGAAAAAAATCACAACTTCTTTTCAAATAAAAACTCAGTCAATAGCCAGCCTGGCCAGGTGAAATACCAGGAAGAGCAGGAAGTACTGGTATTGAAATCATGTTCTTGTTCAGTTTGTTACTCTTGGATTTAAGAGTGTTATTAGTGTTGTAAACTTGTCATCTTGAGCTTCCTGACCCTCCTAATACTGTGTACATGGGAAAATCGTTGGACCACTGATGACGTGACAGGGCGAGTGGCCATGGTCCTGGATGTAATGGGAACTTGGATATTGCAGACAAAGAGTGGAGAATTCCAGCCTCCATCCTAGTTCTTGCATTCTGGATGAAATTAAACAGTTAATGAAGGAGAAGCTGGTGGACAAAAGCAAGACCTGGGAAAATCTGACATCTGTTACAGCTGATACCTTGTACGTCTCCCACCAGGAGGTGCGTCAAACAGGGCCTTCCTCCCAAGAAGTGTGAACTTCATGTCTTTTTACAAGTGCTTATCCCCGAAAGAGCTTTCAATTAATTTATTACTGAGTAAATTCATTTTACAAGTCATATTAAACAGGTTTCATTGGATCAGGATCTGAATCATTTTTAAGAATAAACAAGTCATTTGAAACAGGGAAACCGAACAGATAAGCACAAAAGTAGAAAATAATAAATTCTATACACAGGCATTTATGGGTAAATGGATTAATGAGAGACAAATGAGAAGGGGTAACAGAAGTAGTGCCTAAGATATCATAGCAGTTGTGTAGTTTCTATTAGACTGCATTAGTGTTAAAATAATACAATATTTTATCAGGTCAATTTAATTTTCCCTATTTCATTTTCTGTGTTAATGGTTTCATTTGCATTACATATCACCTACATACACTTTATATCTTGCAAGAAAGCAAAACGTTCAGAACACTTAATTCTAATTAGCAACAGATGTTTTTTTATTTTTATTTTCTTTATTTGTGTTTATAAAATGAGACATTTTAGAGTAGATTGTCAAATTCCTGATCAATACCATAATAACAAGAATATTAATTTTGACAAAAATGAACGGGAATATAATAACAAGAAATTAAATTGAGTTAATTAAGCTGTTCAGATGGGTCTCAGAGACATTTTAAGATTTAGTACATACAATAGTTGAATACTTTACAACTATCTCTTAGATTTCTTTTGATTCAGGTTTTGTAAGTGGCAGTTTGCAAATCTGAGTATCTGCAGCAGTGCTGACAGGGCCAGGACATCAATGTCATCATTCAGGCTGGTTTCCTTATGGTAGTTCTTCACAGGAAGAATGCAGTTCATAGAAATGCCCAATATCTGACTGGCCTTTTCTGTCTGAAATACGAAGAAAGACAGGGCAAAATAATAATACAATACAAGTACAAGGAATTGTACTTTAAACACCGTAGGCATCAAACCAATCAAATTTCTGTATTTTTTCTTTTATCTATTTCCTGTGTCTCAGTGAATGCCTGTCTGCAGATCTTGACATGCAGAGTGACTAGTGATACAGTCTGTGCTGTCTAGATTCTGCTCTCTTTTCTGTTGTGAGAAGGTGCTCCATTTCCAGACCTGCTCCAGCAAGCCATTGCTGTTCCTCAACAACACATTTCTACACTGAAACAATAGGTTTATTCCATGCTGAAACATTGTGTTCTCTTTCTTCTTTTTTTTCAGCATGGAATAAACCTATTACTTGTTCCTTTGCAGCCTACACATGCAGGTGCAGCTACCCACCTGAACTACATTTCTACACTACTGGGCCAACAGGCTGCAACCCACCTGTCTCAAACTTGTGACTCACCTCCTTTGAGCGGGAGTTTAGATGCAGACTGATTATGAACCAAATCAGCAAATTAATTTAAATTGATTACAATATTAATTGTGCATTGTACAATAAGGTACACAACTTGTAGGAGTTTTTTATATCTAGGTCAGGATTTTCCTTCTCTTGAATATTGTGACTTGAGAAGTTATACATTAATATTAAAACCTACTGCAGCAAAGTTTAAACTCACCAGTGCTTTGATGTATCTGCTCCAGTACACCTTCTTGAGATCTATTCCTACCAATGGACAGGCTTCATCCACTCTAGTTAAAAGCACAACCTGGGGAATACCTGCAGAAACAAAACATAGTTTTTTTTTTCTCAGACCTTCCAAAAAGGCAAAGACTGAAGAGTAATTTGATTTTACAAATTGCATATTTGTACTTCACTCACTCAGCTTTAGAATATTTCCTGGATCAGTTTATCAGGTGTAGTGGATCATATTCTTGGGCTGAGTAAGGTAATTAAGGTCCCACGTCATGAAATACTATACGTTCAGAGTACTTGTTACATGTCTTTTATTTGGGACATTTGATACTTTTATACATTTTTGTTTTGTTTTTCACATGTAGTGCATGTGTGGTCTGTACCATTTAGTTTGTATTGTGTTCAGCTTACTTTTATCATTTCACACTGATGGAGAGAATTATTCCTCATTTAAATTACAGGTTTTAAGAGTAATGGCTATGCTGACAATGTTTTAGATGTTGTTGTGAATCTGTGTTTTACCAAGCAGTTTAATAGCGCCAAATGGAAGATCCATCACATCAATCAAAGTTTATCAAATGTCCAAAAATACAGCAAGCAGCAGTAGTTGCTGGCAATGAAATGTCTTCATTGATGAGGTGTAGAATTATTTGGTGCAGGTGTGTAAATGGTAGATTTTTCATCACTGTTTTATTTATTTTCATGGCTACTGCAGACCAGGATCTATGGACAGAGAAAAATGCCCATGTATCAGTAAGACTATATCAGAATTTAAATTCAGTTTAGGTTAATGACCACAGCTAAGTAATTTTAAAACAACACTTAAGACAGGATTCTTTGACTTCAACAGCTCTGATGACTGTGGATGAAGTGCTCAGCAGCACTGGTGGTGTAAGGGGATTTTGAACTGCCGCTGTGCAGTGATTGCAATCAGAGTGAACCCAGATTGTATCAGTTCCTTTTAGAATTCCAGTAAAAATCAAACAGTTGTCATCTTTAGAAAATCTTGTGTACATTAGTCAGATTTAATGGCATTCAAAAACACTCTCAGAATCATTATCATGTTAACTTCTACCATCCTAGAGTTTGTAATTAAATCTACTATTGTTTCTACAAATGAAAAACTAAATCAATTAACATTTACTCATTTTCCAGCTAGCTCTAAAATGTATACTAATACTTTTGTATTCATTTTTTAAAGAAACATCATTTTTTAAATGGAGTACAGATGCAGCCATTCAAAACAAGCGGGCGATACTGCATTATAATGCAGTGCGCTTAACGCGGTGTAACTCAAGTTACCGTATAATACTGTATTAATACCGTATATTCTCGCATAATACCGCATGGTACCGCAAGTAAAATAATAGTATCCAGAACTTCCGCAAGGTGGAGATAATAAAGCTCAGCCTCTCATGTTTGAGCTGTCGCCATCAAAGTTTTTACCGAAGATATTACTAATAGTATTAATAATGAATGACCTTGGACAAGCTGTAAACATAAACATAAACATATTACTGTATGCAAACTGTACTGTATACAGTATATTTATGTATATTTAATGTCTTTACTGTGCCCGTTTTAGTATTGAATATTTATATGGAATTTTACCACTGAAGGGAAATTTTTGGTAGCTGAGCATAAAAAGAATAGGAGCATAACGCGTGTGAAGGCCATAAACGATATTAATTTTGGAACATAAACATACAATATTACAGTATGTAAACTGTATATGGCTGGTCTCGGTACTTTAAAGAAAAAATACACACCAGTATTCCATTACTCCCTAAACATTTTAAGCATCGAAGTCTTTAACTAACGTGAAATAACGTGTATAAAAAGTGGTAGTTTTAAGCTTTTCTGCGAATACGCTCGATACCGGAGTAAACAAGCATACGTTTAGAATTTGATTAGTAGGGAATATAATATGGAATCGTGTATCTAAAGAAATTAATAACGATATAATTATATTCATGTACTGCAACACAAACAGTAGTATACTGTACACATACTGTACAATGTCTATTGATACTGTATGTGTAGGGCTGTTTTACACCTTGGCATGTGACTGTGCGAGTGGCACGATGGTCTAAGTGCCTGACTTCTAAGTGAGAGGTTGGCTGTTCAAATCTAGCTACCGCCATGGATTTTCTTTTAACAAACATTTCTTTGAAAAAATAAAATAGCAATATTATGGACAATTAATTGACTTTTTATATTTCTAAATATCACAACATGTTCAAATTTAAGTCATTTTTTAATAACAACGAATAGTTACAATCTTTCCCTCTGACAATGGTTCCTGCTTCTGCTTCCTCCTTCTATCATGTGGGGTTCCCTTTAGATCTCCCTTCAGATTTAAAAGGTTATTAATAATATCTTCGGTGTCGCATCTTCCCAGTTTAGCTGATCTTTTGCTGCCTACGCATGCTTACACAGCTCCCTGGGTAAACTATCATACTTGACTGAGAAAGCTTTAGAGAACTTAACATTTTTATTATCAACAAATTGTAAATACGACAATATTTACAATATAAACATTTACTGTCAAACTTTAAATCAACAATTGATTTAAAGACGATCTGTCAAAGTGCAATGAAATACAATATTGTAGTTGTTGTTATTGTTGTTTTTATCCTGTAAAGCGCTTTGAGAAGCCACCTTTAAAGGCGCTATATAAAGGCACTGATTCTTATGGAATGTGTTTTCTTTCTTCTTTTTTTCAGCATGGAATAAACCTATTACTTGATTCTTATGGAAGCCCGGTTCTGCCAGGGATTAAAAAAAAAGCACTACGTCTCTTCCCGTTAAAAAGAGGAAACACTTTACACTTTAACTCTTCAGTTCACAGCGAAATTTCACCAGAGCCACTCATTAATAGTTTATGCTAACACCTAACTTTCTTAACACATGGCGCCCCCCCCCCGGCGTTCCAGTTAGTGCGTGATTACACATCAGTGAAAAACCAGCGGTTTAAAAAAAGAGAATTAGCTTGCTGATAGTTTTCTGTGGAGGCTGTGAACATTTTCACAAGTCGTGGTCTCCAAAGTGCATTTGCTTTGAAGGCTTTCTGTGTTTCGCTTCCAAAGATATGGACAGAAGAATATTCGAGCGTGGTAAAAAAAAATGGCTTTAAAACGGCATTTTGAAGGCTGTGAAAACAGTCACAAATGTAACACACAAAGCAAATGTTTTCGTAACTCTAGGAGGTTTCGTGAAAAAGCTACAGGTGTGCCAATTGTAATTGTTTTTATTTTTGAATACATTTTAGCAAAGTCAGTATACAAAAAAGTTGCATTTAATACCACTCAACAGCCGGCTGGCTGTGCTGAAAAATAGATAAAAACCGGTTTAACAGCTCTGTTGTTTTTATCCCGTAAAGCACTTTGAGAAGCCACCTTTAAAGGCGCTATATAAAGGCATGTATGGCTAGTCTTGGTACTGTATTTTAAAGAAAAAATACACACCAGTATTCTATTTCTCCCTAAACATTTCTTACATGTCTTACATGTGGTTATTTCAGAAACGTTTTGATCCTTGATCCTTCTGACCATGTCACTGTGCATTTAAAAGCATACTTTCAGAATTTGATTAATGGGGAAAATAATATAAAAATATAATACTAAAAATAAGATACACTCTACAGACATTCACAACAGTGACTGTCAGAAGATAGGACACAGCGACTCAGACACCCGTTGAATGGAAAAGGGCACTATAATTTTCTGTACAGCTGGTACAGCACCCCACTGTGCCCGCGTGCCAGCAGAGAGAAAGAGACACACACACAGTTTTTCATTGTCAAAAAGTAATTGTTTTTTACTTTTGTACAATTTTTTTACATTCCAAAAAGGAATGTTTTGTTTCTGGACAGACTGTTAAACTAGAGGAAAAGAGCGCCTCCTTCTTCAAAGCATTTCGTTGATCCGATCACGAATTCTTTTTACCAAGCAAAGCGAAATATACTGTAGTATAAACTGAGTTGCTTTCCGTTATCATTAATTATCATTCTCACTGTGCATAACAAGGAAGATTAATAAACATAAGGTTGTTTAATGACAATCTATTGTATATCTCATGGCTAAATAGTCAAGTCTAGCCAAAAGATAAAATATAATCTTTATTTAAACTCCAACGAAAGTATTAATGGTTTTTAATTACCATACTTTTATGGTACATGACTTTGCTAAAATGTATTTAAAAACAAAAACGATTACAATTGGCACGTCTGTAGCTTTTTCACAAAACCTCCTAAAAATTTCTTGCGTTGTACAGCTTTTCAGCTAAATATATTTAACACTTACGCCTGACATTGGAGCTGCTCGCCTGCGCAGTGATGTCACCACATTTCCCTCTGAATAGCGACTGAATAGGCAGTGAAAACATTTGTCTGTCTTTCCGTGGGGGGAATGGGGACTGTCTTTGATTGGAAAGCACGACTATTCTACTCTGAGAATGCCCGTTGTCTTTTCACTGATAAACTTGTGTTAACAGTATGCTTAAGTATGCTTAAGAGTTGTCAAACCGTTTTTTATTTATTTTTCAGCACAGCCAGCCGGCTGTCGAGTGGTCACCGCGCAGGCGGGCACCTCAAATGTCAGGCGTAAGCGTTTAATATATTTAGATCTTTGAATTAATATCATTATTGATTTCTTTAGCGTCACAACATTGTCCAATAATACTCTTCTTGTGTCTAATTTTTAATTAAGCAGGATTTGAGCTACAGACCATAAAAACCACGCTTTTTGACCATGCTCTAATATTCTTCTGTCCATATCTTTGGAAGGGAAACACAGAAAGCCTTAAAACCTGTTAAGTTCCCTAAAGCTTTCTCAGTCAAGTATGAAAGTTTACCCAGGGAGCTGTGTAAGCATGTGTAGGCAGCAAAAGATCAGCTAAGCTGGGAAGATGCAACACCGAAGATATTATTAAAAACCTTTTAAATCTGAAGGGAGATCTAAAGGGATCTTAATACCCTTTATTAATAGGGCGTGATCGTGAATTTGCGCCCTACCGCTGTGTACATGCAGTACGAACATGTTGTGATATTAAGAAATATAAAAAATGTCAATATAATGCCAATATTAGCAATTTTAGTTTTTCGAAGAAATTTTTATTTGTTAAAAGAAAACTGATGACGATAGTTGGGTTTGAACACTCAACCTTTGGTATACAAGTCAGTTACTTAAGCGATCATGCCACGGAGACAGTCATGTGACAGGCACCTCTCAATGGAAAATCTTATACTACTGTTTGTGCATGACTATAGTTATACTGTTATTTCTTTAGATACGCGATTCCATGTTTTTTTTTAATCCCTAGCGGAACCGGGCTTCCATAAGAATCAAGTAATAGGTTTATTCCATGCTGAAAAAAAGAAGAAAGAGAACACATTCCATAAGAATCAGCGCCTTTATATAGCGCTTTTATATAGCGCCTTTAAAGGTGGCTTCTCAAAGTGGTTTACAGGATAAAAACAACAATAACAACAACAACAATATTGTATTTCATTGCACTTAATGCACTTAATACCCTTTATTAATAGGGCGTGATCGAGAATTTGCACCCTACCGCTGTGTACATACAGTACGAACATGTTGTGATATTTAGAAATATAAAAAATGTCAATATAATGCCAATATTAGCTTTTTTTGTTTTTCGAAGAAATTTTTATTTGTTAAAAGAAAACTGATGGCAACAGCTGGGTTTGAACACTCCATCTTTGGTGTATAAGTCAGTTTCTTAAGCAATCATGCCACGGAGACAGTCATGTGACATGCACCTCTCAATGGAAAGTCTGACAGTAAATGTTTATATTGTAACACATCTGAAGGGAGATCTAAAGGGAACCCCACACGATAGAAGCAGGAAGCAGAAGCAGGAACCATTGTCAGAGGGAAAGATGGTGACTATTCGTTGTTATTAAAAAATGACTTAAATTCGAATATGTTGTGATATTTAGAAATATAAAAAGCCAATTAATTGCCCATAATATTGCTATTTTATTTTTTCAAAGAAATGTTTGTTAAAAGAAAATCCATGGTGCTAGCTGGATTTGAACAGCCAACCTCTCACTTAAAAGTCAGGCACTTAGACCATCGTCCCACTCGCACAGTCACATGCCAAGGTGTAAAACAGCCCTACACATACAGTATCAATAGACATTGTACAGTATGTGTACAGTATACTACTGTTTGTGTTGCAGTACATGAATATAATTATATCGTTATTAATTTCTTTAGATACGCGATTCCATATTATATTCCCTATTAATCAAATTCTAAACGTGTGCTTGTTTACTCCGGTATCGAGCGTATTCGCAGAAAAGCTTAAAACTACCACTTTTTATACACGTTATTTCACGTTAGTTAAAGACTTCGATGCTTAAAATGTTTAGGGAGTAATGGAATACTGGTGTGTAGGTACCGAGACCAGCCATATACAGTTTACATACTGTAATACTGTATGTTTATGTTCCAAAATTAATATCGTTTATGGCCTTCACACGCGTTATGCTCCTATTCTTTTTATGCTCAGCTACTAAAATTTCCCTTCAGTGGTAAAATTCCATATAAATATTCAATACTAAAATGGACACAGTAAAGACATTTAAATCTTTCTACGACCGACCAACGCACCACGAGTGCCCCTGTCGGTCAACCAATCACGTACCGCGGTACGATGCACGATGATGTAGCCAAATGCCTGCAGTACGTGTTTGTGCCGCGCACTTTGAATGGCTGCATCTGTACCTAGTTTTTTACCCAGTAGGTTTAAGTTGTCTGTTGTTTATCAGATCAGTTTACATGTACAGTATATTCTCTGTACCAGGAAAAATAGTGATCAGGCACTACTCTCACACCTGACTGTCAAAGCTATACTGTACATTGTGTGTCCTTTAATTGGGTATGTAAGAGAGTCGATGCAAATCTAATTGTGAAGTTGTCCCTTCTCAATGCTGCTGTGAGCTTCTAGCAGTAGTCACTGTTGAGCAGTAAGACGCGTCAATTCCAGTAAGACAATTGGAAATACACAAAACATACTTTCAGAATTTGAATATTACTCATAATTACTTCAAAGAGTGTCTGTTCATTGTTTCTTTTGAGTGTTTTTATTACAATATGGGCTCACAGGGCAGAGCGGTGGCTCTGTGGCTAAGGATCTGCACCTATGGCTGGAAGGCTCCCAGTTCAAATCCTACAGCTGGCAGAGGAATCCTACTCTGTTGAGCCCCTGAGCAAGGCCCTTAACCCCAGCTGCTCTGGGGGCACTGTACAATGGCTGACCATGTGCTCTGACCCCAACAATCTGTCTGTGTGTCTCATGTAGAGCAGGCTAGGGTATGTGAAAAGACAAATTCCTAATGCAAGAAATTGTATATGGCTAATAAGGTGACCTGACCTTATCTTAGGTTGTCCAGGAAGCCATAACTGAATTGAGGGTTTAATGAGCTACAGCTGTGGTTGTCCTATATATACAGTATATGGCCTGTCTGGCTTCTCTAAAGAGACTTCTGTGCTCCATAACAAGGGGAATGAAGAAGAAACTCTTCTCAAGTGCAGTGCATGTCAGGTGAGAAGTCTCCCAAACCTGCTGTAAATGTGTATTCTGTGTGTTCTCATGAATTAGAAATATAAAGAATGCATACAAAAAACTAGCATTATATAGGGTGGCCAAGTGGCCAATAGCTACAGAGGAATGTGTATGTATATATTAATATACAGTAGGAGCCAAGAGAAGAGCATATGACAGACCACATTGAGGAGTTCAACTTCTGTCTAAGAGTGGAGCTGAGAGTGCTGAGTACTGTAGATTCCCTGGTATTCTGTCAAACTGCAAGTGATCTTTTCTGTCTTTCATTGGATTGTGATTAGAAAATAAGAGGGAGAGAGAACTTGTGAGTTATGTATGGATAAATGAATCCATACAAAACTGAAAGATGAATAAATAGCTGATGGGTGGTGGGCTGGAAGGGCCACTGATATGTGTGACAATCGGTTGATTGGAGAGCAGGGAATTCAATGGGAGGCCCTCTGCCTGGATGGAAGACAGGGGAGGTGTGAATTTTGCTCTTGTCTGACAGTGAACCCGAGTGAAATCCAGAGAGCAAGGAGAGTGGCTAGAAGAACACTGACTGTGTTTTAAAAGAGTGCCTGTCTGGTTCTGAGTGATGTCGGGTGTGTCTGCACTGCAGGGAAAGCGAAGTACACTAAGAGAAATGTTAGTGTGCAGAATCGATGAAAGAAAATAGAAACAGCGTAGGGAGTGGAGAAAAGACCATGTAAAGACAGGTCAAGAGCAAGCTCACCAAGTTGTGTGGGGTCTATCATGTACTCGGTGGCATAAAGTTCAAATATTTATAAATACATATTAATCATTAGCAAAGGTGCAACAATGAAACATTTGGTATGCAAATTCAATCAAATCAAAATAAAATAAAATTTTTGAAACATCAGAACAGAATAACAAGTGTACAGTACTTTGTGATGCCCCTGAGTGCTCCTACCACTATATTACAACTGTGCTGAGTGATATCAATTTGAAACATAACTTCTCTTTATTAATATTAAAGAGATATTTTTAAACATATAATGTTGTTGCCCCTTACATGAGAATTTTCTTACCAATATCACTGACTTTTGATCTGATGTCTGTTATAATCTTCAGAACATGATTATCCATAATGCTGAGTTGATCTGCTGCCACAACATAAACAAGACAGTGGGCCACATCATTCACAGTGGGACTCTTGTTGTAATCTGGAGAGTCAGCACTGAGAGGTTTGATGGGATTGAACTGGTGGAGAGAGAGAGAGAATGAAAATGCAATGAGAAAGTTACAAGTGTTTAATAGCTCTCTTTGAATTACTCTTGATACCTTAGCTCCTCTTAAAACCTGAACCACCTCCTATACTCTACCCCATGGTATACTGACCATTTGCAGTCAATCAAGGCAGTCTCCCACAAACTATAACATACAGATGCAGCCATTCAAAGTGCGCGGTACAGACACGTACCGGAGGTAATTGGCTACGGCGTCGCGCATTGTGACGCACGATGACGCGCGGTACCACGGTACGTGATTGGTTGACCGACAGGGGCACTCGTGGTCCGTTGGTCGGACGTAGAAAGATTTACAGTAAATGTCTTTACTGTGCCCGTTGTAGTATTGAATATTTATATGGAATTTTACCACTGAAGGGAAATCTTAGTTGCTGAGCATAAAAAGAATAGGAGCATACTGTAAAACGTGTGAAGGCCATAAACGATATTAATTTTGGAACATAAACATACAGTATATGGCTGGTCTTGGTACTTTAAAGAAAAAATACACACCAGTATTCCATTTCTCCCTAAACATTTTAAGCATCGAAGTCTTTAACTAACGAGATACCGGAGTCAACAAGCATACTTTTAGAATTTGATTAAAAGGGAATATAATATGGAATCGCGTATCTAAAGAAATTAATAACGATATAATTATATTAATGTACCGCAACACAAGAATAGTACACGCTGTACAATGTCTGCTGATACTGTTTCTGTAGTGCTTTTTCAGCACTCTGCATGTGACCTTCCCGGTGGCGCTGTGGGTTAGGTTCCTGACTCCCATGTCACATGGTCTGTGATCGAATCCCACTGGAACCATGACTTTTTTTTTAACAAACATTTCTTTGAAAAAATGAAACGTTTCCCTTGGTCAGAGATTAAATAAAACCTCACTCGCACCAAACAAATTTATATTTCTAAATATCACAACATGATCGAATTTAAGTCATTTTAATAACAATGAATAGTCACCTATGCGTTACAAAATAAACATTTATATTGATTTGAATTGCGTTTTGATTTAAATCGTAAATGCGTGTTTAAATATATGTGTTTTTTGATTCACAATCAGACAAATGCAACATAAATTGATATCTTTGTCTTCTAAGTATCTTAATAAACTTTCAGCATAGCTTTCTCCCCGTTTAGATTTATTTGTCTTGGGATCTTGGGATCAAACGTGGAAAGATTAGATTGTAATCGTTTTTATTTTTTAAATACATTTTATAAAAGTGTAATCTATGCTAAAAAGTTGTACACCACCTGCTATAAAGATACATATTGTAAAACTTTCGGGTTCGGATAGGACAGACACGAGAACTCAGACTTGCGGAGTTAAAGCAAGTTAAAGCCTTGATTTTATATATCACCTTTAAAAGTGGAATCTCAAAGCAAAGTAAATACCCAACACTGATTGTACCCATCTGTCATGCTAATAAAGCACCTTGAATTGAATTGACTTGAGGGAGAGAGGGGGGAGGGCGAGCGAGAGAGCCAGGACAGACAGGCAAATAAGATACACTCCACAGACATTCACAACAGCGACATATCATAAAACGTTTGCACATATAGTTAAGTTATTACTTGGTTTTCAAAGTGCAATGAAATACAATATTGTTGTTGTTGCTCTTATTGTTGTTTTTATCCTGTAAAGCGTTTTGAGAAGCCACCTTTAAAGGCGATATATAAAAGCGCTGATTCTTATGGAATGTGTTCCGCCGGGGATTCAAAACATTTATTTTTTTTAATCGCGTACCTAAGGAAAATAGCAGTATAACTTTGTTCATGCACAAACAGTGGCATGTTACATTATTAATTTGGGTGTCTCCTCTTGCCAGAAAGCTCTAAATTGCATTTGGAGTGCGGTTTTTGACTTTTTCTAAATTGCAACCCAAAAATAAAGCTGATACAGTTTAGACTTATTTTAAACTGTATTACAGCAGCACAATGGACAATGCAACGTAAATTGCAAAAATGCACTTGGAATCTGTCCAAGCCCTACTTTGTCAGGCATTTTCTTTTACTGCAACGGACATAAAAACTCCCTTGCTTTTAACAGAGCGTTTCATAATTTCTAACAACGAAAATTATTTAAACTGCGACATCATTCATTCCATTCCATTCCATTATCAGTCTTCCATTTCTCCCTAAACATTTTAAGCATTGAAAGTTTTATGAAACGGTACCCAAATATGCAATTGCTGTATAGAATGAATTTTAATTTTAAAAAATTATTTAACACGAAAATCAAGCTGGAAATCTCGCCCCCTTCTACTTTGAAAATACCTGTGAAACCGGTTTAATTCGTCACAGCCAGCACTCCCGCAGAGAGGGGGGTTGTACTCGTTAATGTCTTAGCCGGAACACATCATTATATCTCATTTTGTATTTCTATAAAAAAAATCGTTTGCCCAGCCACTATTGTTGTTATTGTTTTTATCCTGAAAAGCTCTTTGAGGAGCACAGCTTTCTCACCACTTAGATTACTTTTTGATACCATCCTTACACAAAGCAGAAACTGATTGTATTTTCCGATGACATACAAGTGGAAAGATTACAGATTTTAATCGTCTTTTTTCTGAACCAGGGAAAATCTGATCATGTTTCTCTATACCAATAATAAAAAAACTTTATTTTACATATCACCTTTAAAAGTGGCATCTCAAAACAATACAGTAGATGTAAACCAAAAATTATAAAGTAAATACCCAGACAAACGCAAACGCTTTTTTAATAAAATGCTTTTATTCATTCAGCAGAGAGAGAGCATAAAACCTGGGTGTAACAGCTGTTCCTTTTTCTGATCACTCGCTCTCTGGATAAACGTCTCGCCTGTCCTGTTCTTTGTTTTCCTAATTTGCCGATTATGCCTTCTGCGATCCACTCCTGCCCTCACACCTAAAGAAGACTATTTTAAATTTCTTTGCGCGGTCCATTGTGCAATTAACCCTTGTATGTGCTGTCCTTAAGGTGATATCATTTAAAGGTGATATGTAAAATAATTTTTTTTTATTATTGTTATAGAGAAACATAATCAGATTTTCCCCGGTTCAGAATAAAAGTGTGTTTTTTGAATCACAATCAGACAAATGCAACATAAATTGATATCTTTGTCTTCTAAGTATCTTAATAAACTTTCAGCATAGCTTTCTCCCCATTTAGATTTATTTTTCTTAATTAGTATACTTTAGATCTTTTTTTCTGAACCGGGGAAAATCTGATCATGTTTCTCTATAACAATAATAAAAAAAAATTATTTTACATATCACCTTTAAATGATATCACCTTAAGGACAGCACATACAAGGGTTAATTGCACAATGGACCGCGCAAAGAAATTTAAAATAGTCTTCTTTAGGCGTGAGGGCAGGAGTGGATCGCAGAAGGCATAATCGGCAAATTAGGAAAACAAAGAACAGGACAGGCGAGACGTTTATCCAGAGAGCGAGTGATCAGAAAAAGGAACAGCTGTTACACCCAGGTTTTACGCTCTCTCTCTGCTGAATGAATAAAAGCATTTTATTAAAAACGCGTTTGCGTTTGTCTGGGTATTTACTTTGTAATCTGTGGTTTACATCTACTGTATTGTTTTGAGATGCCACTTTTAAAGGTGATATGTAAAATAAAGTTTTTTTATTATTGGTATAGAGAAACATGATCAGATTTTCCCTGGTTCAGAAAAAAGACGATTAAAATCTGTAATCTTTCCACTTGTATGTCATCGGAAAATACAATCAGTTTCTGCTTTGTGTAAGGATGGTATCAAAAAGTAATCTAAGTGGTGAGAAAGCTGTGCTCCTCAAAGAGCTTTTCAGGATAAAAACAATAACAACAATAGTGGCTGGGCAAACGATTTTTTTTATAGAAATACAAAATGAGATATAATGATGTGTTCCGGCTAAGACATTAACGAGTATAACCCCCCTCTCTGCGGGAGTGCTGGCTGTGACGAATTAAACCGGTTTCACAGGTATTTTCAAAGTAGAAGGGGGCGAGATTTCCAGCTTGATTTTCGTGTTAAATAATTTTTTAAAATTAAAATTCATTCTATACAGCAATTGCATATTTGGGTACCGTTTCATAAAACTTTCAATGCTTAAAATGTTTAGGGAGAAATGGAAGACTGATAATGGAATGGAATGGAATGAATGATGTCGCAGTTTAAATAATTTTCGTTGTTAGAAATTATGAAACGCTCTGTTAAAAGCAAGGGAGTTTTTATGTCCGTTGCAGTAAAAGAAAATGCCTGACAAAGTAGGGCTTGGACAGATTCCAAGTGCATTTTTGCAATTTACGTTGCATTGTCCATTGTGCTGCTGTAATACAGTTTAAAATAAGTCTAAACTGTATCAGCTTTATTTTTGGGTTGCAATTTAGAAAAAGTCAAAAACCGCACTCCAAATGCAATTTAGAGCTTTCTGGCAAGAGGAGACACCCAAATTAATAATGTAACATGCCACTGTTTGTGCATGAACAAAGTTATACTGCTATTTTCCTTAGGTACGCGATTAAAAAAAATAAATTTTTTGAATCAACAACGGGAATCCGAGAGAAGGCAAAATCCAGAACCAGGCGGTCCATCCAAGACAAATAGAATTAAAACTAGAACCGGGTAGAAACCGGCAGGAACAGGAACTTTAAAACCTTGATGGGACCAGGCACTTCCAGGTCCCGGACTTACCTGGTATGGGAACCGATGCAGAGCCTGGAACAGAGTGAGCGCCCGGCTTTTATAGGACGGGGGGCAAGAACCGGAGGCAGGTGCAGGGAATGAGTACTGATCAAGGAAGGGCTGGAAAGTCCTTAAGAGGACGGGTTTACGATCGTGACAGTGACAGCTGCTCCCAGCAGACCCTGGTGTCTGACAGCTTTATTTAGGGACCACCCTGCCCTGGAAAAGGTGACTCAAACATTGTCCACTCACAATTTCTAAGTTAAGCTGCCTCACCTTTTGGGACGTTCAGCCTAGTGGTCAAAAACTTCAAAGCAGAATTGTCTCATTCTGACTAGCAATATGGATCATAAGGACTCTTCTGGACAGCAGTTATGGCACAGATAGGCCCAAACACAGAACTGCACTCATTGTGGCACAGTTAAAACATTATAATATTGATATCAGTGCTCAAAGTGAGACCAGACTTCTGGGTGAAGTGTCTCTCAGGAAGAACAGAGAAGGCTACACCTTTTTCTGGAAGGATTAACCCTCAGGAGGAGAACATCGGCATGGTATCTACTTTGCAATAAAAAAACTGCCACCAATAAAATATTATGTGCATACAATCTTACATTGGATATGCAAGTGAAAAGTGGATTGAAGCTGCTAAGTCTCAGCATAGTCTCACTATCACAAACAATATTTCTGATGAAAAATAAATACAAATGGATGCATCCATGGTCAAAGCACTTGTACCTTGTAGATTACGTCATTGTTAGGCTCTCTGATATTAAACATGTTCTTTTCACAGAAGCCATGAGATGAGCAGAGTGACAGATGGACCACAGGATGATCATTGCTAAGCCCAGAATGAAGGCGTGGCCGACCAAAAGCAGTCTTCCAAAACAAAACTGCACTTTGCCTCCCTCCAAGAAGTGGAGGCATGAACCAGCTGGCAGCATTCTAGAAAACCTTGAAGTCAACTTAGTACAGAGGGCTTTATTGAGGACAAATGGACTTCTTTATATTGCTCCATGAGAAAGCAGCCTAATCCATTGGCTATAGTAGAAAGAAACATTAAGACTAGTTTGATAAGAACTAAAAGAAATCTACAACCTAATAACAGTACCATGCACAAGGACTACAACCCCACTTCTGAGATTCTCAGCAAACAGAAGGAAGAATGGAAGAGGAATGTACAGAATGTTCTGCAGCAATTTCTAAATGAGAGGTAGATACATTACGCAAGGCACAGGAACTGCAGGAGTTAATACGACATGCTAACGTCTATGACACTTTGAAGACTATCCATGGCCCTCTCTATCCTATTACTGTAGGAGAGTAGATTTAAAGAAAGGGTCAAAGAAAAGTAGTACTAAATTAGAGCAAATATTTTCATACACTCTTAAACTGGCCAAACCTACTGTAGGTGACTTATCAGTTTTAGGAGACTTCCAGTCTTCCAGTCCTGCCCACCATCCACCTTCATTGAAGTCTACTCTGCCATCAAGTTTCGCAAAAAATACTAAACTCCTGGACCTGACTTCATTGCTGCTGAAATACTATACAGGGAGATTATGTTTGTAGAGGTGTGGAAACAAGGATGCATTCCACATCAATGGAGGGATGAAAACATTGTCAGCATTTGTAAGAAGGGTGACAAATCCATTTGCAGTAACAGCAGAGGCATATCTTTCCTCTCAGCTGCCTTTAAAGTTCTGGCGAAGGCAGGCACATTGACACCCTCACTGAAGAACTGCTTTTGAGGGTTGTGTGCTTGCACCAGTCCTTTTCAGTATCTTCCTCCTGTACACAGATATGGTTGTAGAGAGTGGGGTAATTTTGAACTTTTGTTTAAATGGGAACCTCTTCAATATCAGGAGATTCCAGACTGCCACTAAGCTAAAATCAGAACATGTCCTTGAACTCCAGTAGGCTGATGGTTGTGCTTTTGTAGCACACCCGAAAGCACTGCAAGCTACACTCACAGCAGCTGTACAAGCATACAGTAGAATTAGAGTATTTGTCAGTATTACAGAGACAGAGGCTTTGTGTCAGTAGTCATCCAGAGCTCCACCTGAATTGCCTGCTTTTTACCATTCTTCACTCTACACTTAATACTGTGCCTCACTTGAGATACCTCTCTGAAGATGGTACTGTCTGTGCATTATTATTAAATAGGAGTACTACTTACTTCCCCAGACAATTTAAAAAGACCGACAGGCACATACAGAAACTCAACATATTACTTTTATAAGCTCAAATGTTAATTAGCAAAAATATTCATATGTTGTTTTTGTGTTTTTGCTTTGTTTTTCATATGTATAATCAAAACTGGGCTTGTGTACAAATCAAAACTGGGCTAGACTGTGTACTTTCTTGTCACTTTTAAGTTATTTAAGATCACACACTGATCTGTACCATGAAACTCACTGTCTCACTGCTTCTTGTCATTCACCTTTTCAATTTGAACTACTGCCTAGTTATTTCTGCTCCTTGAAAGGGGTCTTTTCCTTTTCCCAAGCATTCTGTCTAAAGAGGCTAGTGTTTAAACAGACAATTTTCCTAGAGCAGTTATTTGGTGGTGGAATGGTGATGCATTGTCAGTTCAATTTACCGTGTATCCATTCTTTTCAAGAATATGGCCTTTCACCGCACTGACGAAGTCATCAGGACTTGTCACAATTGTATCTATTCCCATGATGTCATAGATGACAAAAGGAAGAAATCCATCTTCGTCTCCTTTTACACCGTCCTCTACATAGTATGGTTTAAACTAAACAAAAAAGACAGAAAAGCAAAAGTGTAAATATTGAGAGAATTATCCCCATTGTGCAAATAAATCTCCATTACCACAGATAAAAATTAATTATCACTTTTAGGTATCAGTATATTGAACTTCTAAAGGTCCGTATAGACATTTTAATAGTCCTCATGAACTGTTGTTTTTTGTTTTGGTTCCAATTAAGTCCTTATTGAAACTTATTAAAACATTAAACAGATTTCTAGATTTATTTCTAGATTTTTATATTCTCACCTCATGAAATGATTTACAAATGATTCAGTTTATTTGTAATGTTGTCAAAATGTGTAGTAATTTATTGTATTTACACAACAAAAGAGGTTTCACATCCCACTACTGACCAAGTCCTTTCCTGTTTCACTTCAGAAATCCAGTGATCAGGCTAAAAGGTGGTAACATTTCTGCTTGTTACAAATTAGGCCAATGGTCATGGGGATTTCATAAAAAAATCACCAGTTGTCTGGGACTGTATTGACTGTAAGTTGAATTGAATGGCCACTACGCCACCCTACATTGTATTTCATTCCTTGTTCTCTGAGCTTTCTCCTGTTGATTAAACAGGCACAGATGCTGGGCAGTTACTACACGGTTTCAAAGAAATACAGATGCAGCCATTCAAAATGCACGGTACAAACCCGCGGTTACGCTAAACTACCCACAAGCCACTGCAGGGCACCGTGGTAAGTGATTGGCTGGCCAAAATGACCGACAGGGGCACTCGTGGTGCATTGGTTGGTAGTGAAAAGGTTTAATCATTTAATCGCTTTACTGTGCACATTTTAATCCTCTTAGTTTTGAATATTTATATGGAATTTTACCACTAAAGGGAAATTTTTGTAGCTGAGCATAAAAAGAAGAGGAGCATAACGCATCTGAAGGTCATAAACGATATTAATTTAGGAACATAAACATTACTGTATGTACGTAAACTGTACTGTGTATGGCTGGTCTTGGTAGTTTAAAGAAAAAATACACACCAGTCTTCCATTTCTCCCTAAACATTTTAAGCATGAAAGTTTTATGAAACGGTACCCAAATATGCGATTGCTGTATAGAATGAATTTTAATTTAAAAAAATTATTTAACACGAAAATTAAGATGGTTACATCTTCCGCCTGAGAACAGTCACCCGTTGCTACCCAACGCAGAAACACAGCCACTAACTAGCAAAGAGAGGACATTAGCTAGCCAATATGATAAAGAAATAAATGATTATTTTGTTTATTTTGCACATTTATTTGAACATTTCCATCGATTGTACAAGCACTTGGAAACTGTCCAATCCCTAGTTCATCAGGCATTTTCTTTTACACTGCGGGCATTCTCCCGGTCTGGCGCCGGTCTGTGTCTTCTAGGATATAATGCCAGCGAACTCTTGTTTTTATGTCCACTATAACAGACAATCTCCTTTGCTTTTAACTGAGCGTTTAATAATTTCCTAAAATGAAAATGATTTACTTTATTTCCCTCACGGGATCAATAAAAGTATCTATCATCTATCTACATAAACTATCGGACAGAATTCTGGGGTCTCCCCATACCAGAGATTATGGTAGGGCTTCAGAATGGTGATTGGCTGACACCATCTGACACCCCTCTGATTGGAGAAAAAAGACGTGCTGGTTTGCTATACATACTGTACCAGGAAGAGGATTTCTTTCTATTCGAAACGTGTATTTTAAAAGTTTAATTAAGAACTAAAAACTAAAAACGTACACAGATTTCTAAACTGATCAGGAGGAAGAAAAATCACCCGTGTTTTGTGCATAAAAAGTGGTTATTAACTATCGAAACCTGTTTTATTTATTTTATTTTTATTTAGATTAAGAGTTCCCGTCACCCCCATTCCCATTTAAATCACAAACCCTTGTTTAATTAAATGTCTTTTAACGTAAATCGTTATCTTTGTCTTATGCATAATAATGTTCACCACTTTGCCCAGCAAATTAATAATAAACTTTATTTTATATAGCGTTTTAAATGAATAAGTAATTAGATTGCTCATAAACATAATCACTTATTCTACATAAACACAGCGTAATTGCTCTCTGAAAATGCTTTTTCTTTTAATTGAGGCTCAGATTTCAACTATAGATCGTATTATTAATAACCATAATAACGACCAACCAACAAAAACAACCATATAAACATAATACCAACCAAAAACATAGATAACAACCACAATACAAAATCAAATATATCAAACCATTAAACTCTCTCAAATTCCTCAATTATCATAAACCCGCCCCTTATGCAAAACCAAACCCTCCTCCCATCCCAGTTTATCCTCTTTATTATAAACAAACTCCACCTCAATTTTCAACATAAAGCATTACACAAAATCAATACCTCAACACTCCATACTCAACAACGATAATTCACAAACAGCCAGAACATGTAACTCCACATTTGCAAATAGACCTCATTTCCATAGCCCCATCCCTTATGCAAAACCAACATCCCTCCCCTGTTCTCTGTCTCCGCTGGCGTTTGTAATCGTTTTTATTTTTAAATAAATTTTAGCAAAGTCATGTATTTTAAAAATCTTAAGATTTCTATATTTATGTCTTTATTTAGTGGTTTCATTAGTGACAAAGGCTAAACTTCCTTGGAAAAATGTCTTTTATGTAAACCATGTTTGCCATTAATTCATTTAGGGCTAGAATATATTCATTGTCTTCCAATGAAAGAAGGGTTCCTTTCGCCGTAGTCGGGTTGACATTAGAAGCTTGCCACGCCTGGACTGTTACACCAACGCATTAGCATGTTAAAGCGATTTCATTGAGGAGCCAAGCTTTCTTAACTAGTAAGTACTGTACTTACTGGGTTTTTGAGGGGGGGAGGTGTCTTTCGCTGGAAATCTCGCCCCCTTCTACTTTGAAAATACCTGTGAAACTGGTTTAATTCGTCACAGCCAGCACTCCCGCAGAGAGGGGGGTTGTATTTACAGTGCATCGGTATACAGTAGATGGGAAAGCCAGAGCCGACCGCTACGCCGCTCACATGTTATGCTCTTCGTTAATGTCTAAGCCGGAACACATCATTATATCTCATTTTGTATTTCTTTAAAAAAAAAATCGTTTGCCCAGCCTAACAATATTGTTGTTATTGTTTTTAACCTGTAAAGCGCTTTGAGGAGCCACCTTTAAAGGCGCCATATACAATAAAGTTCATTATTATTACTATTGTTAATTTGATGGACAGAGAGGTGAACATTATTACACAAAAGACAAAGATAGCGATTTACGTTGCATTGTGCATTGTGCTGCTGTAATACAGTTTTAAATAATTAAAAGTCTAAACAGTATCAGGTTTATTTATGGGTTTTAAATAAAGGCGACTTAAACGCGATTTAAATCAATATAAATGTTTATATTGTAACGCATAGGTGACTATTCATTGTTATTAAAATGACTTAAATTCGATCATGTTGTGATATTTAGAAATATACATTTGTTTGGTGCGAGTGAAGTTTTATTTAATCTCTGAGCCATACTGATTCTTATGGAAGCCAGTTTCCGCCAGGGAGTAAAAAAAAACACACTATGGTATTCTCTCTGATGCAGTGCAGTTAAAAACATATCTCTGATGCTGTTCCTAAATGAATATCGTTTATGACCATCAGACGCTTTATGCTCCTTTTCTTTTTTCCAGTGGATTGAACAGGGAGAGGCATTTCATGATGTACTTTTCACTCATGAAACAACAGTGGCTCTGGAACAGTTTTCAACCATGTTGTTTTATAAAAAGGGGAGATATGTGAACAAGCAAAACCCAAAACAAACATGTATGCCATACGGCGTACGTGTTACTGAAGCTAAAAGTTTAGCCTTTGTCACTAATGTAACCACTAAATAAAGACATATAGAAATCCCTACGTTACAGACTGTATATGGCTGGTATTGGTAGTTTAAAGAAAAAATACACACCAGTATTCTACTTTCTTCCTAAACATTTTAAGCATCAGAGTCTTACATGTGGTTATTTCGGAAACGTTTGTACGTGCTCCTTCTGACCATGCTACTGTTTACTGTTACTGACCATATTAAGTTTAAGTGCCTGTGGACACTTTTCCTGTCCGTGGGGGGGGGGAGTGGACCGTCTTTCATTAGAAGGTTAGTCTGTTCTACTCTGAGAATGTAGAGGGGGTGGAAAGTGCCCGCTGTCATTTAATTAGTATTAAAATTCGCACTGATTCCCTTGAGAAGATACGGACATAGGAATATTCGTGCGTGGTCAAAAAAATGGCATAAAAACGACAAAGTGAAGGCTGTGAAAACATTCACAATGTACTTTATACACAAAGCAAGTGTTCTCACAACTCTAGGAGGTTTCGTGAAAATGCTACAGGCGTGCCAAAATCGTTTTTTTTTAATTCAAGGTGACTTTACCGCGGTTTTCATTTTCAGATTGTGAATCAAAAAAGGCATTTAATTAAACACGCGATTGCGATTTTAATCAATTACTGTATTGATTGAAACACATATTCTGTACAGATACAGTACAGTCACATTCTCCTGTCGTCCAGTGGTGTAAAAGGAATTAGCAGGTGATTGAGATAACAATGCACCGCCCACTGAGTGGAATGTTCTCAAGTGTAAAAAGAGGTGATAATTCTTAATAATTCTGTGTCGCATTAACTAACCTCTTCAGTTTATTCCGCCAGACAGTACATGAATATAATTATATTGTTCTTTATTTGTTTAGATACGCAATTCCATATTATATTCCCTGTTAATCAAATTCTAAAAGTATGCATTTGTTAGATAACAAGCGAATCCACAGAAAAGGTTAAAAGACTATCACTTTTCACAAAGTATATAATCCTAATATGGTCAGAAGGAGCACGTAAAAACGTTTCCCAAATAACAACATGTAAGACTTTGATGCTTAAAATGTTTAGGGAGAAATGGAATACTGGTGTGTATTTTTTTTTTAAACTACCAAGACCAGCAATATACAGTACAGTTTACATACAGTAATATGTTTATGTTCCTAAATTAATATCGTTTATGAGCATGTGAAAGGCATGGTGAATCTGAGATTCCCAAGAATTACTTTGTATGATTGGAAACGAATGCGTGATCGGATCAACTAAATGCTGTGGTGTTACTTTTTGTTAATGAAAAAATAAACTCTTTTCGTTTATAAAGACGGTTACAAAGAATGTGGACCAGGGTAATACTTTGAGCTTACAGCTTGTCCAAGGTCATTCATTATTAATACTATTAGTAATATCTTCGGTAAAGACTTTGATGCATAAAATATTTCTGCATAATTAAAATATTTATGATAAAGGTGGTAGGTTGTGTACTTTTGTCCAACAGAACAATCTTGCTTTTATAAAATATACAGCCTTTTTAATGTTTAATGATTAACATGCTGTAATACGCTGTTTAAATTTAAAAGTCTAAAGAGTATACAACTTAAATTCTTAATTGAATAAAGATTGTCCCTCAGCAGTGATCAGGATTCGAAACCGACTTTTTCTGGTGACAGCTCAAATGCTGTACAGGAGAGGTTAACCTTTATTAGCTCCACCTGGTGGTTTTACAAGGTGATTCCGGATACTATTAACATAATCTAATTTGCATACGGTATGATGCGGTATACTGCGACACGCCCACCGTGTTATACCGCAGCATACCCTGCTTATTTTGAATGGCTGCATCTGTATGTGGCTGCAAGACAGGCTTGTCTGTGCCTGTGAAGGTGAGAGGATCTCTAGAACAGGGTGCAAACACACAATGCATACAACGGGCATGCAGCCAGCTCCTCAATAAGCTCTGAGCAGTTAGCTCTGCCCACATCCAAAACAAAATAAGTCTTCCACCCTCGAGAACGAATCTTGAGCCCTTGTCCAGGAGGCTTCAAAAACCTAAATTCAGGAGAACGGGTGGGATTTTGAAAAGGCAGACAGAAACTAGAAAAGATTGCAGCTGTTGGACACAAGAGAGAACTTGGACACCAGGTACTGAGAGCAAAAGAGGAAAGCTCCAGCATTATTTTTCTCCCTCCTTGAAAACAAATTTGGACTCAGAGACAGAGGGAAGGGAAAGGAGCATAGAGACATATTGTGTAAGATGCCTTGGAGGATGCCTGAAAATAAACCTTTTTCTTTGCTGCAGTGTAAGGAGGCACCAGGCCACCAACCAGAGCTGGTTTTGGAGAATAGAAATACTGTGCTGTTCTCTGTGGACATTTGCTTCTGGTAACTGGGGTCAATGGGGTTCTTGTACTGGTCATCATCTGTTCTGTACAGTATGTTGAGTGGGCAGTCATAGAAATTTCTGTGCTATGAGAATACTTTTATGATAAGGGAAGACTGAAATGCTGTAAATAGGGATATTATATAGGATAACTGTCTTTAAGTGCACTGGTGGTTCTGAAAGATAAAAGTACCTGTTACTAAAGTACCTGTTACTTAAGCCTTGCTAAATCTAAATCTGCCAGCAGCCTTATCACTCTGCAACTCACAACTGGCAACCCACTGAAGCTAAGCAGGTGTGAGCCTGGTCAGTACCTGGTTAGGAGACCTCCTGGGAAAAACTAAGGTTGTTGCTGGAAGAGGTGTTAGTGCGGCCAGCAGGGGGCCCTCACTCTGTGGTCCATGTGGGTCCTAATGCCCCAGTATAGTGATGGGGACACTATCCCAGGGCGTTTCTTGAAAAGAGTAGGGGTATAACCCAGGTGTCCTGGCCAAATTCCCCTTACCAATTATGGCCCTTACCAATTATGTCATCCTAATAATCCCCTAATAATAAGAATTGGCTTTATTAAGTGCACTGGTGGTTCTGGACCCACCTGTTTACCGTATAGTGTAAATGAATTGGCTTCATTACTCTGCTCTCCTCCCCACTGATAGCTGATGTGTGGTGAGCGTTCTGGCTCACTATGGCTGCTGTTGCATCATCCAGGTGGGGCTGCACTCCACTTAAAACGCTTTACATTACCTGTAAATACCTGCGCTATATAAGTGTAAGGAATTATTATTATTACATAGCAAAAATAGTTCCTGCATTTAAGGCTTGCAATCCATGACATTAACAGCTAGTGCCAAGTCACCATATGGCTTGTAATATATTATCATAACTAAGTTATGTTTGTCAACATTGCAAATTATTTATAAAGTATTAGAATATATTAATTCATTCATCTCCAGTAAAACAAGTTCACCCTCTAGATACTGTAGCTACTAACCTCCTTGGTAAATGTGTGCCTATCTTTACCAGTCAAAGCCCGGTTTGTCAAATGACCTTGAAACACAGAATCAACAGTATTGATGTAACTTGACTTTCCAGCGCTGATCTGTCCGACCATCATGATTCTTATTTCTTTTACTTCTTTGTATTTTGGTGTTAAGGATCTTATTTCTTTCATCAGTCTGTCTTTCTCACTGCAAACAAGAAAGAACACATCACATAACAAAGGAAAATTAAACTTCATAGATGGGTGTATGACTGTGTTTCTACACTGTTCTTTGGGTAGATATTTATTGTAAAAAACAGCATGACTGACTGAAATACAAAGTAAAAGTAAATATTTAAATTTTGTATTTATACTTTACCACAATATTATAAGTAGAGGCCACTCAACTCAACTTATACCATCATTTTTCAGTCCAAAAATTATGTTTCTATACAAAATTCAACCAGTCTTTCTCTTTTTTTTCTAATTTTTGCTATTCAACTCAGAACATCTTTGTTAATATACAGATCCAGCCATTACAAATATGCACCAGATAATGCAGCAGATTGCAGTGCACACACCTTACAACACCATATTACACTGCACATTTTTTAAATATTCTGCTCTGGGACTGAACTACTTCGTAAAACTGCCAGGTCATGCAGTGAATGCGTAATGTGGCATGTGGAAGCATTTGGGCTGTTGCCGGAAAATGCCTGGTTTCAAATCCCAGTCAATGCTTAGCTCCTTGAAATAAACTTTTAGGTTGTATACTGTTTAGACTTGTATTAATTTTAAACTGTGTGTTGCAGTATGTTAAATATTAAATTAATTTTAAAAAGAAAGTAGGGCTATTGAAAAAAACAAAATTACTCAGCTGGATATATAAAAGCCAGCGTCTTATTATATGGTAGCTTGTTGTGAACATGATGTGCTTCTTTCAGGTTTACATTCACATTGAAATAATCTATATTTTGTCTTAATGTAAATTTCATCAACGAGTAATTGGGAAACAATCTAATTTTAAATTACGATTATGCAAAATATGTAATGCAAAATTTACTGCAGTAGCAATCAAATGGCTTGTTTTATTTAAAAAATAATTTATCCTTATTGTGTGTACTGTAGTTTTAGAAGATGAACAAAGACGACATTCCCGACATGCCACACGTGCAAATCACATGAAAATCATACCTCAGTCAAAGTAATATTAACAATACTTATGTGCCAACAGGTTTCTGAGTATCTTTAACAATATATTAATCTATGGGAACGGTAGGGTATAACACTTTCTTTGTACACATCTGCATCAAATTCTTTAACTCATTATCTTGTGGTTATTTTGGAAACATTTTAACATGTTTGTTTTTAAACTACATTATGCTGCTGATGCTGTTGCAATAGACAATGAAACACTTAATGGGATTCACGTGTGGTACATCGGACAATGTTGTGAGGCTGTGGTGAAATTTCTCTGTAAACTGAAGAGTTAAAGAGGGGACACTTATGTATCACCTCCTTTTAAACTTGTAAAAAAGGAACATTCTAATGTTAATGTGACACGGAAGATATTATTAATAATACATCAAATTCGGCGAGGACGGACACTGAGACTCAGACTTTGTGGAGTGAAAAACGGCGCTTTATTTCTTTTCGGCACAACCAGCCAGCCAGCACTCCCATGTGCCAGAGAGAGAGCGCAAATGCCAGAGAGAGAGCGGGCGAGCGCCAGAGAGAGAGAGAGGTACAAATTCACACTTAACAACAACACATTGGAGCACTCATCCAGCTACACAGATCTCGGTCTCACCATCAGCTCATCTGACCTGGCAGAGTTTTGACCTGGCAGTGAAGGTACTGAGGGAGAAGGCACTCAGGGCATTCTACACAATAAGATGGAGGCTCTTCAACATCAACCCACCAACAAGAATCTGGCTCCAAATATTTGAAAGTGTAATCCAACCATTGCCCTATACGGCAGTGGAGTGTGGGGTCCCCTCACAGACTAGGATTACACTCAATGGGACAAACACCCCACAGAAACTCTGCAAATGGAGATCTGTAGAAACATTCTCCGTGTGTAGAGAAAAACACCTAACCGAATTAGGCCAGTACCCACTATTGATAAACATACATAAAAGAGTATTAAAATATTGGCTACACCTAAAAAACAGCGACCAAAATTCCTACCACCACAAAGCCCTGCTGAGCCAAGAGCTGAGCCCAAAACAGAGCCCCCTAAGCCAGCTGGTCCTGAGGCTCACTGACACAAGCCACACCGACACCAGCCAGTCTCAGGACAGCACTGCTAAAGCACCACAACTCAGACCCAAGCACATCACAGCACAGATCAAACAGCAATATCTCACACACTGGGACACACACACACAAACACAACATAAACTGGAATGCTACAGAACCCTAAACAGACAATACACACTAGCCGAATATTTGACCAAGATAAGAAACAGCAAAAAGAAACAGACCCTGACAAAGTACAGGCTCAGTGACCACAGCCTGGCCATAGAAACTGGGCGACACAGGCAGACCTGGCTTCCCAGAGAGGACAGGCTGTGCTCCCACTGACAGCAGGGAGAAATAGAGACAGAGGTGCACTTCCTACAGCACTGTGACAGATACTCTGGGATTAGAGAAACATTCTTCCCTAAATTCAGAAATCTAATCCCAGAGTTCCCACACCTGCCAGAATCACAATGGGTCCCAATCCTACTGGGAGAGGGAGGAGGGAACTCAGTTGAACTGGCAGCCCAGTATGTGATCTCCTGTCACAGCCTGAGGAACAGTGAGCCTGTCTCCAAATAATGCTCCTTCTGTCTACATTATATGTAAATATTTTATAATATGTCTTTGTTGTAAATGTCTATAATATGTCTGTAGATTTTATATTACTTTTATTTTTTGTTTTGTTTCATGTGAATTTCATTATTTTATTTGCTTTGGCAACAATGATTGTACCCATCGGTCATGCTAATAAAGCACCTTGAATTGAATTGAACTGAATTGAGAGCCAGAGAGAGTGAGCAACAGAGCGCCAGAGAGAGAGAGAGAGAGAGAGAGAATTCGCTTTCTCTGTTCTGTGTAAAGATAGGCAACAAATGTGTCTAACTGCTAAATCTGTACATATACTGGAAAATGGACAGTGTCGAAATCGCATTCTTTCATTAATGGTTGTGTCATATGTAATTCAATCACCGTATCATAGTGAAGGCGTTTACTGCTTGTCGAAATTTTGTTTCCCTTTCACTGTGCTGTATTTGCCCTACTCGTACAACATCACTTGTGTTGTCATTATTGCCCATTGGTTTGTGTCTTGTTGTCATTATGTATTTTGCATTACAGGCACTGAAGATACAGACTGCTTCTATCACCAGAAAGTTTTTTTTCTGTTCTCTTTCCTGATGTATTGGTATTTGAAGGCTATTGGGCAGCAAGGATTTATCTTCCTGAACTCACTATATAAGATCTGGGTCCATAGTCGTCTTAGTTTAGATGTACCTTTTAGAGGTGCTATTTTTCTCCATTTTTCAGGCTTTAGACATACTTGGAAAGTTTTAGGCACAGACATAATCTTTCTTAATCCCCTTTTATCTTGAGGTGACATCCCAGACAAGCTTGCCCCCTGGGAATATTCACTGTGCTCTTCAGGCTTCAGGCTTTTTCACATGCTCATAAAAGAGATTGATTTAGGAACATAAACATATTACCGTATGCAAACTGTACTGTATACAGTATGTATATGTATATTTAATGTCTTAACTGTGCCCGTTTAAGTATTGAATATTTATATGGAATTTTACCACTGAAGGGAAATCTTAGTGCCTGAGCATAAAAAGAATAGGAGCATACTGCAACGCGTGTGAAGGCCATAAACGATATTAATTTTGGAACATAAACATACAGTATATGGCTGGTCTCGGTACTTTAAAGAAAACATACACGAAACATGGTTTCATTATGACCAGAATCGGTCTTGAGATATTTTTAACTTGATTTACAGTATTTGAGAGGTATGTCTTGACACCGATACTACGTAAATACTGCTCACGTACTGTATATGTTTCTAGGTTTATATTATGCATTTCATACGGTCAAATTACTTTTGAGCAACTGATAAGAAGCGCGAAACGGTATGCCCAGGGCGTTTTAGTTTCGTTTTGTGCGGGGACTGCTTTAACTATATCGCCGTGGATTGATTAGAGATATCAAGTACATACAAGTCATTTTTTAAATGTTGTAGTTCGTCTTGTAAAAATGTTACGAGAACATCATCTGTCAACAATTACACAGGTTCTGTTTCCATATTGTGGATTTTGGTTACGTAATATTATTTTCTAATTTCACGTTGTGAATATATGATTTGGGCAAACAGAGCCGCAAAGAAGTACATTATGGGTTATTGTTTTGTTTTGCAGTTTTATCTAGAACAAGCGATGCTTAAACCTTTGTCTGATTCTTGTGAAACTATCCACACGACAGTTACCTACAGTAGGAGCTGACTTCAGTGATGTCACTGATGGGATGTTTCTAAAAATCCATCCTCTGTAAAATGTCTTCTCTAGTTGTCCTACATATGTATTCGCTAATGAAGCTGTGTGTTCTGAGCCTGGTTCTCTACATTTCTGTATGAACCAGCTTAAAGGGCTAAAGACAGCTTGTGTTTAAATTGAATGTAAGGTAATTTATTCTTCTAAAGTCATAGTCAGCATTTATTATTGTACTGTGCTGTAAACTTGTTCTGTACCTAATTACATTATTTTATAGCTTTATCAAATCTGTACATTGTCTGTCGATAATGTTTCTGTAGTGCTTTTTCAGCACACTGCATGTGACTGTGCCGGTGGCGCTGTGGGTTAGGTTTCTGACTCCCATGTCACACGGTCTGTGATCAAATCCCATGGAACTATGACTATTTTTTAACAAACATGAAACGTTTCCCTTGGTCAGAGATTAAATAAAACCTCACTCGCACCAAACAAATTTATATTTCTAAATATCACAACATGATCGAATTTAAGTCTTTTTAATAACAATGAATAGTCACCTATGCGTTACAAAATAAACATTTATATTGATTTGAATCGCGTTTTGATTTAAATCGTAAACGCGTGTTTAAATATATGTGTTTAAAGGCGATATACTGTATAAAAGCGCTGATTCTTATGGAATGTGTTCCGCCGGGGATTCAAAAAATTTATTTTTTTTAATCGCGTATCTAAGGAAAATTGCAGTATAACTTTGTTCATGCACAAACAGTGGCATGTTACATTATTAATTTGGGTGTCTCCCCTTGCCAGAAAGCTCTAAATTGCATTTTGAGTGCGGTTTTTGACTTTTTATAATTTTTTTTCTTTTTCTAGACTTTTACGGTATTCTAAACTGTATTACAGCAGCACATTGGACAATGCAACGTAAATTGCAAAAATGCACTTGGAATCTGTCCAAGCCCTACTACG
Organism: Atractosteus spatula; assembly: GCF_055471065.1. Lineage (NCBI taxonomy): Eukaryota > Metazoa > Chordata > Actinopteri > Semionotiformes > Lepisosteidae > Atractosteus > Atractosteus spatula. The sequence continues at coordinate 18,515,179 of NC_142724.1, forward strand.
AAAATTATTTAAACTGCGACACTTATCATTCATCTTTAAATAAACTTTATTTTATATAGCGTTTTAAGCGAATAGGTAATTAGATTGCTCATAAACCTAATCGCTTTTTCTACATAAACACAGCGTGATTGCTCTCTGAAAATGCTTTTCCTTTATATTTAGGCTCAGATTTCAACTATAGATCGTATTGTTATAAACTTTCTTGGAAAAATGTCTTTTATGTAAACCATGTTTGCTATTAATTCATTTAGGGCTAAAATACATTCATTGTCTTCCAAGTCGAGTTGACATTGGAAGCTTGCCACGCCCGGACTGTTACACCAATGCATTAGCATGTTAAAGCGATTTCATTGAGGAGCCTAGCTACTAGTTAACACTGTACTTCCTACTTTGAAAATACCCGTGAAACCGGTTTAATTCGTCACAGCCAGCACTCCCGCAGAGAGGGGGTTGTACTCGTTAATGTCCGATGACATACAAGTGGAAAGATTACAGATTTTAATCGTCTTTTTTCTGAACCAGGGAAAATCTGATCATAATAAAATAAAATGCTTTCATTCATTCAGCAGAGCGAGAGCGTAAAACCTGGGTGTAACAGCTGTTCCTTTTTCTGATCACTCGCTCTCTGAGATACATGGGAATCCAGGCTTATTTTATCAACGCTTTCTTTTCCGTATACCAGATCTTATGGAACCACTTCAGAAGGGTGTCAGCCAGTCAGATTCCAGGAATCGGTACTTTAAAGGAAAAATACACACCGGTATTCCATTTCTCCCTAAACATTTTAAGCATCGAAGTATTTAACTAACGTGAAATAGTGTGTGAAAAAGTGGTAGTTTTAAGCTTTTCTGCTAATATAATATGGAATCGCGTATCTAAAGAATTTAATAACGATATGATTATATTCGTGTACTGCGACAGGGCTGTGTAGGGCTGTTTCGCCTCTCTCTTCACGCGACTGTACCAGGAAGAGGATTTCTTTCTATTCGAAACGTGTATTTTAAAAGTTTAAGAAGTAAAAAACAGATTTCTAAACTGATCAGGATCGTTATCTTTGTCTTATGCATAATAATTTTCACCACTCTGTCCAGCAAATTAATAATAAACTTTATTTTATATAGCGTTTTAAACGAATAAGTAATTAGATTGCTCATAAACCTAATCACTTGCTTTTTCTTTTTATTTAGGCTCAGATTTCAACTATAGATCGTATTATTAATAACCATAATAACAACCAACCAACAAAAACAACCATATAAACATAATACCAACCAAAAACATAGATAACAACCACAATACAAAATCAAATATATCAAACCATTATACTCTCGCAAATTCCTCCAATTATCATAATCCCGCCCCTTATGCAAAACCAAACCCTCCTCCCATCCCAGTTTATCCTCTTTGTCATAAACAAAATCCACCTCAATTTTCAACATAAAGCATTAAACAAAATCAATACCTCAACACTCCATACTCAACAACGATAATTCACAAACAGCCAGAACATGTAACTCCACATTCCCAAACAGACCTCATTTCCATAGCCCCGCCCCTTATGCAAAACCAACATCCCTCTCCTGTTCTCTCTCTCCCCTGGCGTTTGTAATCGTTTTTATTTTCAAATAAATTTTAGCAAAGTCATGTATTTTAAAAATCTTAAGATTTTTATATTTATGTCTTTATTTAGTGGTTTCATTAGTGACAAAGGCTAAACTTTCTTGGAAAAATGTCTTTTATGTAAACCATGTTTGCTATTAATTCATTCAGGGCTAAAATATGTTCATTGTCTTCAAATGAAAGAAGGGTTCCTTTCGCCGTGGTCGGGTTGAAATTAGAAGCTTGCCACGCCAACACCAACGTATTAGCATGTTAAAGCGATTTCATTGAGGAGCCTAGCCTTTCTTAACTAGCACTGTACTTACTGGGTTTTTGAGGGGGGGGAGGTGTCTTTCGCTGTGAAACCAGTTCAGAAAAAAGACGATTAAATTTAATAAACGATTAAGGGTATTTACCTTGTAATCTGTGGTTTACATCTACTGTATTGTTTTGAGATGCCACTTTTAAAGGTGATATGTAAAATAAAGTTTTTTATTATTGTTATAGAGAAACATAATCAGATTTTCCCTGGTTCAGAAAAAAGACGATTAAAATCTGTAATCTTTGCACTTGTACAGTATGTCATCGGAAAATACAATCAGTTTCTGCTTTGTGTAAGGATGGTTTCAAAAAGTAATCTAAGTGGTGAGAAAGCTGTGCTCCTCAAAGCGCTTTACAGGATAAAAACAATAACAACAATAGTGGCTGGGCAAACGATTTTTTTATAGAAATACAAAATGAGATACTGTATAATGATGTGCATGAACAAAGTTATACTGCAATTTTCCTTAGATACGCGATTAAAAAAAATAAATTTTTTGAATCCCCAGCAGAACACATTCCATAAGAATCAGCGCTTTTATATATCGCCTTTAAACACATATATTTAAACACGCGTTTACGATTTAAATCAAAACGCGATTCAAAACAATATAAATGTTTATTTTGTAACGCATAGGTGACTATTCATTGTTATTAAAAAGACTTAAATCCGATCATGTTGTGATATTTAGAAATATAAATTTGTTTGGTGCGAGTGAGGTTTTATTTAATCTCTGACCAAGGGAAACGTTTTTTCAAAGAAATGTTTGTTAAAAAATAAAGTCATAGTTCCATGGGATTCAATCACAGACCGTGTGACATGGGAATCAGGAACCTAACCCACAGCACCACCGGCACAGTCACATGTAGAGGGCTGAAAAAGAACTACAGAAACATTATCGACAGACAATGTACAGCGTGTACTATTCTTGTGTTGCGGTACATGAATATAATTATATCGTTATTAATTTCGTTAGATACGCGATTCCATATTATATTCCCTTTTAATCAAATTCTAAAAGTATGCTTGTTGACTCCGGTATCTCTTTAGTTAAAGACTTCGATGCTTAAAATGTTTAGGGAGAAATGGAATACTGGTGTGTATTTTTTCTTTAAAGTACCAAGACCAGCCATCACCGTGTACCCCAGCGCTCTTCGGCCGCAGCTCAGAGCAAAAGCGCTACATTAATGTAGGGCTTTCTGGTTTGCACCCTACACCCTGCGGTACCACTGAGTACATACAGTACGAACATGTTGTGATATGTAGAAATATAAAAAATGTCAATACAGTGTCCATAACATTTGCTATTTTAGTTTTTCAAAGAAATGTTTATTTGCATTGACTAACAAGCATTGAAACAGCCGTACATATATCAATAGAAAGTCTTATACTACTGTTTGTGCTATAGTACATGAATATAATTATATCGTTATTAATTTCTTTAGTGTTACAATTCCATATTATATTCCCTGTTAATCAAATTCTAAAAGTATGCTTTTGTTTACTCTGATAATGAGCGTATTCACAGAGAAGGTTAAAACTATCACTTTTCTCACAAAGTATGTAAATGTAATATGGTCTGAAGGAGCACGTAAAAACGTTTCCGAAATAACCACATGTAAGACTTTGATGCTTAAAAGGTTTCGGGAGAAATGAAATACTGGTGTGTATTTTTTCTTTAAACTACCAATACAAGCCATACAGATGCAGCCATTCAAAACGAGCAGGCGATACCGCATTATTTTGCGGTGCGCTTTACGCAGTCTACCGCGCGTTACCGTAAATTTTCGTATAGTACCTCAAGTAAAATAATAGTATCTGGAATTTCCGCAAGGTGGAGCTAAAAAAGCTCAACCTCTCATGTTTGAGCTGTCGCCATCAAAGTCTTTAACGAAGATATTACTAATAGTATTAATAATGAATGACCTTGGACAAGCTGTAAACTCAAAGTATTGCCCTGGTCCACATTCTTTTTTTCATTGACCGTCTTTGTAAAAGTAACACCACAGCATTTCGCAATCACGCATTTGTTTCCAATCATGCAAAGTACAGTAATTTTTGAGAATCTCCGATTCACCATGCCTTTCACATGCTTATAAAAGAGATTGATTTAGGAACATAAACATATTACTGTATGCAAACTGTACTGTATACAGTATGTATATGTATATTTAATGTCTTTACTGTGCCCATTTAAGTATTGAATATTTATATGGAATTTTACCACTGAAGGGAAATCTTAGCAGCTGAGCATAAAAAGAATAGGAGCATACTGTAGGCCATAAACAATATTAATTTTGGAACATAAACATACAGTATATGGCTGGTCTCGGTACTTTAAAGAAAAAATACACACCAGTATTCCATTTCTCCCTAAACATTTTAAGCATCGAAGTCTTTAACTAACGTGATACCGGAGTCAACAAGCATACTTTTAGAATTTGATTAAAAGGGAATATAATATGGAATCGCGTATCTAAAGAAATTAATTACGATATAATTATATTCATGTACCGCAACACAATAATAGTACACGCTGTACAATGTCTGCTGATACTGTTTCTCTAGGGCTTTTCCAACACTCCTCTTGTGAGTGGTGCTGTGGGTTAGGGTTGTGATTTATACATCACACGTTAGGTGTTCAAATCTAGCTGGAGCCATGATTTTTTTAACAAACATTTCTTTGAAAAAATAAAACTTTTCCCTGGGTCAGAGATTAAATAAAACCTCACTCGCACCAAACAAATTTATATTTATAATTTATATTTCTAAATATCACAACATGATCGAATTTAAGTCATTTTAATAACAATGAATAGTCACCTATGCGTTACAATATAAACATTTATATTGATTTAAATCGCATTTTGATTTAAATCGCAAACGCATGTTTAAATATATGTGTTTTTTGATTCACAATCAGACAAATGCAACTGCAATGAAATTGTCAGATTATGAGTGAATAAAAGAATTTTATTAAAAACACGTTTGCATTTGTTTGGGAGCTTTATTATGTATTTTTCAAATGTAAGATATAATGATGTGTTCCCGCTTACACATCACACGACTTTAAAATCTAGAAAAACAGGTTTCGATTCACATTATCTGGCAAGCCTTGTTTTGTCAAAGGACAGCACATACTTTGAAAAGTCCGCAAATGTATTAGCAAGGGTTAATTGCACTATGGACCGCACAAAGAAATTTAAAGTAGTCTTCTTTAGGTGTGAGGGCAGGAGTGGATCGCAGCAGGCATAATCAGCAAATAACAAGAAAACAAAGAAAACAGGGCAGGTGGGACGAGTATCCAGAGAGCGAGTGATCAGAAAAAGGAAACAATTGTTACGCCCGGGTAATAAAAGCATTTTATTAAAAACGCGTTTGTGTTTGTCTGGGTATTTACTTTGTAATCTGTGGTCCTTTTAACTGTTTTTACATCTACTGTATTGCTTTGAGATGCCACTTTTAAAGGTGATATATAAAATAAAGTTTTTAATTATTGTTATAGAGAAACATGATCAGATTTTCCCTGGTTCAGAAAAAAGATCTAAAGTATACTAGTTTGTCACTTTTCTCGTTTCCTCTTTGCTAAATGGCTTTTGAAGAGAGTCACATGAAGAG